>NC_090436.1:723187681-723493422 GCF_031143425.1 Pleurodeles waltl | reverse complement strand
AAATCGACCCACAACCTGCAAACTGTCAAGATTTAATCAACTTTGTCTTGAGGCTTGATCATCATTTAAATGAACGAAAAGGAACGCGTAAAAAGACTGAAAAACCTTCTTGGCATGCTCATGATAACAAAGACTCAAAAACTCCAAGAGAAAGAACGCCGGAACTGATAGAAATTGGAACCATCAGGAGACCTTTGACCAAAGATGAAAAGGACCTACGCAGAAAAAATGGGCAATGTCTCTATTGTGGGCGGAAAGGTCATTTCGCGAAAGATTGTCCAGTCAAAACAAAGAGCAAGCGAGGCCCAGTTCAGAAAGTTGCAACCAATGCATCAGTCGAGTCGGAAAATCTAAAGCACCCAAGTTGCAGAGAAGGGTTGCTCTTGGGTGTCACCGTTGATCCTTCACAATCCAAACATCTAAAATTGTGAATAAGAGTTCAGGTCAAGAAAAAGACCTATTTCAAGAAGGCTCTAGTCGACTCTGGGGCTACCGGAAACTTTGTTGACACCCAATTGGTTCGTGCATAGGGGATCCCATGTATTGAAAAGAAGACCCCAGAAACCATCCAGGCAGTTGATGGAAAACTCTTGACTGGAGGTCTGATAACTCTTCAGACTGCCCCCTTGACAATAATTTGTGAAGGTAAAAATCAAAGAAAGAAACATAAAGAGGAACTCATCCTTGACGTGATCCATGCTCCCCAGTATGGGATCATCTTTGGCTTGCCATGGTTAACTCATCACAATCCAGAGATTAACTGGGCAGAACGAAAGATCGTGTTCTCATCAGTGCTATGTAAAGAACATTGTCTCCAAAGGACTCAAGAATCAGAAGTTCGCCATTCTTACATAGCTACCGCCGCAGAGAAAGAAGTTCAGTTGCCCAAACAGTATTCGTCTTATGAAGATGTATTTGATGAGAAGGAAGCAGAGAACTTACCTCCTCATAGATCTTATGACTGTCAAATTGATCTAGTCCCAGGGGGGATACTTCCCAACTGTCGTGTGTATGCCCTGTCAGAACATGAAAATCAACATTTACGAAAATACTTGGATCAATTCTTAGAGAATGGTTTCATCCGCCCCTCTAAGTCTCCCACAGCTTCTCCTTTGTTTTTTGTTCCAAAAGCGAATGGAGAGCTTCGAACTTGTATCGACTACAGGGGCTTGGATAAAATCACCATCAAGAACAAATATCCTTTGCCTCTAATTCCGGTCTTACTGGAACAAGTAAAAAAAGCAAAAATCTACACGAAGCTTGATCTTCGAGGTGCTTACCATTTGGTCAGAATGAGAGAGGGTGACGAATGGAAAACGGCATTCAAAACAAGATATGGCCTTTTTGAATACACCGTTATGCCTTTTGGTCTGTGAAATGCTCCAGCAGCATTTCAGTTTTTCTTAAATGATGTTCTTAGAGAGTACCTCAATATCTTTACCATAGTTTACATTGATGACATTTTGATCTACTCAGACAATGAGAATGAACATGTTCAACATGTCAAGAAAATTTTGGCAGCCCTTCGTAAACACCATTTATATTGCAAGCTAACCAAGTGTGAGTTTCATGTTACCACAGTTGAGTTTTTAGGGGTTATCCTTACCCCTCAAGGTATGGTGATGGCAGAAAGGAAAGTAAAAGCCGTATCTGAATGGCCCATCCCAAAGACTGTTCATGATGTACAATGTTTCCTGGGCTTTGCAAATTTTTATCGGAGGTTCATCAATAATTTCTCCCAGACAGTGGCTCCAATTACTAAGTTATTAAGAAAGAAAGAAAAATGTGTACGGTCCCCAGAAGCAGACCAAGCCTTTTCAACTTTGAAAGAAGCTTTCTCCACTGCCCCAGTCTTGACTCATCCAGATGCGGATCGACCTTTCATAGTGGAAGCGGATGCTTCAGATGTGGCGATAGGAGCAGTCTTGTCACAACGAAACAAAGACACTGGTCAGCTTCATCCTGTAGCTTACATGTCTCGGAAGTTGAACGAAGCCGAACAGAACTATGTCATTGCTGAAAAAGAGCTTCTGGCGATTTGTGACGCCTTTAAAGAATGGAGACATCATTTGTTGGGAGCTAAATATACTGTCACAGTATATACTGATCAGCGCAATCTTCAATTCATGAGTTCTGCCAGACTTTTGACTCCTCGGCAATTACGCTGGATGCTGTTTTTTGCCGAGTTTGATTTTGTGGTAACCTTCCGGCCTGGTAAAGATAATCGCAGAGCTGACGCCTGGTCCCGCCAAGAGTCTACCACATTGCCTGCAGTTCAATCCTCCAGAGCTATCATTGCTCCTGACAAGGTCCTATGTATCATAAAAACAGAAGATTTCTTTGAAGACATCCGCAATTCATTCACTGTTGAAAAATGGCAGGCGTGGGCCCAAGCAGATCCGAAAAGATTAATCAAGCAAGGATTACCCTTTCACGATGCTCGTTTGTTCGTGCCCACTACCAAACTTCGCAAGATAGTGTTTCATTGGTTGCATGTTATACCTACAGCAGGTCACCCTGGTACTCCTAAAACTCTTGAATTAATCCAACGCTATTTTTGGTGGCCTACCTTAACAAAGGATGTAAAAACAATGGTAAACAACTGCGAAGTCTGTGCTTGCACTAAAACAAGTCATTCAAAACCGAAAGGGTTGTTATACCCACTCCCAACCCCAAGTCGTCCGTGGGAACACATCTCTTTAGACTTTATTACAGGTCTGCCAGTGTTTCAACAGCATTCAGTAATTCTGGTGGTAGTAGATAGTCTCACAAAATATGGACATTTCATTGCCTGTAAGAAATTACCCACCTCTAGTGAACTGGCAACTATCTTACTGAATAGAGTGGTTCGTTATCATGGACTGCCAAAAGTGATCCTCTCCGATCGGGGATCGCAATTTGCCTCCAACTTCTGGAAGACGTGGTGTAAAACACTCCAAGTGACATCTACCCTATCTACTAGCCACCATCCTCAAACAGATGGTCAAACGGAGAGACTAAATCAGACTTTGAAGCAATACCTACGGGCTTACGCTGAAAAAGCACTTAATTCATGGACATCAATGCTCTGGTTAGCTGGATTAGCCTACAACAACTCCTTCCACACTTCTACTGGCGTTACACCCTTCTTTGGTTTGTTTGGCTATCATCCTGACACCTTGCCCATCACAATTCCTCAAGAAAGTTCTCTCACTCCAGCTGTGTCAGAAATCATTCAACATTTGCATCAAACTCAGAAATCGATTCAACAACATTTAGAAAAAGCCAAACAAAAATACAAAAGCATTATGACAAGAAACATTGTGAGGGACCGCAGTATCAACCTGGTGACAAAGTGTGGCTTTCCACAAAACATATAGACTTCAAGAAGAAGCACATGTTCAACCCCAAATTTATAGGTCCTTACACTGTTCTTCAGCAAATCAATCCTGTGACCTATAAACTACAATTGCCAAAATCATTACGGATTCATCCAGTGTTCCAGACTTCCCTCTTAAAAAAGGCAGTCCAAAAGGTCCGCCCTCATCCAGCTCCTGTTCTAGTACAGGGGGAAGAAGAATATGAAGTCAAGAAAGTGTTGGACTCTAAACTGAGAGGGCGTAACCTATGGTACTTAATCTCATGGAAAGGTTATGACCCTGAAAGTAATTCATGGGTTTCCGCATCTGATGTTCATGCTCCAGTACTTGTTAGACGCTTTCATCGTCTGAATCCAGATAAACCAGGCCCTAGAGCGCGCCTGGGAGAGGGGAGTACTGTCAACACCAGGACAGTGCGCGCTCTACGGGCATCTAGAATGCAAAAAAACAACACTCGCAAGATAATCTAATTTATGCATTGTGATGATATGTTATTGTTTAACCTTTTGCATTGCAGAATTCCATCCAAAAGATTAATTTTTAAGGTGCTTATAAATACTGTACATTTGCAATGTATTGCTGCAGACATTCAGAGTGTGTTAGGGTGTGGTCCCTTTCCAGGGCCTTCTAGAGACTTTCCCTGCAACATGTCTGGGCGTGGTTCTAGGCTGGGCCAAGACTCTATAAAAGAGAGTCAGCCCAACTTCCAGTGCTCACTATTCAGAGGTCCCGGTGCAGAGCAGCAGCTTCTTCCTGAGCTCCTGTCCCGGCGGCCTATTTGGATTTTACAGTCTTCTGCACTCATCTCTCATTGGTGATCACTGTTTCCAGGCGGTAAGACGGTGTTTGGACATTTTCCAACACCATAATTGAGAATTTTCATATTCTTGATTTTAATTCTTAAATGAATAACAGATTACTTGTGCGCTGCCATTTTTTGACATTTGTATGGTGGTTTGCAAATAGGGAGGACGCGCAATTTATTCCATAAAGATTTGACTTTGTTATTACATTGTTGTTCATTGCGCGCTGATATTTCTTGACATTTGCATGATGTTTTACGAGTTGGTAAGACGTGCAACTCGTTTCATGAGCATTTAATTTTGTTGTTCATTGCGCGCTACCTTTTCTTGACATTTACATGGTGGCTCACTTCTCGTGTGTAATTCATGCTGTTCATTGTGCGCTACCATTTTCTGGCATTTACATGGTGACATTCGAATCGGCAACACACGCGTTTCTTTCCTTGAGTGTTTTTTCATGTTATTCATTCTGCGCTACCATTTCTTGGCATTTGCATGGTGGCATTTGAATCGACAAGACGCGCAATTTTTTTCCTGAATGCTTTTCATGTTGTTCATTGTGCGCTACCATTTCTTGGCATTTGTATGGTGGCATTTGAATCGGCAAGACGCGCAATTCTTTCCTCGTGTATAAATAATGTAAATTACTGTGCGCTACCATTCTAAGACATTTTCTTGGTAGCATTTAAAGTTGACACGTCGCGTGATTTATTCCTTGAATCTACGTTGTGTGATTTCATGGTGCACAATCCTTTACGGTGTTTAATACTCATATAAAAATCTGCAATGTGCGCAATGCACTTTCCAATGTTTTTTCTGAGTTGAACACAACAATACCAGAGTTCTAGATGTAATGCTGTGTGTTCCTGATATGTATTCTTAAAAGGAGATTCATATGGTTGTTTAGAAATAGCTCAGAGTGTTTCCTGATTCTCATGCTAAAGAAAGTACTTGAATCTGAAAGTTCTATTTAACTTTTCCTGTTTCCTCCTCAGGTATTCGGTCATCTAAAGCCTAGTCAGTTTTAGGACTATTCTAGGGTTGTACATGTTTTTTTGGAAAAGACGAAGCTTAGAGTTGTAGCATTGTACTGATTTCATGAGATGTAATTTTGATGTTGTGTTTTAACCTTTTGCTTCCTACAGGTCTCCTTCCCAGCTGTTCCCGTCCTAATCCCCTTTTCCCCACTTGGACTCTCTTAGACTCTGTGATAAATCTAATCAGAGTATTGGAGCTGTCTTGTGGTGGAAGTGTTGGGAACGTGCACAGACCCCGAGGATCTGGTGACTCTGACACCCACCTACTCCACCCACCCCGCAATGCACCCACTACCCTTCGCAACAGCACAAGCCATACACCCCACAGAAAGAGGTACTTACCCGACACAAGGCAAATCCAACTTACCTGACACAAGGCAAATCCAACCTGCCCACAGTACACACATGTGCCCAACACCCCCAACCAAAGAAACAATGAACCACGAATCCAGAGTATGCCACAAACAACACTGGCCACACATGATTTTTAATTCAGCTCAATGAGCAACATCAGTGCAGCATAAGGCCAATGGCCTGTCCAGAGTACAAAGTCCGGTGGGCAAAATTGGGCCCAACTTGACTCCCACAAGTGCAAAGGTACTCCACACCATAGGGGCAACAATGGGGCATCCAGGCACCTCAGGGAACAGGGGTAGGGGGTGGTGGGGGTGGGGACTTACGACTGGGAGGGGAGCTTGTCCTTACATTTGGAAGGTGGAGGGGGCTTGGATCTGGACCTTGAAGCAGGTGGGGTGGACTTGGCCTGGGGTGCGGCAGATGTTCCAGGTCAAGTACGGGGTCTCTTGCTCACAGGGGAGGTAGCACAGGAATGGGAAGGGTGGGCAGGGGCAGGCTGTGACGTGGGAGGAATGGACAGGGCAAGGAGGTGGGCATGTTTAGGGAAGAGACGGGGTGGGCCAGCGGGGAACTGATGTATGCTACACAAGGACCACCATGAAGGCCAATGAGAACCAGAGTAATTGTAATAAGTCAAGCAAATGACCTGTGTGACATATCCACCTACATTTCTGCTTATTTGAAAGTGTGCAAACTCAATTTGTAGCTTCACTTTCAATGCAAAAGTAGAAGTGTTGATGAATGAGTCCCACAGGATATTTGTTTGACATCATACTTTAGAGACTTTAGTTAGTTTTCACCATCATGTTTGCCTTATTTTAAATAGTAGACATGCTCACTCAGTTCGAGGAATAGGCTTCCCAAGCATACTCGGGCACCCACAACTTGCATCCAGAAACTGGAAGGAGTTGGATTTAGCACAGTAACTGCGCTGATGGTGCATGGAAGATGTTTTCTCAAGCTTTAAGTAGCAAATGGCAGAAGGTATTAGTATAGGTTCACTTGGCAATTATACAGGATTAGTCAGGACTCTGATGAGGACAGATACATGAATGAGTAAGAAAAACTTATGGTAGGTGTACTTTCCCAGGGATATTACACAGGCAGAAGGCAGATAGTAACAGTTACAACATATGCACATCATCTACACCTATAGATTCAAACCCATTGATGCCAATTTGGCACTGAAGGACAATGACACGTATTACGGGACCAAGAAGGACCGTACTCTCTGACTTATCAAGGTCGGAAAGAAACTTTGTGACTAATACTTGACCACACACATTCGTATTTGGAGTTGCACAATAGTAAGACACTATACAACAATAAGGAAACTGCTCATCGTGCAATTGGACACTTTGGGTCTAACTTTTATATTTCTACGGCTCACTTGTACAAGCAACAAGTTTTAGCCTTGAAAAAGTCATGTAATGACGAAACACGTGTTTTAATGTTTTAATGCTACGAATGGTCTCAACTTGGCGACGTCTTTCCCGACAATGCTACATCTCTTTGATTGTGTATATTGACTTACCATGGAGAATTAAAAGACAGCAATATGAAAATCAGGATGAACCGTGGTTTTATATGTACTGTCTAAACAACTGTGGACCACGCTGGCTCACAGTTACAACACCTTGTGGCTGGGTGTTAAACCGCCTGGGCACTCTCTTGAACACTATATGGACTTTGGATACCAATCACCTTTGGACCCAGCATTGTAGCGCATACGTTGGAAGTACGCACCACTTGTACACAGCCTCAGTCCTTGATCCTTTGAATGTTTGGGTCAGTGTTTGACCTGCTTGCCATGTTCATGCTCTGTCAGAACTCAGTAAATGTTCAAGTTGCTGTATGATAAGTACATTCCAGGCACAGCACTGCACATAACAGTGGCTGGGACATATGCCACGTTCTCACAGACTTCCCTGTGTGCCAATCACTACCCTTCTTCGTAGTTTATGTTGTTCTCTTTAAGGAATTTCTTGAAAATATTCCACAGCATGTTTGGTTTATTTTCAACGGTAGATATGCTCCCTCAGTTTGAGGCATAGGCCTCACAAGGCATACTTGGAAACCCCCAACTTGTATCAACAAACTGGAAATAGTTGGATTTAGCACAGTGAGTGTGAGAAAGGCGCATGAAAAACATGTCTTCTTGAGTCTATGTGTCATGGGAGCCATTAGTTAAGGTTCCTTATGCATGCCTTCGGTAATGTTCAGGAAGAAGGAGGCGGGTACTTGACAGGTGGTAAAATGTAGACAACCTTATTCCATCCTGTGGCATATGAATGTGATGGACCCTTGTCTGTCAGTGGTAAGTTGATGTAAGTGCAGTGATTGAATGGATTGAGCCTGTGGCTGGAGGTATGAAAGTGTTGTGTGTTGTGCGTGAATGGCATGTGAATGGACCATAAAGCGGTTGGTGCTGTGAAGTGGCTTTATGGCTCATCTTCAGAAGGTGTAGTTTCAATATTCAGATACTTTGATACGTATTCATGCTTTGAAACCAAAATTTCTGGAGGTGCTAAAACCAACCAGTATAAGTGGTGGATTAACTTTAGCATCCTAGTAGCGGGGGAGTCAAAGTGTGCAGGACTTGTGTGTCTCTCACCAGATTTCTTTCGCCCAGAATTCCCTTGAAATCACAAACTTTGCTTAAAAACACATTTTTCTTGCATTTCTATGAGGGAAAGTCCTGAAATCTGAAGGCAGCCACAAATTTCCTACCACCCAGCATTCCCCTAAGTCTCCAGAGAAAAACATTGCCTCAGTTGTGTGGATGGGCAAGTGATCACAACAGGGAAGTGCCCAAAATGTATTGTGGAGACATCAAAATTATCTATCATAAAACAGCCTGATTTTGTAAGATGGTCACCTGTGTTTTTGGTCCTGGGATTGGCGGCCATATATAGAAACCTACCAAACCCAGACATTTCTGAAAATTAGACACTCGGGGCAGCCACGGAGGTGTGGCATGTGTGGATTCCACAAAGTTTTCTTACCCAGAATACCATGCCAAAGTGAAAAGTTGATTAAAACAGTATTTTTCCTTGCTTTTCTGTCACATAAACTACAACAATGTGCAGGGATCCACAAAATTCCTACCACCCCACTTGTCCTGATAAAAATGTAACCCCACTTTTATCCCTGTGCCTAGTGCCCGTGTCAGGAATGAAACACTCCAGGCTCAACAGTGGCCCTCAAGCAAGGACTGCCATTGACCCTTGTGTGATTCCTTCCTGTCACGGGCACTAAGCCCAAACACACCTGTGGGGTAGTGTTTTTATCAGGACAACTTGGGTACCGCTAGGTGGTAAGTCGTTGTAGATCCATGCATATTCCTGTAGTTTACTTCACAGAAATACAAGGAAAAATAGTGTTTTTATTCAACTTTTCACTTTTGCGGGGTATTCTGGGTAAAAAAACTTTGGGGAAACCACACAAGCCACACCTCCTTGGACTCCCCTAGGTGTTTATTGTTTAGCAATATATGGGTTTGGTAGGTTTCCCGAAATGGTTCCATTTCCCAGGACTAATAAATATACTCACCTCAGTTATCATTATAGCCACAGTACATTTTGTGCCTTTCCCTGTTGCAGGCACTTGGGCTATCCACAAAAGTGAGACTTGGGGGAATGTTGGGTGGAAGGAATATTGTGGCTCCCCTCAGATTCCAGAGCTCTGCAGCACTAAAATGTGAGGAAAGAGTATTTTTTAGCCTAATCTGGAGCGATGTAAAGAACAGAACCCATTGAGAGTCCCACAAGTCATGCCATCCTGGATTCCTCTATGTGTCTACTTTCCAAAAGTGTACATGTTTGATGGATTTCCATAGCTTCTGGCTGAGCTAGAGGCCAAAATCCATAGCTAGGCACTTTGCAAAAAAACGTGTGTTAGACCGGACAGCCTTAGGGTGGTCACCCCTAACTTTTTGCCTGCCTCCCTCCACTTTTTAGATACTGTTTTTGCTGGCCTTAAGGCTCTGCACCCTTTACCACTGCTAACCAGTGTTAAAGTGCATATGCTCTCTCCCTTTAAACATGATAACATTGGATCATACCCAATTGGATTATTTAATTTACTAATAAGTCCCTAGTATAGTGCACTATATGTGTCCAGAGCATGTAGATGAAATGCTACTAGTGGGCCTGCAGCACTGATTGTGCCACCCACTTTAGTAGCTCCTTAACCTTGTCTCAGGCCTGCCATTGCAAGGCCTGTGTGTGTAGTTTCACTGCCAATTCGGCTTGGCATTTAAAAGTACTTGCAAAGCCTAAAACTCTCCTTTTTCCACATATACGTCACCCCTAAGGTATGCCTTGGGTAACCCATAGGGCAGGGTGCTGTGTAGGCAAAAGGCAGGACATTTACCTGTGTAGTTTACATGTCCTGGTAGTGCAAAACTACTAAATTTGTTTTTACATTGCTGTGAGGCCTGCTCCCTTCATAGGCTAACATTGGGGCTAACCTCATATACTTTTTGAGCGGTAGCTGCTAATCTGAAAGGAGTAGGGAGGTCATCTTTAGTATGGCCAGAATGGTGATACAAAATCCTGCTGACTGGTGAAGTTGGATTTAATATTACTATTTTAGAAATGCCACTTTTAGAAAGTGAGCATTTCTCTGCACATAAATCCTTCTGTGCCTTACAATCCACGTCTGGCTGGGTTCAGTTGACAGCTCCCTTGTGCATTCACTCAGACACACCCCAAACACAGGATACTCAGCCTCACTTGCATACATCTGCATTTTGAATGGGTCTTCCTGGGCTGGGAGGGTGGAAGGCCTGACACTTACTTGTCAAATGACAGTAGCCGGCCCTCACACAAAGGACTGCCACACTCCCTACTGGGACCCTGGCCGACAGGATTGAACTGAAAGGGGACCTGGTGCACTTCTAAGCCACTCTTTGAAATGTCCCTCACTTCAAAGGCACATTTGGGTATTTAAACAGGGCCTCTGCCCCTACCAACTCAGACACTTCCTGGAGAAGAGAACCTAGACCAGAACCTGCATCCTGCCAAGAAGAACTGCCTGGCTGCCCAAAGGGCTCACCTGACTGCTTTCTGTGAAGGACTGCTGCCTTGCTGTTGCCCTGCTGCCTTGCTGCTCTCTGGCTGTGGTGAGAAGTGATATCCAAGGGCTTGGATTGAGCTTGCCTCATGTTCCCTGAAGTCTCAGGACCAAAAAGAAGTCATCTCTATAAGAAGGGCTCCTTGTGCGTCGAAAACCGATGCACAGCCTGCTAGAAACGACACACAGCCTGCATTGCGGTGAAAAATTTACTGCAGTCCGAACCGGAACAACACAGCCCAACTTCGCAACGAGGAGATCGATGCAGCGCCAGCGTAGTGACCGGAAATTCTACACACGGCCCACTGGATCACCGCACAGCCAAGCCGGAAGGACGCAGCCCGACTTCCAGAGAGGAATCGACGCAGTGCCTGCTGTGTGGTAGAAATGTCCATGCAATGCCCACCGGATCGACGCAGCCCCTGTGACTTCGTCCTGTCAGCACGGGAAATCCATGCATCATCCCTGGGGCGTCCGATAACCCCGCAACCCAAAGAGGATCCACGACCGAGCGCCAGAAATCGATGCACAGCCATCCCTGCGTGAAAACTAAATGACGCATCGCCATGTGCGGCCCGAGAAATCAACGCACATCTCCCTGTTTTCCACACATCTCCTCCACTGCAGTTCTTTGCAGAGATTTTGAACGCAAACCAGGTACTTTGTGCTTGAAAGAGACATTTATTGCGTTTCAAAGACTAAAGACACTTTATATCATTTTTCAGTGCTATTTGCAACGTATACTTATTGCATTTTAATTGTTTTGACCTTCATCTTATCAGATAAATATTATGTATTTTTCTAAACACTGTGTGGTGTATTTTTGTGGTGCTATACTGTGTAATGGCATTATTTATTCCACAAATACTTTACACATTGCCTTCTAAGTTAAGTCTGACTGCTCAGTGCCAAGCTACCAGAGGGTGGGCACAGGATAATTTGGATTGTGTGTGCTTTACCCTGACTAGAGTGAGGGTCCTTGCTTTGACAGGGGGTAACCTGACTGCCATCCAAAGACCCCATTTCCAACAACGTGTTATTGGAAAAATATGATGTGTCTACATTGTGTTTTGGGGCATTTCCCGTTGCGGGCACTAGGCCTACCCACACAAGTGAGGTACCATTTATATCAGGAGCCTTTGGGGAATGCTGAATGGAAGGAAGATTGTGGCACGCATCAGATTCCAGAACTTTGTATTGCTGAAATGAGAGAAAAATGTTTTTTTAGAAATATTTTGATGTTTGCAAAGGATTCTGGGTGGCAGAACCTGGAGAGAGCCCTCAAGTCACCCCATTCTGGATTTCCCTAGGTGTCTAGTTTTAAAAAATACATAGGTTTGCTAGGTTTCCCTACGTGCCGGCTGAGCTAGAGGCTAAAATCCACAGCTAGGCACTTTGCAAAAACCACATCCGTTTTCATTGGAAAAATGTGATGTGTCCATGTTGGATTTTGGGGCGCTTCCTACTGCGGGCACTAGGCCTACTCACACAAGTGAGGTACCATTTTTATCAGGAGACTTGGGGGAATGCTGGATGGAATGAAGTCTGTGGCTACCCTCAGATTCCAGAACTTTGCATCACAGAAAAATGAGGAAAATTTGTTTTGCAGACAAATTTTGTGTTTTTTAAAGGATTCTGTGTAACAGAACCTGGTGAGAGCCCCACAATTCACCCCATTCTAGATTCCTCTATGTGTCTAGATTTCAGAAATGCATAGGTTTGCTACGCTTCTCTTGGTGCCATCTGAGCTAGAGGCCAAAACCCACAGCTAAGCACTTTGCAAAAAACATGTCTGTTTACATTGGAAGAATGTGAGGTGTCCATGTTGTGTTTTGGGGCATTTCCTGTCGCGGGCACTACGCCTACCCACACCAGTGAGGTACCATTTTTATGGGAAGACTTGAGGGAATGCTTGGTGGAAGGAAGTTTGTGGCTCCCCTCAGATCCCAGAACTTTGCATCGCTGACATGTGAGGAAAATTGTTTTTTTAGAGATATTTGGAGGTTTACAAAAGATTCTTGGTGACAGAACCCGGTGAGAGCCCCACAAGTCACCCTAGCCTGGATTTTCCTAGGTATCTAGTTTTCACAAATGCATAGGTTAGCTAGGTTTCTATAGGTGCTGGCTGAACTAGAGGCCAAAATCCACAGCTAGGCACTTTAAAATAAAACTCGGCCGTTTTCTTTGGACAAATATGATATGTCCACATTGTGTTTTGGAGCGTTTACTGTTGCGAGCACTAGGCCTACCCACACAAGTGAAGTACCATTTGTATCGGGAGACTTAAAAGAATGCTTGGTGGAAGGAAGTTTGTGGCTTCCTTCAGATTTCAGAACTTTGCATCACTGAAATGTGAGAAAATGTGTTTTTAGACACATTTGGAGGTTTGCAAAGGATTCTGTGTAACAGAGCCTGGTGAGAGCCCCACAGGTCACCCCATTCTGGATTTCCCTAGGTGTCTAGGTTTAAAAAATATATTCGTTTGCTAGGTTTCCCTAGGTGCCAGCTGAGCTAGAGGCCAAAATCCACAACTAGGCACTTTACCAAAAACTACTCAGTTTTCAGTGGAAAAATTTAATGAGTCCACATTGTGTTTTGGGGTGTTTCCTGTTGGGGCCACTAGGCCTACCCATACAAGTGAGGCACCATTTTTATCTGGAGACTTGAAGGAAAACAGAATAGAAGAACAAGTGTTATTGCAATTGTCTTTCTCTACATTTGTGTCTTCCAAATGTAAAACAATGTGTAAGAAAGAAGTCATTTTGATTAATGCCCTGTAATTCACATGCTAGCATGCGTACCCCCAAATTCCGAGATGTGCAAATAATCACTACTTTTAAACTCCATATCTTGTGTCCATTTCAGAATACATAGGTTTCCTATGTTTTCACTCTTTATATTTTGCAAAAATAATTGCTGTGTACCCAGTACACAATGAAAACCCATTGCAGGGTGCAGTTCATTTATTGGATCTGGGTATCTTGAGTTCTTGATGAACCTTAAAGCCCCCAAATCCAGAAGGGTCGAGCAGACGTAACGGTATATTGCTTTAAAAAATCTGCTATAGTTGGAAAAAGTTACACAAAAAACAAAGACAGAAATGGCAGTTCTTTTCAACTCAACTGTAGCTGTAACTGTTAATTTCTATGGGAAAACACTGAAGGATCTACACAAATGACCCCTAGCTCAATTAGAATGTTGTCTACATTTCAGAAATATTTAGGTGTCCAGGATCAACAATTGCTTTCACACCCATTTCTGTCACAAATTGGAAGAAGGCTGAAAGCACAAACAATTTTTAAAATGGGGTATGTCCCAGTAAAATGCCAAAACTGTATTGAAAAATGTGGTTTTCTGATTCAAGTCTGCCTGTTCCTGAAAGCTTAGAAGATGGTTGTTTTAGCACTGCAAATCCTTTGTTGATCCCATTTGCAGGGAAGAAACAGATGCTTTCTCCTGCAGCACTTTTTTCCCATTCCTGCCCCCCCAAAAAAATCAAATTTCAGCTGTATTTTGGCTAATTTTTCTGTCTCCTCCAGGGGAACCCACAAACTCTGGGTGCCTTCAGAACCTCCAGGCTGTTGAAAAACAGGACACAAATTTTGCGTGAATAGCTTATGTGGACAAAACGTTATGGGGGCATAAGCTCAAACTACCCCAAATAGCCAAAACAAGGCTCAGTACTGGGGAGGAAAAGGCCCAGCAGGTAATGGGTTAACAATCATGAAGACATTAAAATAACATAATAAGTGTGAGAAGGTAGCCTCTTTCTAGCCTTGTTACCCCCACTTTTGGCCTGTTTGTGAGTGTATGTCAGGGTGTTTGTCACTGTTTTCACTGTCTCACTGAGATCCTGATAGCCAGGCCTCAGTGCTCATAGTGAAAACACTATGTTTTCAGTATGTTTGTTATGTGTCACTGGGATCCTGCTGGTCAGGACCCCAGTGCTCATAGGTTTGTGGCCTATATGTATGTGTCACTGGGACCCTGTCACACAGGGCCCCAGTGCTCATAGGTGTGCATGTATATGTTCCCTGTGTGGTGCCTAACTGTCTCACTGAGGCTCTGCTAACCAGAACCTCAGTGGTTATGCTCTCTCATTACTTTCAAATTGTCACTGACAGGCTAGTGACCATTTTTACCAATTTACATTGGCTTACTGGAACACCCTTATAATTCCCTAGTATATGGTACTGAGGTACCCAGGGTATTGGGGTTCCAGGAGATCCCTATGGGCTGCAGCATTTCTTTTGCCACCCATAGGGAGCTCTGACAATTCTTACACAGGCCTGCCACTGCAGCCTGAGTGAAATAACGTCCACGTTATTTCACAGCCATTTTACACTGCACTTAAGTAACTTATAAGTCACCTATATGTCTAACCTTTACCTGGTAAAGGTTAGGTGCAAAGTTACTTAGTGTGAGGGCACCCTGGCACTAGCCAAGGTGCCCCCACATTGTTCAGGGCCAATTCACTGAACTTTGTGAGTGCGGGGACACCATTACACGCGTGCACTACATATAGGTCACTACCTATATGTAGCTTCACCATGGTAACTCCGAATATGGCCATGTAACATGTCTATGATCATGGAATTGCCCCCTCTATACCATCCTGGCATAGTTGGCACAATCCCATGATCCCAGTGGTCTGTAGCACAGACCCTGGTACTGCCAAACTGCCCTTCCTGGGGTTTCACTGCAGCTGCTGCTGCTGCCAACCCCTCAGACAGGCAGCTGCCCTCCTGGGGTCCAGCCAGGCCTGGCCCAGGATGGCAGAACAAAGAACTTCCTCTGAGAGAGGGTGTGACACCCTCTCCCTTTGGAAAATGGTGTGAAGGCAGGGGAGGAGTAGCCTCCCCCAGCCTCTGGAAATGCTTTGTTGGGCACAGATGTGCCCAATTCTGCATAAGCCAGTCTACACCGGTTCAGGGACCCCTTAGCCCCTGCTCTGGCGCGAAACTGGACAAAGAAAAGGGGAGTGACCACTCCCCTGACCTGCACCTCCCCTGGGAGGTGTCCAGAGCTCCTCCAGTGTGCTCCAGACCTCTGCCATCTTGGAAACAGAGGTGCTGCTGGCACACTGGACTGCTCTGAGTGGCCAGTGCCACCAGGTGACGTCAGAGACTCCTGCTGATAGGCTCCTTCAGGTGTTAGTAGCCTTTCCTCTCTCCTAGGTAGCCAAACCCTCTTTTCTGGCTATTTAGGGTCTCTGTCTCTGGGGAAACTTTAGATAACGAATGCAAGAGCTCATCCGAGTTCCTCTGCATCTCCCTCTTCACCTTCTGATAAGGAAACGACTGCTGACCGCGCTGGAAGCCTGCAAATCTGCAACATAGTAGCAAAGACGACTACTGCAACTCTGTAACGCTGATCCTGCCGCCTTCTCGACTGTTTTCCTGCTTGTGCATGCTGTGGGGGTAGCCTGCCTCCTCTATGCACCAGAAGCTCCGAAGAAATCTCCCGTGGGTCGACGGAATCTTCCCCCTGCAACCGCAGGCACCAAAAAGCTGCATTACCGGTCCCTTGGGTCTCCTCTCAGCACAACGAGCGAGGTCCCTCGAATCCAGCGACTCTGTCCAAGTGACCACCACAGTCCAGTGACTCTTCAGTCCAAGTTTGGTGGAGGTAAGTCCTTGCCTCACCTCGCTGGGCTGCATTGCTGGGAACCGCGACTTTGCAAGCTACTCCGGCCCCTGTGCACTTCCAGCGGAAATCCTTCGTGCACAGCCAAGCCTGGGTCCACGGCACTCTAACCTGCATTGCACGACTTTCTAAGTTGGTCTCCGGCGACGTGGGACTCCTTTGTGCAACTTCGGCGAGCACCGTTTCACGCATCCTCGTAGTGCCTGTTTCTGGCACTTCTCCGGGTGCTACCTGCTTTAGTGAGGGCTCTTTGTCTTGCTCGACGTCCCCTCTCTCTTCAGGTCCAATTTGCGACCTCCTGGTCCCTCCTGGGCCCCAGCAGCGTCCAAAAACGCCAAACGCACGATTTGCGTGTAGCAAGGCTTGTTGGCGTCCATCCGGCGGGAAAACACTTCTGCACGACTCTCCAAGGCGTGGGGGACCCATCCTCCAAAGGGGAAGTCTCTAGCCCTTGTCGTTCCTGCAGTATTCACAGTTCTTCAGCCTAGTAAGAGCTTCTTTGCACCAACCGCTGGCATTTCTTGGGCATCTGCCTATCTCCGAGCTGCTTGTGACTTTTGGACTTGGTCCCCTTGTTCCACAGGTACCCTCAGTCAGGAATCCATCGTTGTTGCATTGCTGATTTGTGTTTTCCTTGCATTTTCCCTCTAACACGACTATTTTGTCCTTAGGGGAACTTTGGTGCACTTTGCACTCACTTTTCAGGGTCTTGGGGAGGGTTATCTTTCTAACTCTCACTATTTTCTAATAGTCCCAGCGACCCTCTACAAGGTCACATAGGTTTGGGGTCCATTCGTGGTTCGCATTCCACTTTTGGAGTATATGGTTTGTGTTGCCCCTATCCCTATGTTTCCCCATTGCATCCTATTGTAACTATACATTGTTTGCACTGTTTTCTAAGACTATACTGCATATTTTTGCTATTGTGTATATATATCTTGTGTATATTTCCTATCCTCTCACTGAGGGTACACTCTAAGATACTTTGGCATATTGTCATAAAAATAAAGTACCTTTATTTTTAGTATAACTGTGTATTGTGTTTTCTTATGATATTGTGCATATGACACTAAGTGGTACTGTAGTAGCTTCACACGTCTCCTAGTTCAGCCTAAGCTGCTCTGCTAAGCTACCATTATCTATCAGCCTAAGCTGCTAGACACCCTATACACTAATAAGGGATAACTGGGCCTGGTGCAAGGTGCAAGTACCCCTTGGTCCTCACTACAAGCCAGTCCAGCCTCCTACAATAAGTAGCAAAAAGTAAAAGGTAAAAACAGCTGAGCTTTTGCAAATGTCAGTTTCGTCTGTATCTCAATGCCATCAGCCAATATACATAAAACCTGTAATACCACATTGCTTCCTCCCCACTACATAAATTATTTACAGTGCAGCTAATTGCGTAACATCTCTGCTTATAGGCTTTGTCAACAGTTCTGTAAAGTGCATTTGCAATCAAATAAATATCCCAAGACATAAAGTAAACAAGTTAACATCAGTCTTAAGTACTGACACATTAGAGCCAGCACATCACTTGGCATCCTATTTTAACGCCCTGCTCCTTAGCCTCCAAGCGTACAATAGGATCCTAGATAATGCAAACACTAAACACTCCCTAATATCACTTCTAAGGATCCTCATTGTATCTTTGAGATGCCTTTTACCTAGGGTTCAGCACAAAGGGATATACCAGGCCATTTTAGGTACAGAGTAAGAGGGACAAAAAGACAAAAAGCGCTCTTCTATTTGACAGAACCCAGACAGGTGGGATAGAAAGGTTTGATTTGGAAGCAGTTCTGCCTGCTGCAAAAGTCATTCACCCACAGGATGCCATATCTAAATTCTAAAAACAACAATTTTGCTTGCGGCAGTTCAATATGGCCCATAAAGACGTCCTTCTGCATGGTGTCCTTTAAGCCTAGGAGCCTCTCCGTCAGAGATCCTACAGTATTGCTACTCAACCAGTTCTCATGGAGATAACTCCAATATCTCTTCTTTGGTTTGATTTCTGGATACATTAGGACTATTGCAGTAGTCTTGCATTTCCAACTTTTACAACCATGTCCTTTCAAACCACAGTATTTTGACTCCTGGATCGAGTGCTCTCAGTTCACTAAAAGACTGCTTCAGAGGGAGAGGTGAGTTATTACTCCAAATTCTCATCCAGTATGCCAATGGCCTAAATGCTGCCACATGCACTATATATTTTTAAGCTGGTATCCAAGCCAACTGGAATGATTGATAAATTATAAGACAGGGCAAGGAGAGATCTTATATAATTTTTTCCACCTTTTCCAGGACTCCCACCTTAAAGAAACCCCACATTTGCGCTCTCCCTGTACCCTATATATTTCTAGTGGTAGTGTAACAGGTCTGTAGATTGAAGGTTTCAACTTCCCTGGCAATTGAAGAACCCATGTGGTACAAGGTAAGTTGGCTTTTGGCTAGGTGGGGTCCCATGAAAGGGTGTTTGCAAGCCTAACCTCTAAATAATCAAAATTATTGACTCACTCTTACGTTTTTACCTCTTATCATGATCCTGCCCTCTAGATTTCTTGTATGGGTTAAATCTCTTGAATTTCATTTTTGAAACATTAATTTCTAACCTGTACTTTACACATGCGGATAAGAACTGGTTATGTAAACTTTGTAGACCTATTAGAGTCCTCGACACATATACGCTGTTGTATGCAAAAAGCAGGGAAGGAACTGCATGGTTTGATATCTTTGGGGGATCTTCATTGCAATTTTTCAATGTCTGGATTAGCTCATTAACAGAGAGGGTGAATAGAGTAGGGGCTAATACACATCCCTGATGAACTCCTCTGTTCACCGCTATGCGTTCAGTCAGTTCACCTTTCTTCTCCTACCTCACCTGAGCATAATAATTAATATGAAGCCTCATTAAAATATGTTAAATGCTAGGTGGAATTTCCATCTTCTCAAGTTCGGCCCACAGTTTAGCCTGGGGATAAGATCAAACGATGCCCGCAGGTCTACAAATACTATGTAAATATTTTTCCTCTTAACAGTTACATATTTCAACAGTATTTAAAGGAAGCTGCAAATGTGGTTCGCAGTACTTGGGTTGGCTTTAAAGCCTGCTTGTAGTTGAGACAACACTTAGGGGGTTATTCTAACTTTGGAGGAGTGTTAATCCGTCCCAAAAGTGACGGTAAAGTGACGGATATACCACCAGCCGTATTACGAGTTCCATAGGATATAATGGACTCGTAATACGGCTGGTGGTAAATCCGTCACTTTTCCGTCACTTTTGGGACGGATTAACACCTCCTCCAAAGTTAGAATAACCCCCTTATTCTTCTTCCATCAACAATTGGATCCTAACTAAAGCTGTTGGCAGAATAGTTTCTGTGAAACATCAATCAAGCTAATTGGCCTGTAATTTACTGGGACTCCCATGTCCCCTTTCTTATAAATAGGAACTAGGTCTGCACCCAACCAGTCCTCCTGGTGATGGCGTTAAATGTTTGGTTCAAAATATAACAAGAGGCATAAAAATCTCCTGGGATTTCACCAAGCCCCGGAGATTTACCTTTACTTCAATTAGCTACAGCCTCTATAGTTTCCTCCACACTAAAAGTAATTGGATCAGCCTCCCCCCCAGCATCTATTATGACCCGTATTATCCCAGTGGTTTGATTCTAGGTTAGAACTGACATTTTCCAGGTAGAGTATACTAAAACATTTGTCCCAAGGTCAGTGGCTGAATATGATGGTCTTCTTTCTTTACTTGTAAAAGAATACCTTTCAATAGCAAATTCTGGAACTGCCTGATAGCCATTGTCAGTACTGACTTAGATAGGTCTTACCACAGCTCCTGTTCCCATTTCCTTTAGGTGTCCTCCTGACTCTTCTTTTATTTTCTCTGTTTCTCCAGAACAACCTCCCTGCACCCACTTTTAATTACACTAATTTGGTCTTCCCTTGCCGTCTCACAAAGATGGTTATACCAGGGCACTTTGTTTGAGCTCACTGCTTTGTGTCTCACCCCCTTGTAGAAAAATATCTTAATCTGCTCTAACTAAGTAGAAAAACTATCCACAGTATCCTGGGCCTTAC
Source organism: Pleurodeles waltl (assembly GCF_031143425.1). Classification (NCBI taxonomy): domain Eukaryota; kingdom Metazoa; phylum Chordata; class Amphibia; order Caudata; family Salamandridae; genus Pleurodeles; species Pleurodeles waltl. The sequence continues at coordinate 723,473,061 of NC_090436.1, read as the reverse complement.
TATTTAACTCCTTTGAGGGGATCAAAGTCTGCAAAACGATTGTGTGAATTTCTGTTGGTGTTTCATCATCCTTTTAAAATACGGTGCCACTTAACCCATCTCCTGTTGTTACTCACTACAATTGGGATCTGTGTTTCTTATTCTGATTGACCATGGACAGGAATGGGCATTTGTCAAGCTCTAATGCTAAAGCATTATGGCTGCTGCCTAAACGCTCAATCACACCTGTGTCCCTCACATGATGCCACAGGTGTACATCCAGCAGGACATAATCTATCCTAGTTTTGATATTGACCCTTTTAAATGTATGGCTCAGACTCCTATCCATTGGGGTCCGACCGTTGCATGCTTGTAGGCTATACTTGAGTATAAGATTGGCGACCTGTAATGCAACTTTTGTGTTCCTAACATAATTAGTGTTCTTCAAGCTAGGGATACTTCTTTCCTGATCTTCAGCTATTGTTAACCCAGCCCTTATTTCGAAGGGTTCAAATGTTGTGTTGAAGTCACCAGCTATCAGTAAGTAGCTTGCACCCTCATCATTTTCCAAGTAATCATATAAAGCTAATAGGGTAGTCAAATCCTGGTGAGGTGGGGTGAATCTTGTATAGATGTTAATCAGAAGAAGTGACTGCTTCCACTTGTTTACCATGAGACTTAGCCCTAGTATATCTGCAGATTTAATTTCTACCTGTCTGATGGTACAATTCAGTGATGACCAAACCTGATCGCTAAACCTCCAGATGGTCTACTAATGTCTTTTGCATGAAACAAATATGAAAAGATTCAATAAGGGGGCCCCACTGTGGATTATTTATCTTAGTTTTGGGTCTTGTTAAATTCCACAAGACTATCTTCTGCTTGGAACTTTCTTGTGTAATCCTTGAGGCTGACAGTGCCAGGGATCGCCCCTCCTCAGAATCAGCCGCTATTAGGTTATTAAGTGGCTCTAAGTGTGTAATTTTATTGAATTCCAAGCCCTCCACCCTCTTCAATTTTCAACCACAGGCCTGGCAATCCCTCCTCTCATCAAACTCCCTCCACAGGAGTAATCCTTGCAGACGTGTTGTCAACTAAAGCCCCTTCACCAGCAGTTTTTGCAGAAGGTACTGAGGGGATGGTTCCCATATCATTAGGTTTCCTGCTCTCGTAGGGTAAACTTTAAACTGAATCTTTGAGCCATTTGGGGAAAGTGATTGTTGGTCTAAGTTCACCAAGCCAACCCCAAGTGATTCATTAAGTAGATCCAAGATTAAGTAGAAATACTTGTTATAATGGCAGCACGTCACAGTTAAAAAGTCAGTTCTAAATAATTGATCGGAACATCCACAATGTAAATCTTTTTCCCCATGGGTCCCTGTCAGATCCTGAAACACAGAGGGAGAGCAGTACTCATGTTCATTACTTCATTCACCAGAGGGTTTTCCCTCTTGCTGAGCAATAATTCCCACCTTATGTGCCCATTTCCTGAGGGTATCTGTATCTTTACTATTGCACAATTGCACTTGGGACCCTGGTTTACAGGTATATCTAATCTCTGGTAAAAGTTGGAAGCTGCATGGTAGGATCTGAATTTACCCTTCCCTCACATACATGTGGACCCACATCGCTTATCCCAGGATGCATCTGAACCTAGCATCCCCCGATGTATGTTCTCACATTGATCTGTAGTGGTCTGCTATTCTCCTTTGATGATTTCTTACCAGTATCCCCCAAGTTTGCATACTGCTCTCTCGGGCCTCATTGCAGATCCATTTCCCTAGCCTTGTACCCTAATGTGGGAGGGGTAACCACTTTATCTAAAGCTTTCCCCAGTTGTAATCTCATGTTTCCTATTTCAGTCGTCAATTTTTCAACATAACCCTTCAATTCCTTTTGCTTGCACCATCAATTGCAATTAATACAAGCTTCATATCTAATCTGGGTTGGTGTCTTTTTGCTTATCCAGTGCACAGAAGTAATTACACTAGCCAGAGGTGGATTGCCACTGGATCAGTGACTGCTTTGTGTGAACTGAGATTAACAAGTACAGCAAAGGTGTCAGCCTTATTTCTGTTGTTTACGTATGTAGACAAGATGTTTTGGGCTTTATTTGTTGTGTTCGTTAAGAAAAGTTCTTCAATTGATTTCTCATTCACAAAAAAGTTGCACTATGATTAATTAATCAGCCGAGGCATCACAATGAGATTGGCAAGACATCACCAGAGTGTTCTGTTCTCCCACTATTTTTGTATGGTTTTTGGATTATTTTGAGTGAGAATAATGGGTGCTGTGTTGAATAAGCCTAAAGCTCATAGAGTTCCTGTTATGGAGTGACAGAAATTACCTGCAGAAGCCTTGCTTGTATAAAATGATGATGCACATTATTTCTTATATATCCAAAGTATAACTTTGATTTTATTTTCTTCAAATCTTGGCAGATTTATTCTTCACAGAATAGGACATTCACACTCTTCCTTCAAAAGGATCTTGAATTTAAAAGACAAACAGCCAGCCAATGATGTAGTATGGTCTAAGGAACTGATGTTTGTTACAGTTGATGTCACTAGTCTCTGTACATGCCGTCACATACAGGTGGTTATGAGATGTCTTCGGTTTAAAATTACGCGATTTATTTGGGCACAAGAATTGATGTAGATGCGGTTGACAATGCCCACACATCCTTCTCGAGGACCATTGAACACACTCTAAGATGTCCAACACTGTTGTCTTTATGAAGTAGTGGCTGACCGGCAGAGGTGGTGTGTGTTTCAGTGATTTGCTTATTATTTAAATACTTCTGAAACTTTTGCCTTTTTTCTTTATCTCTGTCGGTGTGGTGCTTGTGTACGCCATTTTAGTAAGGACCTTGGGCTCTACAGGGTGAAACGGGGGTGTGGTGATTATGAGTGACAGTGATTCCTATGGCTACATTGCAAAAGATGATTTGACATGAATGTTAGTTTATGTAAAGACTAGTGGCCTTTGAGAATTACTAGTAATTGAGGGGACCCTTCTATGACCTCATGGGTGGGTACTGCATATTGACCTCAGTTTATTTGTGAAGTGTGCGATACCAGGCATGTGTGAATTAAATTTCACGATCAATATATTCACAATGGCAACTACCTATTAGAAGAATTTACCAGTGCTACTTTGGGATCAGTTTAAAGCATAAGGATTGACACAAATATATCCACCAACATGTATCATTGGATGTGTGAGAAGTTGATATTGGGATAAAATCTTGTGTGTGAAATCCTTGAGGATGATTACTTTGGTCTGAGTAATCTTGTTTTAATGAGATTTTAGAGTATGATGTTTTTTTTGGAACTTAAGTAAATATGGTACAATAAGTGATGTGTTCAGCAATTCCTAATGGGTCATAATATAGAGTTCCCTTAATTTAGATTGCGGGGCACTCACATCGCAAATGTGGTGACTGGGCATTGGTTGAAATAAACCACATACCCCTACTTAAAGGACTGAATTTACGAGCTTCTAACAAGACTAGACATCCTTGATTGAACCATTCTAGTGAACCTATAAAGAGTATGTACACAACACACACATTACAGTTTCTTTCTATTTTCTAAGTGCAGATAATAATATATATTAGGACAATATGTAGAACAGAGGTTACTTGCTCATTACTGTTCAATTATTTTGTTTGCTCTTTCTTGGGGGATGGATCATGAGTGGTCTTGCTAAATGAATCATTAGTGATATATTTTGATCATTTTAGTACTGTAGGCATAAAGATGATATTGAACAATTTACCTTATTTGAACGATATTAGACCGTATTGCTAAGACTTTGTGTCAGTTATGTCATTGCTTTATCTTTTTTCTTATTGTCTTGGGTGATTTGTACGGGTTTGGAGGATTGTTTATGTAATGTTTGGTGATTTTAACATGTTCTTGGGACATGTGTGTGTGCTCGAAATTGCTTTTTTAGGATTTATGTATTACATTTGCATGCTTGTTAATGTTACAGCTCTGAAGATGTTTACATAAAGTAAATGAAATGGGTTGGCTGGCTGTTTATCTTTTAACCCCTTCGCTGCCAGGCCTTTTCCCCCTCAGGTGCCAGGCCTTTGTTGGATATTTGGGGCAGTTCGCGCTTAGGCCCTCATACCTTTTTGTCCACATAAGCTAAACACGCCAAATTTGTGTCCTTTTTTTCCAACATCCTAGGGAGTCTAGAGGTACCCAGACTTTGTGGGTTTCCCTGAAGGAGACCAAGAAATTAGCCAAAATACAGCTGTATTTTTTTATTTTATTTTTAAATGGGAAAAAAGGGCTGCAGAAGGAGGCTTTTTGTTTTTTCCCAAAAAATGCCATCAACAAAGGATTTTCGGTGCTAAAATCATCATCTTCCCAGCTTTCAGGAACAGGCAGACTTGAATCAGAAAACCACATTTTTCAACACAATCTTGGCATTTTACTGGGACATACCCCATTTTTACTATTTTTTGCGCTTTCAGCCTCCTTCAAGTTAGTGACAGAAATGGGTGTGAAACCAATGCTGGATCCCGGAGAGCTAAACATTTCTAAAAAGTAGACGAAATTCTGAATTCAGCAAGGGGTCATTTGTGTAGATCCTACAAGGGTTTCCTATGGAAAATAACAGCTGAAATAAAAACATATTGAAATTGAGGTGAAGAAACCAGCCATTTTTCTCCACGTTTTACTCTGTAACTTTTTCCTCCAATGTCAGATTTTTTAAAGCAATATACCGTTACGTCTGCTGGACTCTTCTGGTTGCGGGGATATATAGGGCTTGTAGGTTCATCAAGATCCCTACGTACCCAGAGCCAATAAATGAGCTGCACCTTGCAATGGGTTTTCATTTAATACCGGGTATAGAGCAGTTCATTTGCTGAAATATAAAGAGTGAAAAATAGGTATCAAGAAAACCTCTGTATTTCTAAAATGGGCATAAGATAAGGTGTTGAGAAGCAGTGGTTATTTGCACATCTCTGAATTCTGGGGTGCCCATAATAGCATGTGAATTACAGGGCATTTCTCAAATAGACGTCTTTTTTACACACTGTCTTACAATTGGAAGGAAAAAATGTAGAGAAAGACAAGGGGTAATAACACTAATTCTGCTATTCTGTGTTCCCCCAAGTCTCTTGATAAAAATGGTACCTCACTTGCGAGGGTAGGCCTAATGCCTGCGACAGGAAACGCAACATGGACACATCACATTTTTACATTGAAATCTGATGTGTTTTTTGCAAAGTACTTAGCTGTAGATTTTGGCCTCTAGCTCAGCCGGAACCTAGGGAAACCTACAGAAGCTGTGCATTTTTGAAAACTAGACACCTGGGGGAATTCAGGATGGGGTGACTTGTGGGGCTCTCACCAGGTTCTGTTACCCAGAAACCTTTGCAAACCTCACAATTTGCCCCAAAAATACTTTTTCCTCACATTTCAGTGACAGAAAGTTCTGGAATCTGAGAGGCGCCACAAATTTCCTTCCACCCAGTGTTCCCCCAAGTTTCCAGATAAAAATGGTACCTCACTTGTGTGGGTAGACCAAGCGCCCGTGACAGGAAATGCCCCAAAACACAACGTGGACACCTCACATTTTCCCAAAGAAAACAGAGCTGTTTTTTGCAAAGTGCGTAGCTGTGGATTTTGACCTCTAGCTCAGCTGGCACCCAGGGAAACCTACCAAACCTGCACGTTTTTTAAACTAGACACCTAGGGGAATCCAAGATTGGGTGACTTGTGGGGCTCTCACCAGGTTCTGTTACCCAGAAACCTTTGCACACCTCAAAATTTGGCCAAAAAAACACTTTTTCCTTACATTTCGGTGACAGAAAGTTCTGGAATCTGAGAGGAGCCACAAATTTCCTTCCACCCAGCGTTCCCCCAAGTCTCCCGATAAGAATGGTACCTCACTTGTGTGGGTAGGCCTAGTGCCCGCAACAGGAAATGCCCCAAAATACAACGTGGACAACTCACATTTTTACATTGAAAACTGACGTGTTTTTTCCAAAGTGCCTACCTGTAGATTTTGGCCTCTAGCTCAGCCGGGACCTAGGGAAACCTATCAAACATGCATATTTTTGAAAACTAGACACCTAGGGGAATCTAAGATGGGGTGACTTGTGGGGCTCTCACCAGGTTCTGTTACCCAGAATCCGTTGCAAACCTCAAAGTCTGGCCAAAAAAACACTTTTTCCTCACATTTCGGTGACAGAAAGTTCTGGAATCTGAGAGGAGCCACAAATTTCCTTCCACCCAGCGTTCCCCCACGTCTCCTGGAAAAAATGGTACCTCACTTGTGTGGGCTGGCCTAGCACCCGCGACAGGATATGCGCCAAAATACAACATGGACACATCACATTTTTTACATTGAGAACTGACGTGTTTTTTGCAAAGTGTCTAGCTGTAGATTTTGGCCTCTAGCTCACCTGGCACCTAGGGAAACCTACCAAACCTGCACATTTTTTAAAACTAGACACCTAGGGGAATCCAAGATGGGGTGACTTGTGGGTCTCTCACCAGGTTCTGTTACCCAGAATCCTTTGCAAACCTCAAAGTTTGGCCAAAAAAACACTTTTTCCTCACATTTCGGTGACAGAAAGTTCTGGAATCTGAGAAGAGCCACAAATTTCCTTCCACCCAGTGTTTCCCCCAAGTCTCCTGGTAAAAATGATATCTCACTTGTGTAGGTGGGCCAAGTGCCTGTGACAGGGAAGAGCCAAAAACATGTTGAAATTGAGGGGGAACCAAAGCGGGTCCAAAAGGGCAGTTTGGAAAAAAACATTTTAAGGCTGACAAGTGGGGCAGAATTTCTATCGGTATAGATGAGACAATGCTGGGTGGTAGGAATTTTGTGGATTCCTGCAGATTCCGGTAGGTTCCATCACAAAAACGTGGGGAAAATGTGTGATTTCCAGCAAAGTTGGAGGTTTGCAGGGCATTGTGGGTAAGAAAATGGTGCAGGGTGCATGTGAAGCACACCACCCTGGACTCACCCAGATGTTTAGTTTTCAGATATGTCTAGGTCTTGTAGACATTTATAAATGGCAGCGTCCCAAAGCCAAAAAAGTGCAGCCCTCACCATTCTTAGTGGGACGATTTTAAGAGTTACCAAGCTCGCATGGCCCAAATGTAAAACCAAAACCCAAAATAATCTAATGTCCTCTTGCTTGCCATGGGATAAGATGTTTTAGTGTGCGGGAGGAGAACTGAAAGACTGATACCCCACTTGGGGTGGGGGCATAACCAGGCCCATACTGGTTGGTAGTCACCAGCCCACTCATTTCTTTATTTTTTTTATTTCATGGCATCTAGTAAACTTTCTGCCCCCCTGGGGTGTGGATCAGGGTAATTGCCCTATCTGCCCACTGGTGGGCAGAACAACTTTGGCCCCATTTATGTGGGGGTATGGCCATAACCCCACCCTCTTATTTTGAAAAAAAAATCTTCCCCGGTCTCTGGTGAGCTTTCTGCCACCCTTGGGGGCGGATGAGCCTTCCAAAAATAGGCCAATCTGCCCCCAACGGGGGCAGATATGGCCAACAGTAATGTGTCCCAATGTGGCGCGACCCTTGCCCAAGAGGCTGCCCCCCCAAACAAAACACACACATACACACAAACCATCCCTGGTGTCTAGTGGTTTCTTCCCCCCTTGGGGGCAGATTGGCCTAACAAAAATAGGCTGATGGCCTAAATACAATTTGGCCCCCAGGGGAGTGACCCTTGCCTACGGGGTCGTTCCCCATACATAAAAACATAAAGTAAATAAAAATATACATATCCCTGGTGTCTAGAGGTTTCTGCCCCCCTGGAGGCAGATCAGCCTAATTATATGCAGAAATGGCCTAAAAATAATATGGCCCCTAGGGAGCGACCCTTGCTCAAGGGGCTGCTCCCTTCATTAGAAAACGCAAAAAAAAAATCCCTGGTGTCTAGTAGGCATTTCTGCCCCCCCCCAGGGGCAGATCGGCCTAATTATATTAGGCCGATCTGCCCCCAGTGGGGGCAGAAATGGCATAAACACAATTTGGACCCCAGGGAGCGACCCTTGCCTAAGGGGTCGCTCCCTACACATAAAAGAAAAAAACAAACAAAAAAAATTCCCTGGTGTCTAGGGGAAGATCGGCCTAATCGTTTTAGGCCGATCTGCCCCCAGGGGGTGCAGAAATGACCTAAAAATTATTTGGCCCCTTAGGGAGTGACCCTTGCCCAAGGGGCCGCTCCCCTCATGTAAATTTCAACAAATACAAAAATCCCTGGTGTCTAGTTGGCATTTCTGCCCCCCCGGGGGCAGATCGGCCAAATTATATTAGGCTGATCTGCCCCCAGGGGGGCAGAAATAGCCTAAACACAAGTTGGCCCCCAGAGAGCGAACCTTGCCTAAGGGGTCGCTCCCTCCAGATAAAAAATAAATAAAAATAAAATCCCTGGTGTCTAGTGGCCATTTCTACCCCCCTGGGGGCAGATCGGCCAAATTTAATTAGGCCAATCTGCCCCCGGAGGGGGCAGAAATGACCTAAAAATTATTTGGCCCCCTAGGGAGGGACCCTTGCCCAGGGGGCCGCTCCCCTCATGTAAATTTCAACAGATACAAAAATCCCTGGTGTCTAGTGGGCATTTCTGCCCCCGGGGGGGCAGAAATGACCTAAACACAATTTGGCCCTGAGGGAGTCACCCTTTCCTAAGGGGTCGCTTCCAGCACATAAAAAGAAAAAACAACAAACAAAAAAAATTCCCTGGTGACTAGTTCTGCCCCCCCTGGGGGCAGATCAGCCTAATTAGGGGGAGCAGAAATTACCTAAAAATTATTTGGCTCCCTAGGGAGCGACCCTTGCCCAAGGAGCCGCTCCCCTCATGTAAATGTAAAAAAAAACTAAATTCCCTGGTGTCTAGTGGGCATTTTTGCTGCCTGATCGCATTGCGATCGGGCAGCAGAAATGCTCAGAATGACATCGAAAGAAAGGAAAAGCCTTTCCTTTCTTCCGATGTCCCTCCCGCCCCCCTCCTCCCAAGCAGAAGAGAAATGCTGAGCATTTCTCTACCGCATCGCGCTGGAATCAATCGCTAGAAGCGATCGCGTGCTGACATGATCAGACGTCACTGGGGGGGATCAAGGGGGTCAGGGTGAAAGGGGAAGCGATTCCCCTTTCATCCCTGATGGGGAGGTGGGTGGGGGACCCACGGGGGGAAAGCTAGCGTTTCCCCAGTGGGCCCGGTGCAGGACGAGGTGGTCTCGTCCCAGGCACACGGGAACCGTGTGCTGGGACGAGACCAAGACCACCTCGTCCAAGGCACCGTAGGGGTTAAATATAATATTCTATTATGTGAAGATGAAGTCTGTCTAGATTCAAAGCTCGTGGCAAGCAGAAGGGACAGTGCATGTGGGGGGTAATTCAAATAAAATTAAAAATCATTTAGAAAAACACTTACTTTAACCCCATGCGCCACTCCGTTCCTCCCTCTCCGTCACTGCAGTCACAGGCTCCCAGCCTGCCCTGTGGCAAATCCTGACGCTGCTTAGGGAGCGCACAGCCATGGTGCTGCCAGGCAGACTGGGAGCCTGTGCCTATGTTGCAGGGCTGGAGAAAGCCTACTGTGCATGTGTGTTTGGCCTGCCCAAGGCAGCTGGCCAAGCACACATGTGCTCTGAGGGGGAGTGCTGTGCACTCCCCCTCACTGTTCGTCACCCCCGTGGTCAGAAAAGCAAATATATACATTGCCTGTCCACAGTCCTAAATGTTCCAACCTCAAGGTCGATTCCCTAAACTATGTGTAAAACTATAGTCATCTAAAACTATGTGTAAAATAATAGTCATCTGTTACCAAGCTAACATTCTCATGGGAATGAAATCTGAAAGAAAGGTACACACTAACAAAATGACTTGACATTTTCTGCACAGTCACGAATACAGGGCCTAGCAGGCCTCACTTGGGCTAATGCAAGTGAATTAAAACAATGCATTAATAAATTCAAATAAAACACAGTTTAATACTCAAACTATAACTTCAGCATCATTAAACTTTCAGTAACATTCATGTTACAATAATTTTAAACAAAACGTCTGTTCCATTAATGTGGCACAGAACTGCATTTCTCTACTTTTGCTCACCAATTTAAAGCACTTTTCATCAAAAATTTAATATTGTTTTAATGCAGACTATTCATTTAAAGTCTAAAATATTACATCATGACAAATTAATTCTTCAAATGTTATGTTATGTTATGAAAATTCATAGAGCGCATAGCTACCCGAAGGCCTCCCAGCACTATACAGAAAACCTTTCAATATACGGCTTTGGGACACAAACTAAAATAACCAAGCTTTTAATAGCCACCGGACCGACAGTTTGTGGATGGTTTGACGTAGATTCAGTGGTAATGAATTCTACAGTCTAGCTCCAAGATATGATATTGATCTTCCTCCCCATTTGGCCTTTTGTATTGGGGGAATGACAGCTAGGGCCGTGGAGGATGATCTAAGATGTCTAGTAGGTTTGTGAAAAGAAGCCAGGGTTTACACTATTGGTGGACCTGTGTCATATAGCGCTCTATGAATGTAACATGAAGATTAAAATTTTATCTGTTGCTCCAAAGGAAGCCAGTGCAAAGTTGATAAAGCTGATCTGGCTGATTCATGCCTGGGTAGATTGAAGAGAAGGTGGGCAACAGTGTTCTGCACCACCTGCAATTTCTTCATAACATATTTTGGTGAACCAAGAAACAGGGGCCCATATTTATACTTTTTGACGCAAAACTGCGCTAACGCAGTTTTGCGTAAAAAAAATTAGCGCCGGCTAACGCCATTCTGAAGCGCCATGCGGGCGCCGTATTTATTGAATGACGTTAGCCGGCGGCGCCGTCTGGTGTGCGTTAAAAAAAACGACGTACACCAGGCAGCGCCGGCGTAGGGGGATATGGGGCTTGGGCGTCAAGAAATGGGGCAAGTCAGGTTGAGACAATTTTTTCTCCTCAACCCGATTTGCGCATTTTTTTTTCACTCCCAACCCCCATAGAAATGACTCCTGTCTTAGCAAAGACAGGAGTCATGCCCCCTTGCCCAATGGCCATGCCCAGGGGACTTCTGTCCCCTGGGCATGGTCATTGGGCATAGTGGCATGTAGGGGGGCACAAATCAGGCCCCCCTATGCCACAAAAAAAAAAAAAAAACACTTACCTGAACTTACCTTACTGTCCCTGGGATGGGTCCCTCCAGCCTTGGGTGTCCTCCTGGGGTGGGCATGGGTGACAGGGGGTGTCCCTGGGGGCATGGGGGGGCACCTCTGGGCTCCTTCAGAGCCCACAGGTCCCTAAACGCCTGCCTTTTTCAGGTGCTAAAAAACGGCGCAAAAGCGCCCGTACGTCATTTTTTTTGACCCGCCCACTCCCGGGCGTGAATTTTGCCCGGGAGTATAAATCCGCGCACATGCCTCGGAGTCGATTTTTTAGACAGGAACGCCTACCTTGCATATCATTAACGCAAAGTAGGTGTCCACGCTAAAAAATGACGTAAACTCCATGGACTTTGGCGCTAGACGCGTCTAACGCCAAAGTATAAATATGGAGTTAGTTTTGCGTCGAAATTGCGTAAAAAAAAACGACGCAATTCCGGCGCAAACGGAGTATAAATATGCCCCAGGGCGTTCCCATAATCCAGCCAAGAGATTATTAAGGCCTGTATGATTAGCCTCTTTGCAATGAACGGAAGTAGTTTGAAAATCTTTCTAAGAAGTCGGAGTATGCCAAAACCGGAGGATATTTTCTTTGCTTGATCTTCCATGGTCAACCATGTACCTCACCATACTCCCAGACTCTTAATGCTTTCTTTGGGCAATGGAAGATCTTCTAATGGTTGTAAGACTGGGGAGATTAAGTTTGGTTTGCCTGGTGACCCAGAAACATAACCTCTGTCTTGTCTCCGTTCCACTTAAGTCTACAGCTGGATATCGATTTAGAGATTGCCTGTAGACAAGGAATAAGCCGAGAATTGGTTAAGTTCTGATTTATAGAAAAGGATACCACAAGCTGGGTGTCATATGCACATGACACTACAGAGAGTCCATAGGGCTCCACTACTTTTGCCAGAGGGGCCATATAGATATTAAATAATGTAGGGCTCAAAGAAGTCTCTAGCAGCTGTATTCTCTAAATTCTCTGTGTGAATATTCAAATCTCTAAGAATCGTAAAATTTGGCTTATTACGAATTAAGTCTGCCACTTGCTCTTGAAAGGCTTGAAGAAAATGCAATGAAGAGCCGGGGGGCGGTGATACACTAAGGCCCTGGAGAAGCTACATTGAGGATTTAAAGAGAAGTAAACATACTTACTCTCACAATCTAATGACTTAAGTGGATGGGTGGTGACCTTAACTGAATCATTGACAATAATGGCAATACTTCCTCCTTTCCAAGAGACTATATCATGCCTTATGATTGAGTACTTACTAGGTAAAGCCAGGGAAATATCAGGAGCTGAGCCCTCATGGAGCCATGTTTCCATTAGGAACAGGGATGTAGGTGTTAATTCATTAAGTAGAAGATTGATATACAGTTTGTGGCCAGGTAAAGATCTACAATTTGCCAGGAGAAACAAGCTATGTGGCGTTTTCATGTGATACAGGTATGTTCTTTATCAAAGATTGTGGGTGTTCTATCACCTCTACTATAGGGCCAGGTAACTTCCCTGGCAACTGTTTTTTCATTACCTTTGGCCCCTATATTAAATCTAAGTGAATGGAGAAATTCAGCATCATATGTAAGCCTACCTATGTTAGGATGACCATAGTTGCTGGTCCCTGGGCCCGGTCTAGCACAGACGGGCTTGCCTTTGGTGCGCCTGCAGCACTGCAGCATTGAAGCTTTTTAAGTCCTCAGATAACAGGAGGATGAGGCAGCTAGACCACTGACCTCCTCAAGATGGCGTCTGTAAGTGTGCTTCTGAAGAGGTCAGAAAATGGCTGCCGTCCCAGTACACCGAGACCGGCAGGCACAATCCTTCCTCAGACTGTAAAATGGTCTTGTTTAAAACACTGGTAAATGTAAATTAATGCCTGTAATACATAGGTTTAAGTGACTAGTTTAAGGTGAGTGCACATTGATATGACTGTGCTGTGCATCACATCACATTACAAACCTTTGGTACTTTGTTTAACATAATTCATAAACTGTCACATATAGATGATCACCGTGAGATGAGGGATAGTACTAAAATTTCTAGTACATCAAAAGCAAGTGGGATCATAAGGATAAATGTTGGAAGGAAGTTGTGGTAAAGGGTCTAAGAATTTTTCCTGCAATAGTCAAAGAAATGAGAGACAAAAAATGGATGGGGCAAACAGAAAGAAACAAACCTTAGAATGTGACTCAGATGGGGAGCATAACTGCCAGAGACAGGGACAGGGTCATCTTGTGCCTGATATGGGTGCAGCGGTAAAGGGTAGAACTGTACACGCACTTGGATTGAGTGTACTTATAGCTGTGGGTGCATCAGTGAGTGCCCCAGCAGAGGGACTACAGTTGACTCTTCAGTATTATGAGCCATGCATATTACTACTATTCCCACTGAGTCTCCAAAAGGTGAGATAGTCATTTTGAGCTTTTAAAGATTTAAATTGGAGAAATGTTTTCAGGGGGCAATTGACACAAACAGATTGATGTTATACAGTGTTGTTGAAATGAAGGGCTTGGTCAGAGAAACAGAGGCATGCGAATTAAGCAAATGATAAGCATGATAAGCATGAGGAAGTGGCCAATGAATGTGAGGTTGACATCCATTGAATGAAATATGTGCACATAAATTACATAATGGATTTGAGGAATGATGGTCTATAAGAATTAGGTTTACTAACCTTCTGAGCACTTCTTAAGGATCTGGTTGAAAAGATAAAGGGCTAGAGGAATTTGAAGAAATACAGAGAAAGGTGGAAGAAGAAGGTCATTACTAAAGTGAAAGCTTCAGAGCAAGGAAAGGAAACTAAGGAGTCTGTTAGTAACTCCAAATTAGATGCAGGTTTGGAGTTTCCCTTGTGAAAAGTACGTGGAGAGAATTGTGTACATATGCTTTAGGCAACAGGTGATGTATTTGCTTTTACAATGCATTTTTCAAAATTGAAAGAGGAACCAGAAAAACAGTACAAAGAGATTCATAGTTTGCCAATGAATTTAAAAATGTTTTGGAATGATTTTGATGCTCTCTTTGAAAATCTTGTACTTAGTGATTTGTGGTCTGAGGGTTAGATTTCTGTTGCTTGGCTGAGTGAGGAATCAGCTGGAGTTGCACCTCATAATGCCCCAGCTGAGATATTTGCTGACAAGTACAAAGCAGTGACAGAGCATTTAAAAAAGGAGGTCCCAGAGAAGGGAATTAACTGGTGAGAAATGTTTAGATCTATACAAGAGCCGAAAGAGGTAGTGCAAGTCCATTATGAGAGGCTCATGCATATTTTTAGGAAACAGGAAGATCTAAAAAAAAGGTGGTTGTTAGAGCTGGCATCCATAGGGTGATCTTATCCCAGATTTGTGTGCCTTTTACCTCCTGTTTTTACTGCAACGTTTTTGTTGGCCTTAGGACTCTGAGCATTTTCCCACTACTGGCCAGTGCTAAAGTGCATGTACTTCTCCCCTAAACCTGGTAACATAGGGGTGTCCACATTGGCATATTTAGTTTATGTGTAACATTGCAATAGTAATGATAAATCCTCTTTACTGGTAAAGTCAGATTTAACATTGCTATTTTAGAAATGCCACTTTCAAAAAGTGGGCATCTCTGTGCTCTTACTGCTCTGTGTGCCTTGCAGCCTGTCTCCAATACATGCCTGGGCTAGTTAACAGCTACACTTTGTGCATTCCCTCTAGACAGCCACAAACACAGGAAGGGTGGGTGTGACAAAGGACTCATCTTCATTCCGATGTACCTTCCTGGGCAGAAAGGGTAGAAGGGAGCTAAAACACTTGGATAGAGAAGTGCCTGCCCCTACACAAAGGACTGATTACTCCTCTACTGGTAGTCTGGAGCCAGGGCTGGAAAGATCTTGTGCACTTCAAGGACCTTTCTTTGAAGTCACCTCCACTGCAAAGGCACATTGGGGTATAAGTACTGGTGCTCTAACCCTTCCAAATCAGATTACTATTGGACGCTGGAAGAACTCAGCTGCAGTGAAGACTGTTATGCTGTAAGGATTGTCACTTTACCTGGACTAACTGTTCTGAGGAACTGCTGCTCTACTTTGATGAGCTGCCCTGTTGATCTTTGCCCTGCTGAGGACAAGTACTGAACACATCTCACTTAAACCCAGAGTGACTCCAAGGGCTTGCTGGCTTGTCCCCTGTTCTCCTGCAGTCTCAGGGACATCAAAGACTGCCTGCAACGCTCTTGGTGATCTTGGACTCTGCCATCCATGAGTCCTACCCTTGTCGGAGGTGTCCATTCCAGTCCTGGGTCTCAGAAATTGGTTCCTGCAGCTTTTTCCACCACAACATCGACACTTCAATGGCTTTGCGCTGACGTGAGCTTATGCATGGCCCTCTGATTCTAAAGCAGGGGCTGCTCAATGACATTGCTTCAACGAACTGCTCAGCTCGACATTGATGCAGTGCCTGCATCGTAAATGGGTTTGACTCCGAAGCCTTCAACAACTGCGTGGATCGGCACTGAAATTTCACCCTCCTCCACAGAATCGACTTTGAATCAGTACCTCCTCGAATATGCGCATCAAGTCTTCAACGTACTTTCTCAGTGGGACCTCTCTGAGTCCTGCAATTGTCCTGCTCTCCATCCTGGTTGGCCTGAACTCTAGATTTGCACTGGTCACTCCCTACCTCAAGTAACCTTTTGACCTCTAGTGACTTCGAATCTCTATTTTTAGTTTATCCTTTAAAAATTCATATCTTGGAGTTTTGTTATTTGGTCTTGTTTTATTCAGATCAATATTCTCTTTTTTTCGATCCTCTGTGGAGTCTTTTTGTGGTGTTTTTATTGTGTTACTGTGTGTGTGTGTGTGTGTGTTGCACAAATACTTTGCACATTGCTTCTCGAGTTAGGCCTGATCTGTGCCAGGCAACCAGAGGGTGAGTACAAGTTATCTAAAGTATGTATATGACTTACCCAGAGTACAGTGGTGGTTCCTGCTTGTACAGGGTGCATACCCTGACAACCAGAAACCTAGGGCCAGATGTAGCAAAAAGCAAAATTGCGACTTGCAATTTGCGAGTCCATCCGACTCGCAAGTCGCAATTTGCTATGCAGTACGGTGTCTCAGACACCGACTGCGACTCGCAATGGGGTCGCAATGACCCACCTCATGAATATTCATGAGGTGGGTCGCAAATTGCGGCCCCATTGCGAGTATAGGCACTCGCTAACATGGAGGCCTGCTGACGTCAGCAGACCTCCATGTTCGCGACCTGCTTTTAAATAAAGCAGTTTTTTTTTTTTTTAAGTGTAGCCCGTTTTCCTGACAGGGAAACGAGCTGCACTGCAAAAAAAAACGAAACGTTTTGTTTCGGTATTTTTTCAGGGCAGGGAGTGGTCCCTTGGACCACTCCCTGCCCTGAAAAAATATTTTGGGGTCCAGTCACAAACTGGAAGGGGTCCCATGGGGACCCCTTCCAATTTGCGAGTGGGTTACCATCCACTTGATGTGGATGGTAACTGCGATGGCATTTGCGACCGTGTACGCGGTCGCAAATGGTATTGCATCCCACAGCGACTCGCAAATAGGAAGGGAACACCCCTTCCTATTTGCGAGTCGCAAATGCATATTGAGAATCGGTAACGACTCGCAATATGCATTTCTGCATGCCAAACCCACGTTTGCGACTCGCAAACGGCGAATTTCGCTGTTTGCGACTCGCAAACGGGTTGCTACATGTGGCCCCTAATTTCTAACAGTGTTGCTTGCGGGTTTGCATCTGCTTTTGTAATGGGTTTGCATCCTGTATTGGCAGACTAAGGGTATTGATGATATCCTAAAGTATGCAGAGTACAGTAGTGATTGATTTGATGTGAAGCAGAAAAATATTAAGGAGAAGCTAATGGCTACCCAGAAGCAGTTTCAAAGAAATGGCAGGAATTAGATGATGGGTTCTGATGTGGGCTATGTTTCATCTGAAAATTCTGAAATTAACAGAACGAATTCAATGCAAGGTGTTCAAGTTGGAAATTAAATAGTGCAGATGTAAGGTTGTGGAAGATGAGTTTTAAATTATTTCAGAGTGAAGGCAAACACTGATGAAAAACACTGCTTGTCATTCCTCTGTATATTCAGTCAGTGGAAGCAGGAATGCGGGAGAATCCAGATCGAATCCTAAAATAATTTTGCTTTTCAACTGCAGTGGAATGTGAATCAGGCACAAACACAGTCAGTACCCCCTGGCCAACCTGATTAAGTGCAGAATATTAAAAATAAATGGCAGTTTTAATGAATATGCCCATAGCTCCAGTTTTGCAGAAAAGAAACAAAATGCCATACAGTCCAGGATACCAACAGAATCCTTTGATTCTGAACAATTATGTCCCTTGCTTTTCTTCAGTGACTAATGCCCCATGACAGTGCATGAGGGGGAGGGTGATTGCTTACTAGAAGCAGTCCTGGAGGTATACCAAAGTGGCCCACACACTGATGACAAAGTCAATGGCCACCCTGTATCTTTCTATACAGATACAAAAGCTACCTGCTGTAAAGTGCTCTCTGTGGAGCCACCAAGCCTATTCCTCTTGGGAAGAGAAGTCCAAGTTGTAAGCATTAGCGATAAACAGATTGCTAGCCAGGTTACAGAGATGTGCCCAAATTAAGTACTTTTTGTGCTGTAAATTTGTTGGGTAGAGGCTTGATTTACAAAATGAGCTGCAATGATTTATTGCACACCTGGTAGTTTCAAAATTGAAACCTAAAATGAAGGTTCAGTGTTTAAAATTAAGTCCCTTGATTCAAGAAATCAGTTGTTCCCAGTCGTTACTAAGGATAATTTGCGTCTCGATTAAAGACATACTGTCAAGAAAGAGGTATGGGATTTCACTAGAAAAGAAATAGAACTGATAAAAAGTACAACGCTTGTCAGGATAAATATGAAACCAAATGCAGTTTTCCTTTTAATTAAATAATACAAACTGTTTAAAGAGGCAAAAGAAGAAATGAAACCCGTCACAGAAAAAAAATGATTGACCAAGGAATTTTATGGGAAGTCCTTGGAAGTCCTTGCAGTTCTCCTGTGGTAAAAAAAAAAAAAGAGTGATAAATGAAGAATCATGCAGGACCTTAGGAAAATAAGTAGAATAAAATAGTGATTCCATGATGTCCATTGATAATGAATGCTGCAGTACTTTTGTCCCAGATTCCCACAGATGCAGAATGGTGTACAGTCATTGAATAATACATGAGTTTTCCCTTCATTCCTCTGCATGAGGGCAATCAGTTGTTTTGCATTCCAGTTGCACAATAAACTTCTCAGTTAGTGTTGAATCCCAAAAGGGTAAAACAATTCCTTCAAATTGTAATCACATTCCAAAGAAAGATTTGAAAAGTTTGCATTTGCCCTGTAATATATAGCTGATTTATTGCTATTACTATTACCTGGCACAATATATAGATAACCTGTTAGTATGACTATTAGCTGGTACAATATATAGCTAACATATTAGTTTCATCTAAGAAAAAAGATTGTAAACTTGATACATTTTTACTGATAAATTATTAGCTGACAGTGGTAACAAGGTTTCCCATGCAAACATGCAATGCTGTAAAAAGGTGATTTATATTGGGTACCACAGTGAAAAAAGGACAAGGAATGTCTAATAGAAACCATTTCTGCAATTCTGAAGATGTTTCTAGGAATTGTTGGCTATTGTCAGTGGATTCCAAACTTTTTAATTGATTGCAAAGCCTTTAGTAATGCTAATCCACAGGCCAAACAGCGCTCTGGTACCATTTAATGGCAAATGCTTAGAGGCCTTTTGTATATTGAGGGAAAAATGTGTAACACACTATTGGTATGCCTGATTAAAATATATAGGGCAAGATTTAAAGGGCCCTAGTGAGTCCTTGCGTCACACTAGCATATGTTTTTTACGCTAATGTGGCTCAAAGAGGCCCTTTTCACCGTGCCATATTTACAATGTGGCGCAGTGCTTGCACTGCACTACTTTGCGTCCCTTGCACCACATTATGCCTGTGTATGCAAAGGGGCTTTCGGGCTTTAGGACTGTATCGCTGTCACAGAGGTATGTACCAGGCCAAAATCGGTGATCTGATTTTGTTTGTTGATGGTTACTGTCTAAGAGACTATCCTGGAGCACTGAAGGATGCAGATACAGTGTATTCCATTTCTGAAATTCTTGAAGCATCATACCCCGAATGTAACTTCTTCCCAATTGGCAGAGTTGACTGCACGGGCAAGACCATGTTTCCTGGCAGAAAATTTTATGTGACAATTTATACAGACAGCTAATATGGTTTTGGAATGGTCCATGATTTTGGACAGTTGTGGTCACAAAGGGCTCATGGGGCATCCTCTGGAACTCACATCAGGAAAAGGTCCTACCTACTTGATTTAGTAGAAGCAATATGCCAGGCAAAGGGAATTGCAGTGGTAAAGTGCACTGGTCCTAAGCCTGGAAAAAAATATGGTCAGGCTTTGAAATAAATATGCTGACCCGGTACTTCAATAATGTGCACTTAAAAAAGAACTGGTAAAATCAAATGAACTAAGTACAATTCAAGAGACAGAACAAAATGAATCTACTGGAAGTTCCATTTTAAATGTGGAAAATGTAAATTGTTTCTTACTGAATCAAATCCAGACTTCCCAGAGTAAATTGAGGGACTTCTAGGAAGACCCTAAGAATGAAAAAGAAGGTTGGAAATACGTTCAAAGATATATATCCAGATTCAGGGGCATATTTATACTCTGTTTGCGCCGGAATTGCGTCGTTTTTTTTGACGCAATTCCGACGCAAAACTAACTCCATATTTATACTTTGGCGTTAGACGCGTCTAGCGCCAAAGTCCATGGAGTTTGCGTCATTTTTTAGCGTGGACACCTACTTTGCGTTAATGCACGTACTTGGGTGTGTTTGTTTTATCTTGCCTTATTGCTGATGGTTTGAGAGAGTGAAACCTGGTTTTGGTCACATAGTATTAGGTATATTAGAAGCTATGATTCCGTCTACAGTTGTGGCTATGATTGATGTGAAGATTAGGCGATTTTCTATACTTGTGAATTGGCTAGCTACTAACACTGCTGGTGCCCTAAAGCAAATGAACTCTGAATTAATTGTTATAAACACACTGATTATGCAACATCACTTAGCACTAGATTTCCTTCTCATGAAGGATGGTGGTGTTTGCAGAGTCTTGAAGGCTAGGGAGTGCTAAAAAATATTATTAACATTTCTTGTGAAGTCCAAGCTTTAGAGTAGCATGCCCTTGTATGGCTTGTCCCTTCACACAGACATTACAGCTGTCAAAATAATCCATTTGCAAAACTGATTGGGGGCATTTAGAAATGACTTTTAAAGCACTTTAAATTTAAAATATTGTACTATTTGGCTGGGTGCACTTTAGATACCTTCCTCGTCTGTCAGAGCGAGCAGATGGCAGTAACCATCTTGGGTGCCGGTCTAGTCTTTGTGTAATAGAACTATTTAGGGCACACGCTGGTGTGAAAATGCAGCATTCATCATGCACATTACGGCTGTTAAGATACGGCATTTGCACACCTGATCGGGCATTTAGAAATGATTTTGTAATCCTTTTAAACAAATGTTTTAAAGCATTTTAAAATATTGTACTCTTTGTCCGCGTACATCTAAGTTACCTTTCCCACCTGTCAGAGTGAGAATACGCCTGTCACCATCTTGGGTACTGGTGTAGTCTTTCTGTTAAGAAGACTATTTAGGGCAAATGCTGGCACACCCATCCAGCGTTCACCCTGGACATTGCAGCTGTTAAAATAGAGCATTTGTTTAGCTGATTGGGACATTTAGAAATGATTTTGTAATCCTTTTAAACAAATCTTTTAGAGCATTGTAAAATATTGTACTGTTCGTCTGCATGTACTTTCGTTACCTTCCTCGCGTGTCCGAGCGCGTAGACGCCGGTCGCAATTTTGGGTACCAGTATAGTCTTCCTGGTAGGAAGAATATTTAGGGCAAACGTTGGTGAGACCACAGAGGGTGTGCCAGTGGTGCACTGAAGGAGCGCCTAAGGCAAGCTTGCATGTGCTCGCTCACTCACCAACCATGCACAGCACCAACCATGCTGCCAGATGTACTTTTAAGCCTCTATGATCCCCCACTGGTAATTCTTACCTTAGGATCTGCTACTCAACGAACCAGCTGCTGCAGATTTTTTTAGTAGATTGAGAACGCTTTGTCCACACCTTTCCCCAGTGAGCCACAGACTAGCCCTCCTCCCATACCGATACTCAGTGAGGCAGGGATCAACCTTTCTATCTATAATATCACCATATGTCCCACCACCCTGATTTGTGGCCTATTAAGCACCAGGTCCATAGTGAAGCACTCCACAGAGATGAATTTGTTAATTCATACAGAGAATCTGAATGTACGTTTTGTAACTGAAACATGGACCGCTCCTGACTCTACCATTGACCTATGAGAGGCATGCCCTCTGGGTTACAAAGTTTTGCACAAACATGGCATGAATAGGATAGGGGGAGCAATGGATATAATCTAAAAGGGCAAATGGAATTTCTCTATGCTCACGCTTGATTAAATATCAGGCCCTAAATTATTGGAGTTTACCTTGAAGTTGGAAAGGGGCTCTGTGTTTTCAGGTATCCTTTGCTATGGACCCCCAGGACTCCCAAACCCACAACTTAAACTTCTGAGGATATCTCAACTATAGCTCTGGCCCATTCTAATTTCTTTTTACTTGGACATTTTAATGTGTGGGCTGAGGGGGGATCACTTCCTTTTAAAGAACTGCAGAGTAAAATCCTGGATCCACAGCACTTAGGACAAGGAACCACCCATCAGGGTGGGCACTCTCTTGACCTTATTTTATCACCTGGCGGGCTAATAGTAATAAAAGATATCTCAGCCTTGTGCTGGACCGACCATGCACTAATAGCATTCCTCCTCAATATAAAAGAACCTCACACTCTGAAGTCAGGCTGAGCCATAAGAAGAAAAGGCAGGGACTGGTATAAATGCACTAGGTGAACACAGACAGGTTGTTAACCTCGCTAATATTTTTAACTCTAAGAGGTCAGTAGAGAAAAAGTGCTCTGCTGTCAAAGAGGGTATCTTAGCAAACTTGAAGCAGAAATACCTCCACTAACTTAAAAATCCATTGTCAACCCTCTGCCCCGTGGGATAGCACTTTCTTAAAAGTTTTAAAACAAACCTGCAAAAAACTTGAAAGGCAATGACAAAGGTCGCATTCAGGGAAATATTTAAAGCAAAGGCGGAATATTATGCCTGAGGTATCATGACCGCTCCTAACAGCGATAAGAAGGTGTCACATTGGCTCTTATTGTACCAATGAGGTTGCTGGATTTGGGTGGTAGCATCACCTGAATTGTGGGGAACTGAGTCTAATTCCACACATGTGACAGCTGTCAGCCAAATCAATTTCCAGCCTGCTAGCAGCACCTAACCTATGCCCAAGAACATGGATAATCTGTGGCAATCGGGCGCATGACATTGTGACTTCTCAGGGAAAACATGGTGGCTCAGCTCTCATACTTTTCTCTCAGTTAAATTCATCTCACAAATGCCAAGACAAAACAGAAGCAGAGAGTGGTTCAATAAGATTTATTGAATTAGATGTGTCATAGATGAAATAACATGAAATACAATAATTAGGATGATGAAATATACTAGAAGTAAAATAGTGACAAGAAAAGTCCCACCATACTGTCACTATGTGACATCTGTGATTCCTACCTACGTTACTAATTTTCTATGTTAGAGCACAGAAGGATAAGTCCTAATACACCCTTCAGGACACCCCGCCCTACGGGAAGACATCATCCCCCATAATTGAGCATGACAGTAGTGGAGAAGCCTGTTGTCTATAGAGACACCATCTCCATGTAGGCCAGGGAACTGGTGGTCTCAGCAAGCAGCTGTAACAAAGTCAGACAGCATGCGGTTGTGGTCATCTGGCCAGAACCTCCCATGTAGGGGAGAGAGAGATGTTTTTTTAATAAAAAAGCTAGTGTTCTTATAAAAGTGCCCTCTCGTAAAATTATGTATTATTCTCTGAAATGATAGAGATGTGGTGTACCTCTTGTGATGGTAATCCTATCTCGTTGCAGCTTTGAAGAAAGCACACAGTGAAAGGATGTTGTGCTAAAAATGTAAATGCTTTCCTAGGTGAAAGAACAGCAAGATAAAGGAAAATAAAACATCACCACAGATGTGATTGTATCTTAAAGAATAAGATAAAATAAAATGAAATGTTACTAGGCTAAAGAGCACAGGCAGGTGGCCTAGTTCCCAAAATAGCGTGCCCACAGGCATTACTAAAAGGGCTACACAGCAAAGGTCTTCGACATTTTGTGTGATCTATCTAACACTGAGAAAACAGGAAATAATTCCTTCGCAAGATCTCTGCAATAATCTTGCTGACTTCTTTGAAAAGAAGATCAGCAAGATGTTGGAGAATATTGAAGGGTCCCCTGAACCGACAGGGATGGGTCAAAATGAACCACATCCAAGTACGGAATCATTTACACCTATTTCCTCTAATACAAAGCCATGGCACCAATATTATCCAAACATACAATAGGTCTAATCATCTAGATAATCTCTCCCACAGGTTTGCAATTTTCAACACAAAAGCTAAGGAGGGTTTTCGGGCCATTGCGATGTCCACCTCATCAAGCTCGCCTCTTGACACTCTACCACATAGGGTATGGAAAGAGTTGGCAGAGGAGCTGATCCCCTCTACATTGCAAATTTGTAATCAACCATTAGAGTTGGCTACAGTCCTACGGTCCCATGGAGCTGAGGAGGGCCATTGTCACCTCTCTGCTGAAATTATACATTGGCAGATCCAATGGTTCTCAGTAATTATAGATGGATATCACTCCTTTCTTTCCAAGTAAAAATACCCAAGCGCTTTGTCAGTAGGAAGTTGTTCTACTATTTGGAAGACCACTCTCTTTTAGAGGAGGAATATTTCAGATTTAGGTCACAGCATGGGACTGACTCTGCCCTACTCCTTGCCACTGACGAACTCCAGTTGAAGGTGGACAGTGGCCAGTCTATGAATCTCATACTGCTCAATCTGTTGGCAGTCTCAGATACTGTCAACTATCAGATTTGATTGATAGAATAGTCTCAAGTGGAATTGGTGGGGCCGTATTTAAGTGGATTTATTCCTATCAATCAAATACATTCAAGGTGGTTGCCTTGCACCCTTACGCTCTACTTTCAAAACTATCCAACATGGAGTTCCACAGCGTTTCGCTCTGAACCCTGTCCTCTTTTATGTTTACATGAGGCCACTCATTACCCTTATCAAAGCCTATAATATCAGGCTAGTTACTGATGCTCACCACATGCAGCTGATTCTGTCCATTAACAATAACAAGCAAGATCACATTAATACCTTCCATAACTGCATGACAGACATTGTTAACTGGTTGAATACAAATTCCCCCAAATCTAAAAAGGAAAAAAAACAAATTCCTCTGCTGTTTTACAAACAAAGTCCCTATGACACTGTCCTTTAATTTCAGGCCACTCCCAAATGATCAAGAGTAGTCCCTCCCTAACACGGTCTGCAACCTTGAGGCTACCTTTGATGCAAAACTATCCCTGGAGAACCTTGTTCATAAAGTAGCAGGGACCTGTTTTGTGCTTCTGCATGGTCTTAGGAAGCTCGTCTCACTGCTGTCACCTCAAGCTAAATCTCAACTAGTGTTCATTGTTATTTTGAGCAGGTTAGATTACTGGAACGTGCTTCTATTTGGTGCACCAAAGTATCTTATCAAAAGACTGCATAGAGTCTAGGTGTAAGCTGGTACACTGGCATTAGAGAGACCTCGCAGATCAACTGCATCTGATGCAATGAAGGACCTGCAGAAGCTTCCTCTGAAATAGAACATAACATTTAATTATATGTGTATAGTCTTCAAGACCCTCCAGAACTTGGGCCTATGCCCCTATAATAGAACCTAAAAAGATATACCCCAGAGAGATGCTTCCATTCAGGTTCAGCAAAACTTCTATGTGTAACCAGATTCTGAAAGACCAGACAAGGCAGCAAACAACAAGCTACCTGTTACTCTCAGGTCATTAACTGATCTACGAGACTTTATGAAGACCTTGAAGACATGGGTCTTCCCTAAGTGACCCTATGGTCAACTCTGTGCTCCCTGTACAGCTGATATATAAAGATGAAAGCTTGCAGCACCAAAATACCTGTAAGGTGACAGTTTGCGCTTTATCATTGCTATAAATAAATAAATAAATAAATAAATAAACAAACAAACAAATAATAAATGGCTTGTGGTAAACCGTAGGTTCATGGGTTATTAAAATAGGAAAGGGTATACACAATGTTGGTGAATGATTTACTAATTTGGGAAAGGGTCTCTTTCAGCTAGTACTAACTCCTCTAATAATGTTATTGATATGTGCAACTGTCCATTTTCTCTTGTTCAAATTTTCTGAGTATTTATTTCTAAAATGTGGGTGTAAGGACAGAAGGAAATCCTCAAAGAGGAAAGGGGAATAATTTGAGATGGAGGATGCCAGAGATAGTGTTTAAAATCAGCTTAAGTTGATGAAAGAATCGACCCAAAAGAAACAGAAGGTGATGGTTAGACCTGGCAGCTCTTGATGTGGTTTCCCTGTATTTTTTGCTTCTGACTCCCTGTTTTTGGATCCTGTGATGTAATTTGTATTAGCTGGCTTTGATACTCTCGGGACTTTACCACTGCTAACCAGTGCAAGTTCTCACTGTCTAAATTGTGTTGCTGTTTGGTTTATCCATGATTGGCATATTTTATTTACTGGTAAGTCCCTAGCAAAGTGCACCAGAGGCACCCAGGGCCTGTAAATCCTATGCTACTACTGGGCCTGCAGTACTGATTGTGCCACCGATATGAGTAGCCCTGTAAACATGTTCCAGAACTGCCACCTCAGTGTCTGTGTGTGCAGTCCTACACTGTAAAGTGTACCCACTCACCAGGCCCAAACCTTCCCTTTTGCTACATGTAAGTAAAACCTAAGGTAGGCCGTAGGTAGCCCCATGGGCAGGGTACATTGTGTTTAAAAGTTAAGACATGCACAGGTGTGTTTTACATGTCCTGAAATACTGCTAAATGCAGTTTTCACTATTGCAAGGCCTGTCTCTCTCATAGGTTAAAATGGGGACTGCCTTTAAGTATCCCACTGGGAGCACATAGTGATGTGGAGTTTGGGGTCTCTGAACTCAGAATTTTAAAATACATCTTTTGTTAGAGTTGTCATTTAGATTGTCTGTTTGAAAATGCACCTTTTAAAAAGCATTTTCTTGTTTATCCTTTCTGTGCCTCAGCCTGTCTGTGGAATCCACGTCTGGGTCAGACTGACAGTTGGGCCGTTTGTGAATTCCCTCTAGACAGTGACACAAAGGGGACTGAGGAGTGTTCTGCATTTCCTGATGAGTCTCTTGGGCTAGGGTGGGAAGGGAGGAGCTGACACTTACACCTGAAAGGGCTTTGCCTGTACTCCCACAATGCAGTCTCCTACCCCCTGGTGTGTGTCTGGGGCCAGGCCTGGGCAAGGCAGGATCTTGTGAACAACAGAGACTTTCCTTTGACGTATGCCTACTTCAAAGGCAGAAATGAATACACGAAGTGGACTCAAACCCCCAGATTTTCAGAATACTTCTGGATCAAGATGAACCTCTGCCAAGGAGAAGAGCTTGATACGTGTGGAGAACCTGCCACTCTTGCTGTTGCTTTGCTGTGCTGGCCTGCTGCTGCTGCTTCTGCCTGAAGAAGGAAATAACTGAGCTTTGCTTTCTGAAATACTGCTTGTAAAGTTTCTCCAAGGGCTTGGACTGAGCTTGCCCCCTGTTCTGAAGTCTCAGGGACATCAAAGACTTCATCTGCCAGTGCCTGGGCTCTTCTGCTGAGAGTCCTGACTTGCTAGGTGGTGCCAAATCCAGTCCCTGGACCCTTACAAGTGAAGGCTGGTAACCTGTGGGAAAATCCATGCACCAATGTGTGCGTGTCAGAAATATTGAAGCACAGCCCATCCAGCGGCTGAAAATTTTACACAGCGCCTGCCTTGTGGCTGGAGAAACAACGCAGCACCTATTCTCACCTTGGTGTCTTCACACAGCACATCATAAATTTCCACGCAGGGATCCTGGGCATCAAACTCTTCAACATCACCGCACGGACCTGAGGCTGTGCACTTGGAATTGACGGATGACCTCTCTTGTGAGAAAACAATCGATGCACGGCCTCCCGTGCAAGTAAAGAATCAACGCACGGCCTCTCTTGAGAGTAAGGAATCAACCCATTGCTTGCTTTTCTGATTCACCTTCACCCTTGCGGCTTTATTTTTGACCCATACCAGGTACTTTGTGCTAATACAACGCATCCATTCATTTCCATGGATTAAGACTCTTTTTGCTTTACAAATTCATATCTTAAATTGTGTATGTTGGATTATTGTTATTTTGGTCTTGTTTGATTCAGATAAATATTGGCAATTTCTCTAAACCAGTAGTGGAGTATTTTTGTGGTGTTTTCAAGGTGTTAATGTGTGTGTGTTTTGGTACAAGTACTATACACATTGCCTCTCAGATAAGCATGATTGCTTGTGCCAAGCTACCAAGGAGATGAGCAACATTGTTCTGAGCTGTGTATCTCCATTACCCTGACTAGAGTGAGGGTCCCTGCTTTGACAGAGTGCAATCTGACTGCCAACCAAAAACCCCAATTCTAACAGTGATGCAGACTGTTACACTGTCTAACTAATTAGATTGTGGATTTTTTTTATTTTTGTACACATATTTTTGTGAGTCATTAAGAAAATGCATAATGCACTTTCTCACTAGATTATGTGTATACATACTGAGATAGTACTGTTTCCTATAATGTTTAGAAGTGTGTTTTACTGACCCTTAGTAACTAAGCATCAATTTGGGACCAGCAGCCATATTTTCAAAATGGATGGCACACTTGTACTCACCTGCTTGTTTCACTGTTTGTAATTTCTGCAGCATAAAGCTAAACAGAATCATGTTTATTATTGCATTGTCCTTGTTCATGCTGCTTTTGATTGATATTCCCCGGCTCAGTCACAAAACTGTAACTTTTACTTCAAAGTCTTTCTGCTATCTCATTGTAGTGTATTCATTCACTACAGCTTGCTGTTGTTCATGTATCTAATTTGTTCCACCATCTTCGGAGGGCAGTAGCATAGATTTGGCAGAATAATTACTCATTTCGTGGATAGCGCTTAGGAGTTAAGGCAATATGATTTTTAATGAGACAGTGCTCTGATTTGCTATGAATGTAACATATTTGATTATACCACAATGATTCTACAGTTTCACAAATTTCATAGACAAAAATAACGTATAAAAGCCGTTGATTTTGGGGATGAGACAGAACTTCCCTGAGATCTTTCCCGTGCTGCTAAAGATATTGTCCATTTCTACCCCGATTCTGTTGCCCATTTGGGACTTAGTGGGCCACATGTACAAAAGGTTTTAGCAGACAAAAATGGCAAATTGGGATGTTTGTGACCGCTAAACAGCCTTTTTACGTGTACTAACCCTATTTTGTGAATCAGTGACCTATTAAGGACTTGCAAAATCGGGTTTGTGATTCAGTTTACGGAAGGGGTGTGTTAAGGACATTCTGTCTGAATAGAGAGTAGCAGGGGCATGTACAAATGTTTTGCGACCGAAATATGGTCGCAAAACATTCATACTTTACCTATTCGATGAAGGTGGTGGTAACCCTTTCCCAAACAGGAAGGGGTGCCCACGGGACCACTTGCCCTTTGTGAATGTGGGCACCAACATTTTTTAAGAGCAGGCAGTGGTCCCACTGGCTCGACTGTGCCCACACTACCAATATTGAAAGGAAAATAATTGATTAAAATGTATTTTTACTTTAATCTTTCTTCTTTTGAATAATTGATAAATTACTATTGCAAAATTGTATCTCATTCATATGCTCTCTTTTCATGTACTACCATAATCATTCAGGCTGAACTCATGCAAGGTTATCTAGTAACCCTTAAGATCACATTTGCAGCTTTTAAACTTTTTGATAACACAAAAATATACATGAACTCCATAACCTACAACATAATAATATTTAACAAAAATGTATATGTAAGCATATGTTAAGTGACCTGCGGCCTGATTTAGAGTTTGGCAAAATGTTATTTCACAGAATACAATGCACTTGTAGTGAGCCAGACAGGATATTTCTTTCTGTCTTTCCGCTTAGTCTGTTTGAAACGGTATAAAAATGAACAGAGACAAAATAAAAATCCTGCCAATGGGAGAGATGCAAGCAGCCTAACTGCCCATCCTATGTTCTCTAGGTCTAGAAGCACACCCATCCACCTAACCAAAAATAAAGAAACTAGAGATAATATTTGATCCCAAGCTCTCATTTGAACACACAGCCATTGCAGTGGTGAAAGGGGTCAACATCCAACACTACTTCTGCTGAAACAGTCTTCCTCTTCTAAATCCAACAACCATGTGGAGAACACAGGAAGACTAGTCACAGTAGGTCCTGACTACTGCAATGTCCTTTTCACAGATCCACAAAGAAACTAGTTGAAAAGCTCTAGAGTTTTTAAAATGAGGTAGTGAATGAGTGCCTAAACCTTTGAAAAGTTGTCCACTAGAAGAGGTTACCCGACTTTTTGGAGGAGGCAACGAAGGGTCAAGTCAAGGTTCTCTGTGCAGTCCATAATGACTACTGTGGAAATCTGAAAATTATGTACATTCTCTAGCCCCTCATTCCATTTTAACAGGGAATCTTTGCAAAACCAAACTAAGGGCCTGATTACTATCTTGGCAGATGGGATACTCTGTCACAAATGTGACGGATATCCTGTCCTCCGTATTACAATTTCCATTATATCCTATAGAACTTGTGATTCCGCGGACGGGATATCAGTCACATTTGTGACAGAGTATCCCATCCGCCGAGATCTTTATCAGGCCCTATGTAATTAGAAGAAGCTTTTCTATAAGACAAGTCGGAATATTAGTGCTGAGAAATCAAAGAAAATAGGCAGACTCGAGTCTCAGAAACCTCCAGGAAACGTTCAAACTATATGGTCTAACAATCTTTGTCTCCTCGAACATTCTATATTTTGATGAGTAGTACCTAATAACTTGCAAGATCTAACAGAGTTGCCCTCACCCTTGCTGGAATAGTTAACTGATTAGAAAATAGAGGGACAGAAGGATGAGTGATTCACTTTTAATATTGATTTAACAAATGAGGTGAACAAGATAGAGAATGCCAACTTTTATTGGTTGGTGGCCATGCTTTAAGAAGTCATTGCCAATGAATGAAAGAAGAATTCATCCTTCATGGTATTAAAAGAAAAAAAAGGATGCAAAGAAATCTCCTAGATTTGTAAATATGGCATGTGATTTTGGCCTCGTTGGACCATATTAGAGTAAAAAAAATGAAGCTAATGTGGTGCAAGAAGTTGCTAGGGGCTTTTAAATCAGCCCCTTAATGTTTTGAGATTTTTTTTTATTCTTATGGTTTTTTTTTGGGGTGGGTCTTGGCTTTTGTGTTCTTGCAGGCTGGTGGTGTACGGGAAAGAAAATGCAAAACAGGAGGAAATTTGCAGGAGGTATCCTTTGTTTATGAGCTATGTTGTTTCAAACACACAAAAAGGATCTTTAATTTACTTGTTGACTCATTGTATGAACAGAACAACACTTTAGAACTTCCATAGGTTTCACTGGAGTAACTTCTTCCCCAATTTCTTTCCCAGATGCAGCTCCAGCTATGAAGAAACCTAAACAAAAATAAATAAAACTGTTGTAAGTAAACACTTTTTTGAAAAGAAGAAAAAAAACCTCTCTTTATTTATCTTATGAGGTCTTCCTTGTTATGTGTCCTCTCTTTATTGTTATTCTCTTTTAAGTATTTCTTTTTGAAAAAAAAACTTAAAAGTATCTCTCTATAGGCTGCTATCTAGCAGCTATCTCTTTGTTTAGTTTTCTGAATTTCCAAAGACTTATTTTCCTAAACTGTGGTTATCTCTGCGACTGTTGAGGGGTTGTTTGTCTTTTTGTTGGTTGTGTTACTGTCTTCTATGTTGTTTCTGTGCAGCGCATTTGAGTGGCCGTGTGTGGTGTATGATTTGCATCAATGTTTTGCTGGAGTCGATTTGAAACTGTCTGGGCTCCAATGATGTTTGAGTGGATAAAGATGTTCTGTACATAAATTGTAATTACCTTACCCTTTTTGCAAGTGTGATTTTACATATGTGTCCCTCTCTGTCTCCTTGTAAATTTTGCCTTCCATCCTCCCACTTTGAGACAGGAGAGATAGTACTGGAGTAGCACTATTCCCTTAGCTTTGTAAATTTAATGCATGAGTATGCAAAGTAGTTCTACATAAGTACTATCATACGTGCTTGTAAATGTCATCACCAATATCTTAATTTTTGTAATTAAATGAATTCATTTTTCAGTGAAATAGATGAAATTGTAAAATTCTTTCAGTGTGCTGAGATTTTCATTAGCCCGCGTTTGGTATACCTCACTGCCGAGAATGAGTCACATGCAGGAAACCCTTGCTATAGGTTATTATGACTAAAGATAGAGCTTTAAAATCCAAGCCTTAGTGTAACGGAGATGTAAGTGCATTTACATGCTAGCAGAGGGCATGAGTTCTACCAGTGACACACTTCTAAAATAGCAAATACCACAGCAGAATAACGTGCAGAATTTAACCACCTCATTACGAGGCTGGTGGTCCTAGGTTCGTCAGCCTTGTAGTGGTGGTCAGACCACCACATTATGGGTTAGGTGGGTGAATCCGTCCCAGCCAGGATCTCAGATCCGATGGGGTGACGGTGGTCTTGGTTGTAGTCAGCCAGGGAGGCGCTAAACTCAGCGTCGCCTGGCTGATTCCAACCTTGTTCTTCACCAGCCTTTTCACAACGGGGACCCCACCATGAAAAGGCTGGTGGAGAACAAGTGCTGGGTGCTGAGGGCCACAGGGTGGCCTCTTCCCAGTGCTATCAGAATGCAGTGTCGGCTGTGCAGTCAGTGCACACTCCCAGGGTGCTGGTCGGCCCATCTGTACTACGAGGTAGCACTAGGCTCCTTTAAGGAAGCCGAGTGCTATCTCATAGCACTGCTCCCACCGGTCTGACCAGCTGGAACGCTCTACAGCAATGTTACCTCCGGTCAGACAAGTTGGAACATTGTAAAGTGCAGGTGGGATACCATCGCCATGGCAATGGTGTCCTCCCAGCCATTTTGGCGGTCCTTTGGCGGGATCGCCAAAATCCTAACAAGGCCCTAAATACACACCTGAAGCAGGATGTTGTCAGTTCAATCAATTCTAAATCCACATATACTTCACAAAAGCTACTTAGGCCCTCATTGCGAGTTTGGCGGGCGGCAGAGGCCAAACTTGTACTGCCATCTGACAGCCAGTGCGGCCAGAACACCGACAGCCCTATTGCAAGTTTCCCGCTAGCCCAGCAGAAAACAGGGCCTTAACATTGACTCTGGTCCATAATGGAGCTAACGGTAATGTGGTGGTGCAGTGCGTGTGGTAGATGCAGCAGCACCCACCACGCTTTCACTGCCCATAATTCGGGCAGTGAAAAGCACGACGAGGCTGTCCATGGGGGCCCTTGCACTGCCCATGCCAAGTAGTCCAACCGCCATGAAAAGGATGGCGGATTGAGGAGTTGTAATTCCCAGGGAAGAGCTGCATGCAGCACCACCCTTGTGGATTACAACTGCCAACAACGCCAGGCTGTCGAACTGCAGCAACCTGGCATTGTCAGTGGTCGGACAGTGGCTGCTCTGCCACAGTCGTAATGTGGTGGTCAAACCGCCACCGCGAGTCTGATGGGCTTAAGCCGGCCAGACTCGTAATGAGGGCCATAGTTTTATTACAGCTCCAAAGTGTGTATCACATGGTAGCGACCACTGGATATTGGGCATGATTACGACCTTAGCAGAAGGGATTACTCTGTCACAAATGTCTGCCATATTACAAGTCCCTTAGGATATCCTATAATATCTGTCACGTTTGTGATGGAGTTATCCCTTCCGCCAATGTTGTAATCAGACCCATTAACTTTTTACAAAAACACATAAAGGGTTTAATGTATTAGACATAGGCCCTCATTACAACCCTGGCGGTTGGTGATAAAGTGGCAGTAATACCGCCAACAGGCTGGCGGTAATTACCACCAAATTATGACTATGGCGGTGAGAACTCAGATAGACTGCCACTTTACTACACCGACCACCAGGGCGGAAACAACAGCCACCACGGTGGTAGCCGCCTAGAGCCAGGCGGAAGCCAATGTTCCACCCACCGTATGTAGACCACAGGACCACAGGGCAAAGTCCAAGGCCCCGCTTGTCACTTGCACATACACGGAGAGAACACTGCAGGGGCATCAGTTGGGAAATAGGCAGGCACCTCAGGGGGACAGGGGATGGGGAATGGGGGGCACGTCAGCTGCCAGATGGAACAAGACCATTGGTTCTGGAGGGGGCAACATACCCTGTGCTTGGTCCTGGGGAGTGCAAGGCCACAGTCTCTCAAGTGGGTGACTTGCCCACATGCTCTGGGGGGGCATTGTGCCCTGTGCTCTTGATCCTGGGGAGGCTGGGGCAGGTTCGTGTCTTACCCACTGGATCTGGAGGGGGTATTGTGCCCTGTGCTCTTGATCCTGGAGAGGCTGGGGTTGGTGGGTGTGTTACCCACTGGTTCTGGAGGATGCATCGTGCCCTGTGCTCTTGATCCTGGGGAGGCTGCGATAGGTGGGTGTCTTACCCACTAGTTCTGGAGGGGGCATCGTGCCCTGTGCTCTTGATCCTGGGGAGGCTGGAGTTGGTGAGTGTCTTACCCACTGGTTCTTGAGGGGGCATAGTGCCCTGTGCTCTTGATCCTGGGGAGGCTAGGGCAGTTGGGTGTCTTACCAATTGGTTCTGGAGGGGGCATCGTGCCCTGTGCTCTTGATCCTGGGGAGTGCAAGGTCACAGTCTCTCAGGTGGGTGTCATACGGACTGAATTTGCAGGGGCCAGGCCGCAGAGCAGCCCATGGAGGCAGGACTACATACCGTCTGCCGGTGGTGATGGCTGATCAGTGGTGGTGATGGTGGTGCTGCAGCTGCTTGTTGGGGGAAGCTCCTGCCCATCCCCTGCAGCCTCGGATGCCTGGCCTGTGGTGGTGGTGGTGCTAATGCTGCTGCTGGTGGGGGTAAGCTCCTGCCCATCCACTGCAGCCTCGGACTGCTGCTCAGTGGTGGTGGTGGTGCTGCTGCATCTGTTGGGTGGGGGAAGCTCCTGCCCATTCTCAGCAGCATCGGACGGCTGCTCAATGGTGGTGGTGGTGGTTCTGGTGGGGGGAGGCTCCAGCCCATCCCCTGCAGCCTTTGGATGGCTGCCCACTGCTGGATGGTGCTGCTGCTGCTGGTGGGGGGAGGCTCCAGCCCATCCCCGACGGCTGCCCACTGGTGGTGGTGCTGCTGCTGCTGGTGGGGGGAAGCTCCTGCCCATCCCCTGCAGCCTTGGATGGCTGCCCAGTGGTGGTGGTGGTGGTGCTGCTGGTGGGGGGAGGCTCCAGCCCATCCTCTGCAGCCTCGGACGGCTGCCCACTATTGGTGGTGGTGCTGCTGTTGAGGGGAGGCTCCAGCCCATCCCCTGCAGCCTCAGATGGCTGCACAACCATGGCTGGCGGTGGGGGTTCGGTCTGAGTCCCTGCCCGAGGCCCCTTGTCCTTCCTGCATGCTGGTGCTGGCTCCTTGCCCTTCCTGCCTGCTGATGCTGGCTCCTTGCCCTTCCTGGCAGCAGCTGGTGCTACCTCCTTGCCCTTCCTGGCAGCAGCTGGTGCTGGCTCCTTGCCCTTCATAGCAGCAGCTGGGGCTGGCTCCTTGCCCTTCTGGGCAGCAGCTGGGGCAGGCACCCTTTCCTTGAGGCTGCATGGTGCAGGCTCCTTCACCCACAGGACAGTGCCCTGGATCCTTTCCCACCACGAGTGGGTGTGGAGACTAGTCGGCCCATGGGCTGGGTGGCTGAGGTGCTTGCCTGGGTTTTTGCCACACTGGCCAGACATGAAGGACGGGGGAAGGGGTAGGGAAGAGGTCAATGGTGGAGAGGAAAAGCTTCTTAGGGACATTGGGGCGGGAAGAGGGAGAAGATTTGGGAGTGGAGGACGAGGGAGTGGTTGTAGGAGGTGTCTGTCTGCTGATTTTGGGTGCAGGTGCATGGGCTGGATGCTGTTGTGATGTGGATGGCTGTTGGGTGTCTGAGTGCTTGCATTTGTGTACTTTAGGAGTGGGGACAGACACAGTGGGAGAGAACACAGGGGACATGTGCATGGCTGTTGTGGAGGTGTCTGCCAGTGAGGTGTGTGTTCTGCTAGGTTTGGTGGTGATGCTGGTAGTGGATGAGGATGTAGTGCATGCAGGTGTGAGTGTAGACACAACTGGGAGGGAGGTTGAGGCGGAGGAGGAGGGGGAGACAGTGGAAATTGTGGATGTTGGTATGTCTGCATCTGGATGGTGTTTGTGTGAGTGCCTGTGGAATGAGGTGTGGTGCTTGTGTTAGCCAGTGCCACTCTTGTGTGTTGTCTTGTGTGCATACTTGTCTGCCTGTGTGCTTAGGATAGGTTGGGGTTGAGGGGAATGGGATTGGGGAGAGGAGGTTGGACGGTGGAAACAGAGACAATGGCTGCCATCAGAGAGGAGGCCTGAGCCTGGATTGATCTCTGTTTGGCCACCAAGCCAGTGTGAATACCCTCCAAAAATGCATTAGTTTGTTGTAATTGGGCTGCCAGCCCCTGGTGGCATTCACAATGGTTGACTGCCCTACAGAGGTGGATCTCAGGAGGTCAATAGCCTCCTCACTCAGGGCAGCAGGGCTAACTGGGGCAGGGCCTAAGGTGCCTGGGGTGAAGGAGATGCCCACCCTCTTGGGTGAGCGGGCATGGGCAACTCGATGAGGGGCTGCTGGGAGGGCAGTGCTGGTAAAGGGGTGGCAGATGTACCTGTAGCTGGGGTGGTCACAGAGGTGTCCGCCACCACCAGGGAGCTTCTAACGGAGGAGGTATCTGTGTGGACTGTCCCCTCCAGTCTCTGCTGTGGTGCTCCCCTTGCCCTCCGTCCCACTGGTCCCCTCACCGTCGGTGGACTCTGCCTCCTGGGTCCTGTGGGATGCAGCTCCCTCAATTGCTGGTGCCTCTGCTCCTCCGCCAGATGATGCTAATACACATAAGGACAGGGTTACAAAACAAAAAGGGGGGGAGAGACAAAGGATACACCTGGTCAATGGCTGAAACAACACCTCTGTTGGTATTTTGCTAGCCACAAAGGCATGGCGAGGAGCACACACCGCCAAATGCAGCACACCTGGGACCCACGCAGCCCTGACCAGTTGTGGATGCCTACGAGCTAGATAGCAGGATTATCCCTTCAGGACGCTTGCCACCAGGGGACCTACTCTCGAATGTCAGGCCTGGGCTAGGGGCACCCACTGACACACATCCCCCACCCGGATATCACCCTTTAATGCATAAGTTGTAATGATGGGCACTGTACTCACCCCCTTGTGGCTGCTGTGATGCCCTCAAGCGTCCATCCAGCTCAGGATAGGCCACCGTCAGTATTCGGGCCATTAGGGGCATCAGGGTTCGACGGGCACCCCTTTCTCATTGGGAGGACATCCCCAGCTGGGCCTTCGCCGTCTTCCATGCCCAGCATCTCAGGTCCTCCCACCGTTTCCGACAGTGGGTGCTCCGCCTGCCGTAGACCCCCAGGGTCCGCACGTCCTTGGCGATAGCACGCCATATGCCCTTGAGGTAATACAGACAGTGAAACAGTATCAGTCAGACAGTCCTGCCTGTTACACTTATGGCCCACCATAACCCTTCACATCACCATTTGCACACACACGGCCCAGCACACAACCAATTCGCCACCCAGAGCACATCCACCCACCCTCCTTACACGAGGCCTTCATACACACCACTCCATGCATTCAAGCCACATGCATCGTGCTCAGTGTACTCACCTGTTGGTCTGGAGGCCCATACAGCAGTCCATACTGGTGTAGGACCCCATCCACTAGTTGCTACAAATCCGCTGAGGTGAAGGCACAGGCCCTTTCCCTAGTCACACGGGCCATGTAGGTTCCAGCCACAGGTCACAGCAGCACATGCAGTGTAGGTCCTCTCCTGTTGAATGTCAGGTAGCAAGTGAGTGATAAGGTAGCAAATGGTGGTCACATCCACGGTGGTGCATACCGTCACCGCAAGTGTAGATCACCATTGGCCACTGTACCCTTTAGGGCCCAATGTTAACCAATGAGGACTTGCATGGCTGTTCCCGACCACCTCCCGTAACGGTGCACAACATCAGCGGAACTACCTCACTTCCACCTGTCCCTCCACACAGGACAGTCAGATGTCATTTCAGGGGAAGGGGGCAGGCGCTGGATACTAACTGCGTCAGTTAAAATTTGGACATACAGGACAAATCCCACTTACCCATTACAAACTGACATCATGCATTGCACTGTTGTGGCTCCAATGTTCAGTTTGTGACCGGCTCCTCACTCATTTCTCCCTTAGATGGCTACCGCTGTGGATGAATAGGAGGTAGAGACATACCCCCATGTACAGACCCCTGGTGTACATGGCAACACTGGAGGACAGGCACGTCATCCTCACCTATAGACTTGACAGGCCACAATCACAGAGCTGTGTGCCCAATTGGAGCCTGACCTGATATCTGCTATCCATCACCTTACTGGGATCCCCCCTCTTGTGCACGTTCTATCAGTGCTCCATTTCCTAGCAACTGGTTCTTTCCAAGTGACAGTGGGCTTGGCAGCAGGACCCAGGATGCTTGTTTCCAGCCCATGGAGGACCTGGCCTGGCAGTTCGGGCTGGACTTTTCCCATGAGGAACATGGTCAAGACTGATATGCATATGGCTGGGTCTAAACTGGGGTGGCATGGTGAGCAAAATAACGATGGATTCAACCCAGATCTGTGGCTGGGGGTGAATGTTTGATTGGTTCCGCATTCCGTCCATCATTTGTGTTTTGCTTTGCTTTTGCCGCCATAAGTGCGCCGGGTATGCCCAGACGTAGGTCCTGGGCTCACTATGCCACTGGATTCAAGCTAGCCTGGCTGATGAAGGGTGAAACCCTGAAACCGATTCCAGGATGCTTGTTTCCGGTCCAGGAAGGACCTGGTCTGGCTGTTTGGGCTGGACTGTTCCCATGAGGAACAGGGTCAAGACTGATTTGCATATGGCTGGGTCTAAACTGGGGTGGCATGGTGAGCAAAAGAACGATGGATTAAACCCAGATCTGTGACTGGGGGTGAATGTTTGATTGGTTCCGCATTCCGTCCATCATTTGTGTTTTGCTTTGCCTTGGCAGCAGGAATGTCACAGCCAATGTTCTCAATAGCGCGTACAAGACTGTTGTCTGCCCTGATTAAACACATGTGAAGCTACATTGTTTTTCCCCAGGTGGAGGATTTGGCCACAGTGAAGGCTGACCTCTATTCAATGGGACATATCCCAAACATAATTGGGGCGACTGATGAAACATATTGCATTTGTCCCCCCGTCACAATGAACAGGTGTTCAGAAATCGTAAGAGTTTCCATTCCATGAATGTATAGATGGTGTGCGTGGCGGACCAGTGCACCCCCCATGTCAATGCTAAGTATCCTGGGTCACTGCATGATGCCTTTACCCTGAAGAATAGCAGCATCCCAAATGTGATGGCCCAACAACTGAGGCACAGGGTATGGCTAGTAGGTGAGCCCTAGTTCCCACCCAGTAGGTGTTGGTGTATAGGTATGGTGGGCCATATGGGATAGTGTGTGGCTAAATGTTGTCCTTCGATATTTGCAGGTGACTCTGGTTACCCCAGCCTATCATGGCTACTGACCCCCATGAGGAATGCCAGGACAAGGGCAGAAGAACGTTAAAATTAGGTACATGGGCGAACAAGAAGGATAATCAAAAGAACCTTTGGCCTCCTGAAGGCCAGGTTCAGGTGCTTCCATCTAACAGGTGGATCCCTGTGCTACTCACCCAAGAAGGTCTGCCAGATAATTGTGGCATGCTGCATGTTGCACAATCTTGCCTTGAGATGCCATGTGCCTTTTCTGTAGGAAGAGGGTGGAGATGGCCGTGCGGCAACAGTGGACCCTGTGGACAGT
Source organism: Pleurodeles waltl (assembly GCF_031143425.1). Lineage (NCBI taxonomy): Eukaryota > Metazoa > Chordata > Amphibia > Caudata > Salamandridae > Pleurodeles > Pleurodeles waltl. The sequence continues at coordinate 723,433,681 of NC_090436.1, read as the reverse complement.
GAGGATGAGGAGGCAGAGGATGAGGATAAGGACAACAGAACAGCAGTGATACCTCAATACTTCCAATGACACACAGGTAAGACAGTGTTACTTCACATTTCATTGTCAATATTTTGTATGTTTTTGGCACTGGCATGCTGTTATTTCCCACTTCTATGCCCACTTACCGTACCCTTTGGCAATTCATTTTTATAGAGGCTGGTGCCACACTATCGCTCCTGGTGTGATCACTGCAGCCAAATACAGGTCTTTCCTATGTGCACAATTTCTGTACAGTTGAATTGCAATGTTTGGACCTGGTTAAGTGAATACATACTTTAAAAATGTAACATACACCATACTTGTTTTTTTCCAAGGGTGTTTATTGAAGTGCTAAGAAGAAGAGGGGCAAGTGCAAGGGGATGGGGTGATGATGGAGGAAAGTCCAGGTTATTGTTCTAGTCTATTTGTAGCACAGGTGCATTGTCCAAGGGGACATAGGAAGGGGGCAATGGCAGTTCAAGGTGGACAGGGTGACTGAGTGGGTCACAAGGGTGACAATCAGGAGAGTCTAATTTCCTAGTGGGGGTCTTGGCAATAGTCTCTGGCTTCTTCCTGGATAGCAGGGAACATTTGTGGGGTGGCTCTCCTTCTGCAGGGGGAGGGGTGCTGGTGGCCTGTGAGTCCTGTGGCAGGGCCTCCTGTCCACTAGCGGCAATGGAGGTGGAAGGCAGTTCAGATGTCTGGCTAATGGCAGGGGCCCACTGTTGTGAAACTGCCTCCCTCAGAATGTTGGCCATGTCTGCCAGCACCCCTGCAATGGAGACCAGGGTGGTGCTAATGGCCTGCAAGTCCTCCCTGATCCCCTGGTACTGTCCCTCCGGCAGCCGCCTGTTCTCCTGAATGTTGTCCTGGATCTGGCCCATCCTGTCCTGGGAATGCTGATATGTTGCCAGGATCTCTGTGAGTGCCTCCTGTAGAGTAGGTTCCCTGGGCCTGTGTTCCCCCTGACGCACAGCACTCCTCCCAGTTTCCCTGTTGTCCTGTGCCTCTGTCTCCTGAACAGTGTGCCAACTGCCACTGACCCCAGGTCCCTGATTGTCTTGGGTATGAGGTGTGCCCAGGGGTCCCTGTAGAGGTGGACACACTGCTGATTGACATGTACTGAGGACAGAGGTGTGGGTACACTGGGTGGGTGCTGTGGTGGTGTTTCCAGGTGGGGGAGGCTCTATGGTGGTGTGTGACTGGACCTGGGTAACCGACTGTCCAGAGGTCCCTGATGGGCCAGGTTGGTTATCCAGATCCAGGCGACCACAGTTGCTGTCATCACTGTGGGCCTTTTCAGTTGGGGGACTGGATAGTGCTGGCACCTCTTCTCCAGTGACATTGGCTGGGATACCTGTGGGGATGTAAATTGTTATTGTTACTGTGTGTGACATATTGTGCATCGGTGGGTTGCCCTATTTGGTTGTATTCGCCCTGGCAGCTTTCACTTGTGTAAGTTGGTATATGGTGGGCTAGCTGATTCTCTCTAGTGTGCATTCTTTGGTGATAGGTGTCCATGCAGGGCTGTGAGTGATGTCCATGCATTGGTAGTGCATGCAGGGCTTGACATTGGAATGAGTGGAGTGATGGGAGTGAGGGTGAGGTTATGTGATGGCATGCAGGTACGGGGGTAGTAGTAGTATAGAGTTGACTTCCCAGAGTCCAGTCCTCCTCCTACTCCGCCAGGCCCTCAGGATGCATGATTGCCAAGACTTGCTCCTCCCATGCTGTTAGTTGTGGGAGAGGAGGTGGGGGGTCCACCACCAGTCCTCTGTACAGCGAGCTGATGTCTTGCTGCAATGGAACGTACCTTCCCTTGTAGGTCGTTCCACCTCTTCCTGATGTCATCCCTGGTTCTTGGGTGCTGTCCCACGGCATTGACCCTGTCCACGAGTATCCGCCACAGCTCCATCTTCCTAGCTATAGATATCTGCTGCACCTGTGCTCCATATAACTGAGGCTCTACCCTGATGATTTCATCCACCATGACCCTTAGCTCCTCCTCTGAGAATCGGGGTGTCTTTGTGGTGCCATGGTTGTTGTATAAGGTGTGTAGGTGAGGGTGTGTAGGGTAATGTATTGGGGTGTGTGATGTGGGGTGCGTGAGTGTTGTATAGGTGTAAGTGGTATATGGCTCTGGTTGTGTGAATGGTCTTGCTGTCTCTCTCTGGTGACAATTGTTTGTAATGGTAAAGGGTTGTGGGTAATGTGGGTATGTGTTTTATAATGGTGTGGGTGTGGTGTGTGTATGGGTGTCAGGTGTGCGTTATTTAAATTGATCAATGTAGTGTTGTTGTGTGTGTGTATTTTGAGTGCAACTATGGTTTACCACAGTTGAAAGTCTGCTGTGATTCTTGGGTCATAATGTAATGGGCGTTGTTCTGTTGGCGTAACTGTGTGGGTTTGGATACTGCCAGTTTATCACTGACCTTTGGTGTGGCGGACTTGTGTCTGTGGCTGAATAGTGACGGATTGGTGTGTGTCATAATATGGTGAACGGATATCCGCTGTGGCGGCAGTATGTTGGCGGCAGTCAGCATGGCAGTAAGTGGGATTTACAGCCAATGTCATAATGAGGGCCATACTAGGTTAATGTATCTAGCAATAAATCATTTTTCAGCATAAGTAATAAAATAATGCAACACGATAACGTGGAAATAACGTGTGCAATGATCAACGTGTTAGCATAAGTGACAACATATTTACACTAATATGTAAATATGCTGTTTATGGCCGTTCAATAAATCAGGGCTAAAAAAGCGATAACAATTTAAACATCCCAATATTCCCTAGTTAATAGATATCGGAAAAAGGAAGGCATCAACACATTCTTCTCCTCTGTGGAGGAGAGATTGTGCTCGTACCCACAGCAGCCAGGCATTCCCCAAAGGGGTTGATACCCATCTTTGGTATCTAAAATTAACACGCGCTACATCAAAACAAGGCATTCCTTACAAATGCATTTATGTCATATAACATTCTAAAATACAGGGGAACATCGATCAAGATCTTAACGTCACAAAAGTAGACCTGCGTACCCATGGTAAACATATTTTTATGATCAAATGTATGTTTTACAGTTTCCAGACATTTACAAGTAGATTCCCTGCAGTAATAAACACATTTACGAGTGAGGAGAAATCCACCACGAGTAGGGAGTTATCTTCACCTATAATTCTTACTCAAGTGGTCGTAAAATAAGCACTCTGAAGCTTGGTTAGCCTTTGGCATGTCGCAACTCCCATAAACATATATGTTTGAAGGTTTTCACAAACTTCTATCTTCCCCTTTTCACTCTGTAAACGTAAAACCTTTGCTTTAGCCATGATATGGTTTAAATACTTTTCCATTGACGAAAGGGAAATGGCAAATCTGGAGATGTAATGAAAGGGGTTCCTCGATGGAAAAGAATATTTTCCCCACGGAGAAAATATGTCAGATTGCACTAGGGATCATATTCTCCCTGTGTGGAATTCGCTGCTATTGGATAGGATCCCGATGGAAATGTGACATGACCTTTGAAGGCAATTCATACGAGGACCTATGCCTGAGGTAGCTTTGCATGTAGATTCGTGTGAATACCAGTAAATAGTGTATTGTCAATTGTATCCGTAAATGTGCCTTGGTAAATTTGCTACTTTCTTTGTCAATCAGGCCCAAAGATCATCTCAAGAAAGAGCAAAACAATAAAACAAAGACTAACAAAGTAAGGCCTTGAAACATAAAGATTTGAGTAATGGTGGCTACTGCCTGTTTAGCTCATTTTTGCATTCTGTTTGCTATTACATTGATCCATCACCGGGGACTGAACCCTAGGTTCCAGTTTTGGCCAATTTATGTGGATTTTCCACAAACATTTGCTTATTACAATTAATCATGTTTCATGAGATCTAATAGTTTATTAATTTTGAATGCACATGCATACAGAAAGAACATGCTAAATGCTCAGCATTATAAGCTTGTGCTTAATGCCTCAAGTACAAAATATGTTCAGAAGTAAACATTTCAGATCAGTGTCCTCACTTTAAACACACACTCACATACACACGAGCACACAAACACACTCTTGAATACCTATTTTAGATGCAGCGATGGTGAACACTATGAGGATATCTGTTCCATTTTGAATCTCCACTGTTGCACTAATATTGCAGGAATGGTATCTTGGTAAATAATGAAATGTTATGTTTCCTTCTTCATTCAACTAAAACTGAATACTTGTTCTGTTTGCTTTTGATGATAACAGCCTCACTAATTGTGGTGTGTCTCTGATGGAGTTGCTATGTTTCGATGGAGCTTTGAAACCGACTACATAGAAATATCTCAGAGTGCAGATTGACATTACTCTATCACTACCTAGCAAATGTTTTGGTCATTGTATTACACAAAATGTGGTGATGTTAAAACCCCATGTTAAAAAGGGACCCATGACATATATCATGTGTCTCTGTGAGTTATAAAAAAGAATACATGTCCCTATCGCAGTGGGTTTCATCGTATATTGTCAGCTCCAAATTAATGTGCAGGAATTTACAAATGCCCATTATTCAACATTCTAGTCATGAAATATTTCTAAACATGAACACTTTAATTCCGATCACCACTGTTTGTTAGTGGTGCCTCGCCAGGATGCGCTTGAACTATACCGACATACATATATATATATATATTTTTAAAAAGCAGCTGGCATTTTGTAATACATATTCTCTATTACATAATTACGTTTTATTTATATACTTTTAACTACAGAAAAACAAATAGTGTAGGGCAATATTTCACTAAATAAACCACATTTTAAAACTGCCCCCCCAAAATAATGAATAAAATATAAAAAAAAATATGATGGGTAATAGGTGTAATATGCTCATTAATTACCATACTAGTGTTCTAGTGACTATTGCAAACCACATTCTGCCTCATGATTTTATGTATCTCAACAGAACCCCTGACTATATAAGTGTACACTTTTGTTTATGATCCCATTATTTTGTTGTCTTCTTTATTAACAACAAAGGAACGTTGGGCCTGATTTAGATTTCAAGGGAATTAAGTAAACTACTCTGCTGCCCTGACAGGGTACCCATACTTCAAATGTAGAGGTGACAGGAACCACCATGACAGAAGTTTCTACCAATGAGTAAAAGGTTTGACTGTTGGTACAGTCAACATGTTGGTCCCTTCCATTAAACTTTTAACTTGCATTTATGGCTGTTTTAGATTTTAACAGAGAGAGCACTTTTATTTACAGTTGGGCTGATCTAAATATGTCAGTGATGGAGACTACTATGGGGCTCATTATGAGGCTGGCAATCAAAAGACCGCCACCCGCGCGGTGACGGTCAACCGTCTCACTCCAGGTGGTCCGACCACCACATTTCAACCCTGGTGGTCGGACCACCAGGGGACGGCCGTCCCTGCTAGGAACATGGTTCCCGTAGTGCTAAAGGCAGTCTAAGTCGTGGTCAGCTGCAGAGGTGCTGCACTCAGTGCTGCCATGCTGATTACGCCATGAAAAGGCTGGGGAAAAGCCAGTGCAGGAGACCACTTTGCGGACAATGCGCATTCCGAGGGTGCTGGTGTGTTACTGTATAGGCCTCGGGTCCCTTAAGGGAGCCAAAATCGATACCGGAGCACTGCTCAAAGTCGTAATACAATGTTCCTGCTTGTCACCCTGGTGGGAACATTGTAATATGATGGAGGTAGCTGCTGCCGGAATGATGGCAGCGTCCTCCCCTGCCAAACTCATAATAAGGCCCCATGTCTCCATAGTTGACATACTCCTCCAAAGACCCTATGAAGTAAGGTCTGTCAGATGCTTGGCAATTCGACCACCCACCTGATTTAGAGTGTGAAGCTAAATGGCCAGTTTCACTTTCTATCACTGCCAGAAGCAAACTGGCAGTAAGGGACAGTAAACATTTCAAATGACCCCCACAATATGGGAGAAAACACACACTATGTGGGGGCTCATTAGTTTTTGTTTATTCAACAGCAAATGCAGCTTTTGTATTCTGTGTATGAAAATCAAAAACAAGTTAAAAGTTTGATGATTGGTACCGACATTTTGATAGTACTGTCCATCAAACTTTTAATTCATTGAAAGGAACCGTCTTGCTGTTTCCTGTCACTGACTAGAGATGTCTAGGCTGGCAGACATCCTTCATTTCAGAGTATAGTTACTTTTGAACTCTAAATAAGGCCATTTGTTTTTAAAGTCTTAGTCCCAAAGTGGAATTCTGTTTTTAAAGTCTCGTATTGGATGCCAAGTGTGACTCTATTACCATCAGTATGGACTTTTCTGGCAGCACTGCCCTCACATTTGATAGCCCCTTGTGCTTCAATCAGATCTGAGGTTTACAATTGCTGTCCTTTCTCCTTTCATCTTCCTCCCCTCTTCTGGAGCTTCCTGAAGAGTGACACAATATCCTATTAGGTAGGCCACACATATCAAAAGCCAAAAGGGTTACCCCATACAGCATATTACATATGTATCTGAATCATTAACTCCCAAGTCATTATTGAACACATTTCTTCCTCACCTAAAGAGTCTAGAGTGGCTTTTGAAAGTTAAATTGATCCAGTGAACATCAGATGACTTACATTGGGCTATATTTAGAAAGATTTCTGACCTGGTTGGTTCTGCCAAGAAGGAGCTGACTTAGAATGTTAAATGCATAAGGCTAAAATTAGTTAAGGTTTTGTGTTTTTGATGTTTCAAATTCAGCATATTGTGGTTCCCAATACCTACAGAGGCCCCACCAAGAAAGAGTAGTTCTCCACAAAACCCATCTATATAGGAACTTGTGTCAATATCTGGGACTAAGAAGGCATAAACTATTAGCCCACACACTGGTTTCTCTTACAGCCCTAGAAGAGTGGCAGAATTCATTAAGAAGACATTTCCTTTTGAACATGTTTCCCAAGACTTTTCCTTTCTTGCTGTTTCATATATTGCTGTTTCATATGGGAGGACCTGCAGGATTGTTTTATGGTGGCTAATGAGATTTTAAGCATTGAGCAGTCTTATTTGTCTACATCCTCCATTCATGCTCCAGAGCATTGCCTGTGGCAATCTGGCTGCTGTAATTTTGCCAACCCTCTGGACTTCAAGGCTGCCATAAAAAAATAACTGGTTTAGATTGCCTTGTAGTTAGGTGGTGGACAAGTGACATTAGGCCACCACGTATGTGCACTTTACTAAGGTCTTCGGTCTGGCAAACAAGTGGAGTTTCAGATACCACCGCAAAAGACAGTACTCATTCACTGGTATATAGGTTTTTCTCCTAGCTTGTCTACTTTCTGACTCCTGACACAGAAGACATAGTGGTAACACCCATTGGCTATAGAGTCAGATGTATTTTCCACCACTTGCTATAAGTGCACGCAGGTGGGGGTATGAAGAAACTGGCAAAAAAAATGTGGTGACTGCTCGAGAGCGAAAAGACTTGGACACCTTTGATCAATTGAAGGAGACTACTTTGCAGTATTTCAAAGCAAATGAGAGTTTGGATGAGACAAAGGTAAACCTGCTATAGGCCTATAAACTAGTATTTAGTGGACAAATGGTTCCAAAGTAAATTTTTAATGTGGAAACTACCCGAAAAAGTTAGAGTAGCTGGGAGGAAAATATTGGAGGCTGGAAGGGAGGTTTTGTGAGTTCTGTACTAACTTAGCCACCAAGGGCCATATATACGAACACATTTTCCCATAGACACAGAATGGGTAAAACCCTTTGCTACATCTGGCCCCAGGTGCCTTCAACATTAGAAGAGGAATACAAATGAATCACCAAGTCCAGAGAAATACAAATTTGCAAATTTGTTTCAAGGAATTTCACAAACATGTTATAAAATTTGCTGAAATTCACTTACTGGCATTGCATTTCAAAATTGCATTTGAAGACATAGCTCACAATATAATGTCACAAAAAAAATGTAAGCAGGAGACTGTTTTGAACAGAAAATCTCTCACATAAAACATTTGTTGCTATAACGACTCACACACACAGAAAACGTATAACAATTTAATAGGCACAAATTATTTAGTGAGCCATGGTTCACTACTATTTGGGTAACAATGTCAATTAACTGAAAAAGGGAACATAGTGAGTATACTAATGGCATAAGAGCAAATGTCTGATGAGCATTCTAGGGATATTAGCCTTGTACATAGTGCCCCATGAGTGATTATTGCTGGATATGAGATGGCACAAGAATTTATCATATACTTTGAAACACTTTAACTGTCCAGTGTAAGTTGAGGCAGTTGCCAAGGAACAAGTTGTGGGCAAGCTTTGCTTGACAACCCCGGCTACTAATAGCAGGGTTGGACTGGACAGGGATTTTATGAAGAAATCTGATTATGTATCTAGCAATTGCTCTCAGACAAAGTACCTGGACTAAACCGCAAGCTGTGCTAGTGTTAGGTTCCAGGAAGGGGAAGGCAGATACTGGAACACTGCTGTAAATTCCCAGCCTCCCAGTTATCCTTGCATCTGGCACCTGGTTAAACAATGCCCAGTGGCAAGTATCCCAGGGAACTAGGTGCAGAACAAGGGAAGTAGGGGGTACCTTGAATCCTGGTATTAGTGTTGTTAAACAGAGAACAGCACAATTATATATTAGAGGCAGTCTGCAAAAATTAGATATGCTTAATTCTCAGGTCTGTGTGGTAGCAACAAATCCAAGAGAGATTGTCTCTCTTAGGCAGAATATCAGCAATCATCAAAGGGTCTGAGAGCACCATGAAGGAATGAAAAAGAGGAAGGAATTTCCCACAAAATGGAAAAGATGCACAGTAAACAACAAAGATGTAACATGATAGAAAAGATTGGGTAAGCACTAGTCATGAATCTAGTAAGACTCACAAGCACGCTCCATTGCCAGGAACTGACTGAATGTGCATAGCAGCTACATCTACTGTCTCAGCTTCAAGTTACCCAAAATATGAAGTCACCCTATTTGTCTGTCCTTCATAGTACTGTTGGTGTCCATATTTGATTGGTGTGAAAATACTTAAGGACTTATTCTCCTAGATGTAAACTTGCCAAATGTATTGTCACCTACCAACATGGTTACGGCACTTGTGTACTGAGTACCATTGTTCCCATGTGAGAGGCACCATGCTACCCTGGCTTCCAAAGCTGCCTTACCACAGAAAAGTTCTGCTGTTGAACAATCTGCCACTTTAGGGGTACATGGCCATGCTGTCGTTAAGAAGTGAGTTTAGGAAAACTAGTGCAACAATCCCTCAAGTGAGAGATGAGATGCCTCGTTGAGGCCCAACCCATAAAAAGGGGGATGTCATTAGGACGCTGAATATATAAATCAGTTCGAGATCATTAAAATGTTTGCAGACGTTGAACAGAATGGGGGTGCCATTATAATATTTATCTATAAGGAAAGAAAGGGTAAAAATTAGTGAGCCCCCTATCAACCTGTTTCTCCCATTCCTTTGGAAACCAACATCCTCACCAAAGTGAAAGCTAATATTCTATCATTTGTTACGCTGGTGGATCCAGATCAATCTGCCTTGATGCCCCTTAAAACACATGATTGAGCCTTAGAGTACTCCAAACTTTCTTGTCCTTACAAGGAAGGTGGTGGTGTATCTTGCAATTTTGTCTTTAGACTCCTTAATGACCTTCAGTTCTTTTAAAGGGGCTTTCCCATGACTGTGTTTGAAAAGATGGGCCTTAATGAATTTCAAGCACAAGCCACCTTATCTTATACAGTACCCATTACAACAGTCACAGTCACATTATATATTCCTCCAAAGTACACTCTTGACAGAGGGACCTGTCATGGCTTCCCTCTCTTCACTCTCTAGTTCATATTGACACTGCAGTCACTTCAGAATTGGATGAGACTGCACAGAAATACCAGGTGATTTAGATGGGATCATTGAGAAGAACAAGAGGATTTTTTTTTAATGCAGATCTAATCCTATTATGTGTGCTTCACGCTGCCCCTTTCCATTTTCTAGGAGTACGGTCTTCACTCCAGATAAGCCGTACACTGAATTAAACTTGTTTTATTCTTCCAATGTAGACAGGTTGTCAGTCCACTTATTCATTAAAATCTCAATATAAGTGACCTGGAATTTTGATACCGGGAATTGGGAATTATTGGTAAGTGGAATATGCAGAAGCTAAGTAAGAATTTCAAAGATGATGTATCACTGGGGATTATTGTCTTTTTCCTGGTTAGAGCTTCTCTATTGAAGATGATATCACTCCCTAAATTACTTTATCAAATTCAGATACAGCATATAAAATCCTGGAAAACCTTCTTCCAAACTCTCTTTATAGCACATTCAGGTATCTGTGAAGAATGGGAGCATTTTCTGCTGTGTGTAGACTTGGGGTCAAGGTTGGTATCTCCTGTCCCATTGTTAGAATTGCAATTCAAGCTTTAAGTTGGTTGTGATCAGCAGATGGACGGGCCCTTTCCCATTGTTGAAATGCCATCCATTAGGATGAATAGACTTGGGGATGGGGTCCACATGGCCAAATGAGGCTTGGGGAGCATGGCAACACCCTTGTTTATTATATTTGGGCCAGGGGGATGAGGTGCTTGAGAATCCAAAGCCAAACCTATGCTGCGCACAGCAAAGGCTGTATGAGGTGAGGGGCTGTCAGCCTGCTAGGGGTTTGGAGTCAGTGATTCAGGGATGTCATCAGTGATGTCATAAATGTCATAAATTATGTCATAGAACGTGTCATGTGAGGTCATAAGCACTGAATAGTTAAATTAACGGTGACCGGGGATTGGAATTTTTCAGATTTTGGGCCCTAAACCAGAGCGGAGTGCATGGAGTCGTGCTCCGTGGAACTCTGCAAAGTACAAAAAAACTATGCGGAGTTCCGTCAGCCGGTGCAGTTCGCTGTTATGCCCGTTTGTGTTGCATTTGAAATCAAACACAATGCAAAATACATACTTGCATTGGTTCACATGGGCACAGCGTCTTGTTTTTCATTCTGTTTATGGTGCTGGGACTGATTTTTTCATCCCCAATTTATCTCAGCAATCCTCCACCCACCTAATTAATCTACCCCTTATTTTTATTTATATCATTAGTGACTCTTTTAGTGCCTCTCTATTTTTATGGTTTTTAAACTTTTTTCATGTTTTTTCATTACTTTTTGTATTTTTGTTTATTTTTCGCTTTTCTTCCTTCAGGCTCCCTATAAATTATTTTCTTCTTCACCGAGCACCATGTCAGAGCAGGGCAGTGCCAGCAATCAGGGGAGCGGCAGCACCAGGCTCCATCTGGACAGCCAGCAGCTGCCCCAGCTAATCTTTTTTGAGGAGGAGATGGCAGCACTGGTATTTTATGTGCAATGCCACCTCCTCTCTATGCTGGCAGCAGTCTGCATGACTGGAGGTGGTTACCCCCTGCAGAGCATTGGCTGTGTTGGGCTAGGGTGCGCCAGTGTGTCAGGGCCACCACCCAGGTCCAGTGCACTACCCAGGAGCTGACATACTGCTGAGTGGAGATAATTGACCATTAGCTGGACCTGCTCGACCAGCTAGTCATCGAGATTTCGGGGCTTGGTGGGTATTATATTATTGTGTTTGTGTTCAACAATGCTAACATTTTTTTTCCGAATAGCATGCAGCTTGCACTCAAAGGTAAGTTACATTTAGTTTATGTTAATTATATCATTTATAATGTAATCCAGTTAGAGCTAAGCAGGTGCACGGCCCTACGTCATCCTACTCTTAAGCACTCAATTTGGCTGATTATATTTGAAAAGCCATTGCAATGCAGACGCCTCTCTCTGTCATACTGTCTCAATAGTGAATTAGTGATATCAATGAGTTGCATTCTGTGTGACTTTATGTAGCTCGCACAGTCCTAAGCAATTTAACAGTGATCGGAGTATGCATCTATGCATTGCAAAAAAAGGAGTCTGAGTTGGTCTATCAAGGGGTTGAGAAATGAGAATAGGATCAACGATCATTCATTGCAAGGCATTAGTTCCAAATTTAGTTTTTGTTAAGGAAATTTGGAATAGGGATTCTAGGAGTATAGCCAACTCAACGATTCTTGATCATACTAGTACCAGAGGCAATGTGATTTAAGTATAATGTTATTGCATTTGCCTGTTATATAAACATTTTGTGGAGATTAATGGTACCATTAATGTATTTTTTTATCTTATTTTTTACATCAGCAACCAAGGCAAAGAAGAGGGGCACTACACAGGTGGGTCTGGCAGGAGCTGGGAAGATGCCGACCACCAACACTGATGCTGATGGCTCTGCTCATCCCACTAAGTCCTATTAATTAATTAATTATTATTATTATTTTTATTATTATTATTATTATTTCCCTATCTTTTATCTCTCCCCACTTTTATACCACTTTTAATTTTGCCTTGTTTACTTTTTTTATAGTGTCTCCCTTTTTTTTCAACTCCCCAATCCAAGTTTTGTTTAAATTCTGTTATCCCTGCATTAGCTTCTTTCTGTCTTTTATTGACCATTTTGTATTCCACCACTTCATTGTCCTTTAATGATTGTGAACCTGTAATGCTATCTGTATTCAACCACAGATTCTATCTTGACCACTGACTCCATTTTGTACTTAGCTTAGCTTCAAATGCCATCACATTGGTGGTTCAGGTAATTTTCCATGCACAGCTTCTCACCAGAGAAGGGAACATATGGTGTGAGATGCAGAGATGATAAGAGTGTACTAGGATGAGAATCTTTAAAACAGAGAACGGTACAGCTCAGACTTTGGAATGCACATTGGGATCTGGCCAGTTCTTTTGTGTGTTTTTCAACACAGACCAAGTACAGCCAGCGCTTGAATTCCACAACTTACTTGAAGGGAGGGGGAAGGTTACCAGAACCTTCCTCTTGGGTTTGTTTAAGGTATGTAAGGTGAGGAAGCTTGGCACTGTGGTGGAAGGAACTCATTTTGAGAGTCCATTTCGGGAATGTTTCTCCTATATCAGCTGTCCAGGGTTCCACAGCTTGACATTGACGAGGACAAGGATGATGGTGGATTCGATCCCCATGTTGATGCATTTTTAATTCTTAGTTATCTAGCTTTGCTGTGTGCATGCATAAATATATCTATTCACTGCATGCATATACATTGTTGATGTATTACACTTTTTCTGCCTAATATTATTCAACTGCTGTGATTATTTTAGTATCTGCATGTGTTTTGCAGCATTCAAGTTAAATGCTCATGTTTTTTGTATGTTCTCGTTTGAGATCTGGGAAGTACCTCAATAAACTCATTACTCAGACTAAGATTGCTGCATTCTTTGTATTCTTTAGCTTTTCTTCCTCTTAGTTTGAAGCTAGGCAAAACAGAGCCATCATCATCAATCATAAGCTATAGCTCTGCCGCTCCATTACACAAAGCTTTTGGTTGGCTTTAATACCAGGTTTTTCTAACATTCCAATAAAATGCCCAGAGTGATATTTTTGATAGAAGATATTACAGTGTGAACTGAACTGTAACAATGCATTGCGGTTGTATTGGTTTGAATTAAAAAATGAAGAAGAGGAAGTGTATCTGGCATCTATAAACTGTACACAGTTTTATTTATAGCTGGCTCAAGTTCCACTGCTGCAGGAGCAGATGGAGCGGGAGGAGACACAGAGGCAGGGCAGGGTGATGGTAATTTACATTGCCTGCTTATTGACAATTATTGTTACTAGCTACAAGGGTGTTGTTGTGATCGGATTTGTGAATTCCTCTCACTAGAGCTACAGCGGTAGTTGGGTTAGTTATGGCCTCTCCTATCTCCATCTCAGCAAAAGCACACATAGGCGGTCATTTTGATCTTGGCTTTAATGACCGCTCCGCTGGCAGTGTGGTAATTACCTCCGACAGCATGGCGGTGCACGACCGCCAAATAAGGTTGACAGTAGTGAACAGGCTGCAAAGCAGCCTGTCCACTACCACCCACCACCAGGCCTGAATCGACCCGCGGGCCGGAAGTAGCCACCTTCAACCCGGCAGTGGAGCATAGACACCGGTGGGATGATGATCACATTTCCACCAGGGATTTCCTGGCGGGATACCCTACCAGGTAATCCCTGGCAGAAAGCATACAGGTGACATGAGACGCCAGGCCCCCCTGCCACAACCCCCGAACACCCCCCAAAGCCCCTAGACCCGCCCACACCCCAACCCGAACACTGAAAATCGTCCCCCCATCCCTCCTCCCTCCAATCTACCTGTTGGCCTTCCACAACCACCCCTCACCATCACCCCCCCTCTGTTCAGGTCCCCCAACCCCCACATACACATGCACCCATATACAGACATACACACATGTATTCATACACGCAGACCCCATCCCCCTTCACAAACACACACACACACCCCCATGCACGCACTGACTCACTCAAACCCCCCACACCTCCCCCTTCCCTCTGCACCAGCACTTATCTTTTCCGTGGCGCTGCTCCGAGAGGGAATGGGCTCTTAGGACGCTGCTCTGCCAGCATTGCTGCGTCTCCATACACCGCAACCCCTATGACTGCATCATTATAGGTGTGGTGGTGTCTGGACTGGCGTGGCGGTGAGGGCGGAGCAGCACTCACCCCTGCCACCGACCGCCAACATGGCAACTGGAGGCTCTCACCGCCATCAATGGCGGTGAGGCTCCAGGAGTCATTATCTGGCGGGATGCCTGCCGCCGCCACTGGTGGTCTTCAGTCGACTGTCAGCATGGTTAGCGGCGGGCTATCCCGCCAAGATCAAAATGACCACCATAATGTGTGCTAAAAATGATGGCTTGATGGAAACATGAAAGAACCGAAGGTTAATTGAAAGGGTGAGTGAAAGGAGTGAAAGGAAAGGATGGGTGGGTGGGTAAATGAAAAAGAATGCTTGGGTATGCATTGGGTAAATGGATGGATGGATGAAAGGATGATGCAAAGAAAGAGTGGATAGTGAGTACTGAATGAATAAAGGATTGTACATTTGGATGAAAGACTGTATGAAAGAAAGTAAAGCTTTAATCATGATGGCCATGGGAGAACATTGTAGGAGGAATGAAAGGATGATTGAATAATTACTTGGATGAATAAAGAAGAGAGCTCTTATGCAGAGGGGCATTCTGCTCACCTACTTTGCTCACATTTTGTGTTTTATCATTTATGGTTATCAAAGCCATTGTTAAAAGTGAGGGGTATTTTTATTTGTGCTCTAGTCCCTTGATTCACTGTATTTGTTAAATGAGGGAGATAAGTATCCCATCATCATTCATCAACATCCTCCCTTCCCATGGTATTTTGCCACCCAAGACCTAAGAAGTGCAGTGCAGTGTTCCCATCACAGATTTATTTTATGTCAGGAAGATTTTTCACTTTATAATTTTGCTGTGCAGGGACTGACGAAGCCAAGGCTCGGGCACATGATGAATCGATGATCAGCGACGCCCCTCTAATATTCTATGGCAAAAGCCCCACCTCCCTGCCTAATCCCTCTGCCTTACTCTGCAGTAGAGTAAGTCAAGCTTCCTTTCCTTACTGTTCAGCAAATTAATTTGAGAACAGTGACTAAAGTGGGATGAGCAAATTCCCAATTTGATTTCAAGTTTGGCTTAGGGGATACTCAGTGATGAACGTGCCAAATATAATCTGTACAGCCCATTCCTCTCCCTGTAGGGCAGTACATTGTTTTACCACTGTCTACTTACAGCAGATAGGATTACTATGTCTGCATAGTATACAGGAAATGTGTGACATATCTTATTTATTCATCTGCCTCTTTGGAGTCAGGGTAGAAACTAACTGAAATACATATGGGGAAGAGCTGGGCCATTGGAATTAAAGATAGATAATTGTCAGCTACAGCTGCCCCAGCAGCAGACAGTAGCCAAATACTGGAAGGGCTGGCTAGCATACCTCCAATAATTTAGCAAAACAACTTGTACTCCATAATGCATAATGCTTTACTCTTCATAAATGAGAGGTAATTCATTTTTATTTTTCCACTAAATATGCCTGTTTAGTTACTAGAAAAACCTTAAGAGAAAAAAATTAAATCACTGCTTTTTTAATCTGGTCTTATTCTGCCTTAATTATTTCCTACCAGACAGTCATTTCTTATGGAAGATTAAATTTGACCCACCCAGTTCTAAAAATTAAGAGTGTTAAAAGGAAAATGCTACTGTATTGCCAAATTGGGTGATGCATCTCCATTCTTTCTGGAATGTCAGTCACTCTTGGGTGCCTGACTGAACCTGTCTGGTAGGTAAGCCAGAGTCTTGAGCTTTTTCCATTCCAGGTTTTGTTTGTGGAGGAGAGGACTAGGAGAAGGCCTGCATATTGTAAAAAACAGTAGCGTTATTATAGAGTAAAAGAGAAGTATAAAAGGAAGCAAGGTAAGCTTAATGATGAGTCTGAGTGTACCAAGAAGACTCAGAGGCAAAGTAAGAACACCAAAAAGGTGTTTTACATTTGAGACAGCAATGCAGAAAACACATACTCAGCAACATTTCCAAATCAACGCACCTTTCTCCAGTTCATGGAGCTGAGGGTGTACTAAGCCTCAGAGTCTTTGCCATTATATAGTTTTACTTTGAAGTTGATAACTTTCTCCTTCTAGCTGTCAAGGTAGTCCTGTCCTGAGTCCTTCCATCTGCCTCCTTCAGATTCTGAGTAACTCTGGTCCAGTCCCTAACTGTACAAGGTAGACCTGTGAAGTTGACTGCTGTTGAAGAACAAATAGAGAAACAGAACTGGAGTAATTTGTGTCAAATTGTTTTTGGAAGCTAAAGTAGTTGGTCGTTCTGAAGAACCAGAAAAAAGGAGTGGACCATGCAGGTAAATTTTGCTAAGTTTGAAAGGCCAATCGCTTTCAGGAAAAAATGATCACCCATCAGCCCCCAAGAATTGCAAATCATTGGAAACAAGTTTACAAATTGGTGATGTGAAAAAATAGGATAGGCAATGGCATGTGAGGGAGTCATGCATTGTCTCAAATGTCCTGAAGGGCATGCAGGAGCTTCTTCACTGAATACGGGTCCAACTCCAATCCGGGCTTGTAGGTGACTATAAAATGGTGGGGCAGCATAAATTGGACATAAACAATGTTTCACTAGCATGTTTTTTTTGCAAAGAAAAAAGAAAAACAAAAGTTTGATGACAAATAATTTAGAAAGTTCTATGGTGGCACTGGCACACTCAGTCCAGGAAGTAGAGTTTGTCCTCAAACTCTGGTGGTTCACCCAGAAGTTGGTCAGCTAACACACCCGATTCTGACTTACTCCTCCTGTGGTGTTTCGGGAATGGTGTAATTAGGTGGCATAAAATTCTGGTTCATTTTGATCATGGTTAATCCTTCCACATTTTGAGGTGACAGATTGGTCTTTCTCACTGTAACAACTGCACCAGCTGCACTGAACACATGTTTAGCATACACACTGGCTACAGGACAAGCCAGAAACTTTATTGCCAGCCTTCTGAGCTCTATCCATTGGCGCATCTTCCTATACCAATACACCAATGGGTTTTGATCCACATACACCTGTTTCCGGTCATCCAGCTACTCTTGGAACATCCTCTGAATAGTCATTGGTGCTGCCACCTGCTCAACTGCTTTTGCCTTAACCTCTGCACTGGACTAAGACCTGCCACTTGAAATGAAGCCAATGCAGAGGTTGGGTCAGATTATTTGCTGCTGTTATCGTCGGTTTCCTTGTTGGTGGGGTTGGCAGATGTGAGACAAGACTGCCCTCTCTGGAAGTTGAAGGTGGTACCCCAGACCTGTGGAGTGGGACTCTAAGTTCCTTCTTCCTGTTCTCCTGCTTACTCAACAATCCAAATCTTGTAATGTGAAACATCCTCTTCAGGAAAAGGAATAAAAAGGGAAAGAAGTTTTTTTGTAGTGTGGAGAAAGAGGGTGGAACAGATGTACTCTTTGGAGGAGATAATATGATTTTGCAGCTCCGCACAATACAAGTCAAGAGATAGCTTAGGCTCTCAACCAAGGCATGCGCTTTTGGGTTTTCGTTTGCATTCCCAAATGCAAACTCATCAGACCCCCTCTTTAGCTGCTCCTATAGCAGGTACAACAACAGGATAGCTTGGCCCATTGTAATGTCCTCCTTGCTAACTTCCAGGGTGAAAACATGAAAAGGGAGCAGCATCTATTGGAGGCATTTGACTAGGCCCACTTTGTCTGAATCTATGGTCATATCTTTCCAACTTGCACCCCTTCCTCTTTGAATGACATAGTCATTGATCTGTTTTTACTGCTCAAACAGATATTGCAACCTATAATAGGTTGAGTTCCAATTTGTTGGCACCTCCTGCATCAGGGCTTTAACTGGTACTTTGTTACCAAACTGAATAATCCACAACCTTTTCCAGGGTTTAAAAGAATGGATGAAATGAGTGCAGATGCATCTGCAGCTGGTCAGTATGTTGCTGTCTTCTTTTTTTAAGGAGGTCTTGCAAAACCAGGTTGATGCAGTGCGTCAAACATAGGACCCTGAAATAGCCACTGTCTGCCATGGCCTTGACTATGTTACTGCCATTGTCCGTGGCAACAAATCCAACTTGAAGACCTCTAGGTCACAACTATTCAGACACCTCGCTATTAAATTTGTCAAAGATGTTTGCAGATGTGTTTGATTTCTCCATTGCGAACATGGCAACTGATGATGCCACCGAACGTACTTAAAATCTTTCTCAGGGCCAATACCTGCAGATAGCTGTTGCTTTACCTCCACAAAAGAGATCCATTTGGCAGGGAGGCACATGTAGTCAGTCGCCTGACAACTGGTCCACATGTCCGTCATCAGGTGGATAGTATAGACAACACTTTGCTGCAAAGCTTGTCCAACCAATCGCAGCACATCGTGATGCAGCACTGGAACCGCAACTCTGTCAAGATAGGTCCGACTTGGAACCTTCCATTTCCGGCAGATGGCTGCCACAAGAGAAAAAGGAAGGAGGTTCAATGCTAAATATTTGCCAGCTTCCCATTATACCAACATGCCATTAGGTGGCTTTGGTCATAGGGCTACTCCTGCCTAAACATGCCCGTATTTGTAGCCTGGATTTTCTTCTCTTGCAGGGCCACTGATGCAGGTGACTTTTGAGATGTCGGTGATGGTAGACTCAATGCGCGTTGTGATGAAGTCACAGTATGTTGTGGTTTCTCCATCTGACTCTAAGTCTTCTTCTGCCATGGTGAGGTTACTGAGGTGGGTGATTCTGTTGCACTGCTGGGGAGAGGACTACTTTGCATAAGGATGTCACCCTCTTCTTCCTCACCTTCCACTGTGATTTGAGCAGTTGTAGCTGATGTCTCCTGGCTCTCCTCACCTTCACCACTGCAACCACGATCAGTCTTTTTATTAAGGTGCTTCTCCCACCGGATCGCATGATGTTTTTTCATGTGGGTCGACTGGCCTCCAGTACCATAATGTGAACCAGGATTACCTTGCCGAACACTTGTGTGCCGAATGTAGCATATGGCAATGTTCTTCTCCTGTTTGCTAATCATAAACATTTCCCAAACTGGGGGGGCATACTTTCTTATTGGGCCAATGCCTGAAGAAGAACTGGAGGTAGATGGGAATGTCAATTGCCTCTCTGCAGTGCATACTTCTACTGAGGTACAGATTGGTGCATGTCTCTGCTGGTGCCTTACAAATATGGGAGCTGGCGGTGCTGCCTGTGCCACATCCCGTGAAGCAGGTTGGATAGTAATGTCGGACTCCTCTATGCCAGCCTCCACTATGACTGACTCATCATCATCCCCTTCCATGGTTCTAAAGCTTTGTTGAACTTTTCTTTTCCCTTGCCTCTTCTGGCATCTCCTGGACCCTGCTGGGGTCCACTCCATGTCCCTATCATCATCATCAGAAGTGGTGCTTGGAGAAGATGGTGGAGTAGTACTCTCCTTTTTTCTTGCTGGAGATCTGGGAGCCATTGATTGTTAAAGAGAAGGTTCTTGTACGGCAGGAAGCTCAACCTCCTTTCTGCTTCAACTTCGGGAAGATCTACTCACTGACAGATATGGTCTTGGGCTTAGGCTTGGGTGCTGTTGTTGATGCAGGAGCGCGGCTCCCAGGGTCCTCCCTGAGGCCGGTGTGGGAGGCACACATCTCCCGTTGGCATGCCACTGACAGAAAGCTGCTTCTTCTTCTCAGCGGCAACTTTCTTTTGAACAACTTTCTTTGGGCCCATTTTATGCTCTCAGTTGTTAGTGGCACTAAGATGCACAAGTGAAAGAGTTTGGACGACCAAAGTAACAGTAAGGCCTTCTCTTTGGCAGTAGTGTGAATTATGTGTTGTCTCTTCTCTTGTGCACTTAAAAAAACACAAGCAAGAAAAACTTGTATTTAGTGAAATGTGGCATTGCTGCAGGTTGAAATAGTACAGGCAACAATAATTTTAGTGTGGTTGGTTACTTATGTAATAAATACCAATTTATTCAAACATTCTAAAGTCAAACCACACCACCAAACCATAAAAGAAATTACATTTCAAATCAAACAGCGCAACATGCAGATCTAGCAATTTGCTTTATCTCCATCTGCTTTAAAGGAGACACTGGGGGAAGCCAGAGAGAGGCGCATGGGTACATGGAATAACCCTTTAAAAAAACTAGGGTGTCAAGGTGGTCTTGGGGAAATGGAATAATCATTAACAAAATGAATCATGTTGTTGATTTGTCTGCAGTGCTCTGCAGCCAGGGTGTCCTGGAGGAAATTGAATTACACCTAAAGAAACCAAGGCCCATATTTATACTCCCTTTGCGCTGGATTAGAGTAATTTTTTTTACGCTAATCCAGCGCAAATTTAACACCATATTTATACATTGACTCTAGACCCGTCTAACGTCAAAATATCCTAGTGTGTGCCATTTTCTGGATGCGTGAAACCGCCTTGTGTCAATGAGATGCAAGATAGGCATTCCCTTCCAAAAAAAGACTTAAACACCTGTGTGCCATATTTATCTAACTGGGCAAAAATGGTGCATGTCTGGTAGGCAGAGCTGGAAAATGACGCACATCCAGATTTGCACCAAATTTTAAAGCCATGGCCACGGCAGGCGTTAAAATGGGGCAAACACACCACTACTTAAGGAAAACTCACACAAGCAACATCATTGCTCAAAAAATGCAGCATGCTCGAAGACGCACAGCACAGGACCAACAGCAGCAGCTACCACCACACCAACATGGACCCCAAAGGCAATGCAGAAGGCAGGAGAGGATATTCAGGAACAGGACAACCCTTCAGGGCCTCAGGGAACATGAATTCATCCAGAGGTACAGACTAAACTGGCAAGCCATACAGCAGCTGCTGCGCCACATTGAGCCACAGTTGGCAGCCAGCTTGCAGACACTCCACATCATTCCACCGGAGACTAATCTGCTAGCTGTCCTGCACATGTTGGCAAATGGCTCTTTTCAAACCACTGGTGCCCTGATTGCCGGGATCTCACAACCCTCATTCTCTGCTTTCCTTCCCAAGGTACTCAATGTCATCATCTCCCTCACACCCCACCACATCAGCTTCCCCAACACACAGCAGAAGCAGCAGGAGACCAAACAGGGGTTTTATCAAATGAATGGCCTCCCGCACGTGCTTGGTGCCATTGACTGCACACATGTCTGGATTGTGCCACCTGCTGCAAATGAGCCCCTATACTGCAACAGGAAGCACACACACTCCATCAATGTGCAGGACATTGTGGATCATCGTAGATTGTTCACCAACATCAATACAAAGTACCCTGGAAGTGTACATGATTCATTCATCTTCCGCCACAGCACCATCAATCGGCACTTCCAGGATGGACAATATGACAATGGCCTACTTGTTGGTAAGTACAGAAACCTAGTACACAGCACAGCAACCCTGTAGGACACCCAACACATACACCACTACATTGACACGTGGCAAAAAAGACACTGAGGTGTGACACTGGTAGCCATGTTTGATATCCTGACCCAATGGGATTCACACCTATCAACAAATGACAGATGCAAATTACAATAGATGCCACTCTAGAGCCACACAGGACCAATTTAAAACCATACAGTGACAATGACTTGGACTTAACTGGCAGTACAACTTGGAAGATTAACCTTTCAATATCACATAAGGCTACAGTCAATCCCACACCCTTCCAAGCAATATGTCCTGTGTAAGGGGTGTGTAATGTGTGTTGCTGCAGGTCAAACATCATGAGACACATAGTATGATGATGCTGACTCTAATGAAGGTGACATAAAAATTATTGAAGCAGTACCAACATCTCACATCACTCCTGGGGTGACATTGCCAGCTAGCAATAAGGAAGTGGACTGTGCTATGAAAACATGTGGATGTGACACTAATGCAAAATGCACACTGCTACACATACGGATTGAGACAATTCCCCATATACATAACAGATGTACAGGGAGATGGACCTTCCTACACTAAAACCTTTACCCCCACAACCAAGTTAGCCAGCTTAGCTGGAGCAAGTTCAGTAGTGTAGGTGCACGTTTGCACATGAGCCAACTCGGTGAGGGAACAAAAATAGGTTTGCATAGACCTGGTGGCCCAAGACATGGACCTGCTGGACCACCTGGGGGTGGTGATTGGTGGCCCTGTTGGTGAGTACAACATTGACTAATGTGTACAGTACAATGCTGTGGAGTAGCAGTAGCAGATTTGGTGACATGCTGCATGCAATGTTTGTGAACATGTGGAATGCAAGTTGAACAAACTGTGGCCCTGATTTATACAATTTTTAAAATGCATTACCGTCATTTGTTGACAAATTTATTTTGTAATTTAGTGCCGCTTTTGGGTCAATAAATGATGGTAATGCGGCACAAACAAAATTATGAATCAGGGCCTGTGAGTGTACCAGGAATGGGATGCATTTCACATGGTAATACAAGGAACCAATGTAGTCCCACTTTTTTTTTTAACCATGTCCGAACAGTATTCATGGCCATACGTACCAAGCTCTTCATAACCTCCGCTATAATCTTAGGCCCATATTTCTACCTTGTTTGTGCTGCATTTGCGTTATTTCTGGATGCAAAAGTATAGCACACTTGCTACAATCAAATTTATCTTGCTAATTTCCATAGCTGTAGCATAAACAAATGAAGCAAATGCAAAACAAAAAAAATGACACATATGGCTCTAAGTTCACTGTTTCTGTGTGTTTATGTCTGGACAGATAATCTTTCACATGGCCAAACCCAAATGGGCCAGGATGCTACCAGATTGCAGTAGCACAAAACAGGTTCATCTTGTGGCTTTTCAGAGTAGGCGTTTAAATCCTATCATTGAGTAGCAGGACCCAACAACATTTTTGGCTTGGGCGCAATTGCTGGTACTGAGCTAGTGCAGTTACCATCTGTGTCACTTTAGTACCAAAGTATTTTGTAAAGTGAATGGGTCATCATGGGATCCCTGCTCTTTGTGAATGCATGGTCACAAACTATTTGTGAGCATGATGTTGTGCAAGGGACCACTGACTGCTTCCATTATACTATTTTAGTGACAAAATATGTTGTTATTTTACTTTTGGTACAACCCTGCTGATATAGTGCAGCCTTTGCACAAATGTTAACTTCTCAGTATGAAGGCTGTCACAGACATGGTGGTATGCTAAGATCATCAGGCCAGCATTCCTGTGAGTGTCGCCATTCCCAAGGTGCTTTCAAATAGAGACCTAACTCATCATGATTGCAGAAGTAGGACATTTGCTAACCCATGTTTTTATGAGCGGACAGTGTCAGTTCGGTTGTACTACCACTGATCACCCAACTTGGCAATTCTAAGTTGCTGATTCTGGCAAAGTGTGATTTACAATACCTGCTATAGGTACACAGGGCCCGGAGTAACACATTTCAGGTGCACTGATTACACCTGTGCCCATGCATTCTGTCAAGGATGATCAACTAAGACACTGTCAGCATACATCTTTCTGTTGTTTTGAATCAGAAAAGCGGCCAATCCATGTTTAGTGTAATATTGTCATCAAGTAACACACAGGATCCCTGCCATCATGTTGTCATAGGGGGCATACACGGCTCAGGGTACACTGCCAATGTGGTATTTGTAACCTACATACAACACTGGCACACCTATTATGGACCACTGAAAGCACAATAATTCATGAACACAAATCAACCCGCATGAGTCTCACACAGTTACTCATTGTCCCTTGATGCACAAGCCACAAGGCCTGAGTCACTGGTATTGCAATGCACCAGGAATGTGGCATTACATGTGTCTCCCAATTACAAATGATCAAATGGAGTACCCTCTGGAATGAATTAAGCACAAAATTGAGTATTCATATTTGGCACCACATGATTGTTAGGGCCAGTGCATGTGTGCATATGTGTGTCTATCACTCACTGGAGTAACAGTGTCAATGCATGTTTGCAGTGGTATGTCTCTTGGGGTGTCTACATGCCTGATGTGCAGCTCTATCATATAAAATGCCACACACAGTGATTTGTTGTTCCAACTTTTGTACAGTGAGCAGACATTGTGCACATATCACCCTTCCATGTTTTTACAGGTGGACCAGCCCCCTACACAATAGGTGAAGTGCCTCAATTTGTGGACCCAAATATATCCAGTAAGTGTTAAAATGTTTGTCCTGTGTTGTGTTTGCAGCTGTTGTGTGATTGACTCCTGTGTGTTGGACTCCTTGCAAGATATGATGTGCTGGCACGTGATCTGATATGTGACTTGACTGGA
Source organism: Pleurodeles waltl (assembly GCF_031143425.1). Taxonomy (NCBI): domain Eukaryota; kingdom Metazoa; phylum Chordata; class Amphibia; order Caudata; family Salamandridae; genus Pleurodeles; species Pleurodeles waltl. Next base: position 723,408,935 of record NC_090436.1, on the reverse strand, counting down.
GGTTGACATATTGTTCCATGGAAGAGTTAGACATTCAGCTCCAGAGAGTCATATATTGGGAGTTGAGTGCTGTGCAATAGGCATGGGCAGGTGAACAAGCTGATTTGTTGCTACATGTATGCCAAAAATTGATTTGGAGGTGGTCAGTGTCATAATTTAGTCAGCAAGTCATACCCTAATTCACACAGAACAGTGATGCATCAGTTTTACACACAGACTTGCACATCCCTGTTAAGTAATGAACATGTAGGACTGTATGGGTGACTGTCCCACAACATCTAGCTCCACATGTTGTACTCCATTTACATGGCACTTGAGTGAAATGTCATAGGCGTGCATGCAGGTCAAGGCCAGATGGGTAGTTGCATCAATGTGCTTGATTTTGGAAATGTGTCAGTGAGATCTAATGATGTTGACAATTGTCCGCAAATAGAAAAATGAATGTAGATGTGATTGTCCAATGGTTGACTCAATCCTAGCTGGCAGGCCTCCTTACCTGTGGTGGACTGACTAAACCCATGTACAGCTATCCAAAGCTTCGTGGTTGTCCTTGATGTTTGAAAGTATGTGTTGCATGTCCATCCCCCCGAGGCACATGGTTAGGAGTAGAAAATATGTATAGCTAGGTGTGATGGTCACAATGTAGATGACAGGCATGTAATTCAAGCATTCATGTGTTCCAAACTACAATGCCCCCTCATGAATACCAACTGCATACCGTCCTGGCAGTTCCATATACAAATCACAGGTCTTGTGTGCCTTGAATGTGATCCAGAAGATAGTGATTAGTCTGCCTGGTACATGTTGAGTACTTGCAGCATTTGTTATGTGACTAATAGCAGTACAAATATGCACAGATCATTTAATTAAGTATACACCTTGTTCTGCATTGCTGTGCTGTTAGATAGTTGATGGGTAGACTGCGTTGGCATGTCATTCCTCAGGGACATTCTATCATCTGTACTGTGATTTGGACTGCATGTGCTATTTTTGATGAAGTGTTAGAATATCATCTGTACATGTATCACACAATGATGTCACTAATGTTTGCCTGTCTCTATTTTTACAGCTGCCAACATGAATGCCCAGGAGATACGGGAATTTCAGAGGCGGGCAGTGCGGCACCGCCACATACTCGAGGTGGAGGCTGGGTTCCATAATATGACAAGGAGATATCGTCATGAGAGAGTCACAGGGGTATGGAGGGCATTTAGCCAAGGGTGGCCAGCATTGCCCACAACTGCTACCACCACCAGAGCTCAGACCACAGTGGCCCCAGGGATGACAGCCACTCCAGCAGGTCCCTCGACCTCGTCTGCCCAAGGCCCACAAGCAGCACCTTCTGCACCTCCCCTCCAACCAAGGCACCAGCACCAGCTTCAACAAGTGCTACCCAGACGACCCAGCTGCAGTATTGGACATGACCGAATTCAGGACACTACAATGTGATGTGCAACGTATGTTGTGCCGGATGGACAGGCTGCAGCAGGAGGTGGCCAGCAATAGCAGGAGACTGTGGGGGATTAAGAAGATCCTGAGGAGGGCTAACTTGTGACTTGTTGATCCTCACCCATAATTCCATCCCCTCCCTCCTCTTTTCTCGTTCTTTACTTTATCGGGTTTAGGGGGCTTAGTGTTAGGTTAGAGTAGGCTGTTAATTTAGTTAGGATAAATGGGTTAAGGGTGTTATATTATTACATGTTTGTTTGTGGGTAAGTGGGTGGGGGATGATGTTGGGGTTTATGTGTATAAAAAATATATAAAATAAAAAATACAAACAAATATATATTTGTTTAGGATAAGTTAGTATGTATTTAGGTTAGTATATGTTGTCCTACACGTGTCCCGTCATATAAGTGGGTTGGGGGGTTGATGTTTAGAGTGTTTAGTTACATGTGGTAAGTAAGTTTAGCTTAGGGTAGTTAGGGCTAGTTGTGGGTAATGCATAGTTAGGATAGGTTAGGTTAGTTTAGGTGTTTCCCATAGTTTAAGTTTCCTTTCATACTGATATAATACCGTTTTATGTACTCCTTTACAGTATGTGTCATATGATTGGGGATCAGGGCCTTTGCATGAGTGTACAGTGTCAATTTTGTATTTGCTTTTGTGTTCCATCCTGCATCCAAATCCCATTCTTGACATGGTTATTCCCACTTCCAAATGGGCTGTCACATTGCCAGCTACAACAAAGCTACTTCTCTATGCATGTGTCATCCATTGCACCCACCACTCAAGGTAACTATGGTTCCCAATGTGTTGTAAAGGTTGGTCTGATTTTAAATCTGTCATTGTTTGAGTCCTGTGCTGGAATCTTGGGCACTGTGGGATGTCTGCCTGCAGCCTGATGTTCATGTGAACCCTGATAAGCTGAGTGATGTCATAATCTTATGAAGTTCTGTATACATAACTCACACCTATGATTTCTTACATTGTACTCCCAGGTTACGTAATTGTCCATACATTCGTACACATCCATTCCTGCTGTATGGTGTGTGTGTGATTAAAGCTTAGAGTCAGATGTCGCATACATAATGATTGTCTTGAAGGGAATGTGGGCCACATTGAGTTTCATTGTGTACATACTTTGGACCTGACATATTCAGTTCTACACAGCATTATACTGTTTGTGATCTTTTAACTTCAGAAATAAGCCTAAGGAAGCACAGATGATGATAAATCCAGACCCTTGAGCGTAGTTATCAGCCCACATTCTTTCTACACTGTAGTATTGACATTCTGTGTCCATTGATATGTTACATGCATAACACATCTCCTACACAGTTGATGTGTCACATTACACAGAGACAAAGAGGTTGTGTAAGTGCTATTTATTTTAAAGTGCTGTAGTGCAATATTTACATAGTCCAGGATTGTAAGTCCATTAGTGTGACGCCTTCTATTGTGAAGCAACACAAGTGCAATGGTGAGGGATATGTCATTGGACATTCTGTGGTGAAGTGTCATTCAGTGCAGAGGAACATGATTTGCCAATGAGGTAGTGAGAGACAATTGCAGTGCATAGTGGTAAGGTAAACAGTGTGCTGGAAAACAGTGCATGTTACCAACTGTAGCAAGACTGGCATGTTAACAAGCACTGGACATAGGAAATCAGTGCCCATGTGGCATGGACTAGTGCTACTGGATACTCCTACGGGTGAAGTTGATCTGTTCCACGTCTTCATCTTCTGATGTATGTGTCGTCTCCTCTGCCCTTGGTGGTGGTGGGTTTAAAGGGGCAACACACACTTCAGTGTTTGAAGAAGTGGACTCAGAATTCCCAGTAGCTTCCAAACTGTGGGGCTATTAAGGGCATTACTGCAGCAAGGAGGAGCTGCTGGTTCTTGAGTATAGCAGCTACATCGCTGTGGTAGGCAGCCAGGTCTGCCCTGAGGGGGTCATGATTGCAGTCGTGCATGCAGTGAAATGTTTGGGATGCCAGGTGTTGTGGCAACTCCCTAACTGCTGTGGTGAAATCCCTCACACACTGTTGTAGTCCCTGCAGTAGGTATTGTTGCACTTGCATGGCTGCTGACTGTTCTGCAGATGACATAATGCACATGTGCATCCCCTCAAAGCTGGCTGCCATATTTTGCATCCCCACACGCACCTCCTTGGCCAGCTCCCGCTGTACTTCCACTACTGTCCTCTCAAAGGTGATACTAGTGTCATCAGAGTCCTCAGCTGGGTTGGAGCTGGCAGGTCATACTATTGGGGTGGTGGGTGTGTCCTCTGTGATGACTGCTACATCTGTGCTCCTCCTTGCGACTGAACGTGGAGTCTGAAGGGTTCCAAGGACATCTTGGAGGGTTTTTTGGCCAATGGCTATCAGCTCATCATCCATGCCATAGGGAAGTTCAGGACAGGCATATCCACAGGAGAGCCATCGTCCTCTGCAATGAGATATTGTACAATTAGTGTGTCAGCGTTGTGGCAGTTGTAATGTGATGTCACTGACTTCCTATTAGTGGGACATTGTAATCTTGGTTCCTGTTCATTATTCCTGTCATTAATATTAGCATTCTCACAGGCCTATGCCCCACCTGCATGTCACATGTAGTGAGGGCAGTTTGGGGAATTGTCTGCGTCACATCCTTTAGGTGTAGGTTCTGTCCAAATTGTGTATTGCCACCTTCTTGTCCTACTCAACCCTCCTTCTACTTCCATTAGCATGGTGAGGCCTTGCAATGGCTGTGGGTGTTCTGATGCCACTTGCACCACACTTAACAATATGGGACTGACCAAGTCTCTGATATTTCACATACACCTATACGTTGCTGAGACCAAACACATACTATGTATAGCATTGTCATGGCATGATACAGGTGTCAGCATTGGTAGTGTGTCATGCTGATGTTTGCCAATGTGTGCTACATTCCATTGCACTGATGGGCCTGGCAGTGTTCCATTTCCTCTTATGACTATGCAGGTGTGTTTCACTAGCTAGACACATATGTCCTCCCCCTCAATGCTGTTGTCTTAGCAGTATGACAGTTGAGATGTTGCAAGGTGGCATTGCAGCTATTGTAACACAGGCACGGGGTGGAATCTGGAATGGGCAGCATGGGTATGACATTACTGCTGTGTACTTCATAATGTAAGTAACAACACATTATGTTTATTGCGCCTATAGACATGAGCATTTGACAGGATTTACACTTTGTTAGGAATTACAGGGGATTGATGATGTTGTCATCCTGAACCCTCTATTTTGGGGGTGTTTTATCCATGGGCACCTAACTGCCATTTGCTACTTGACCAGCACGCACAGCGCAGGTGGTAGTGGCAACTGTTGTTAATGGTAAATGTCACTTGCGGATATGGCTTGAGACTGGAAATTGAGCCCTAGTTTATGTTGTGACAATACCAGCTGCCATGGGACAGCAGCCTAGTTTTACATTCTACTCTACCCTCCTGGACTGGCTTTGCCTTTCCAACAGCCTTGGCATGGCAGAGTACCCCCATGCAAAGGTTGTTAGTGTAGTGTTGTGCTGTGTCCCTGGTTTCCCCTGCACAGCCCATGCAGCCATCCCGTGCCCCTTTGACCTTTCCACTGCCTGATTTCCATGGCTGACATGCATTGTGTAGTAGGTATGTACCTCCCCCTGCTTGCAGTTAACATTTTTGTCCCCCATGCAACTTACCCTGCATCTGTGTTGTTTCCTGGTAGTCTGTGCTGTCCTGTCCTTGAATTCCTGTGACGATCTCCTCTGGGATGACGGCTGTCACCATCTCCTCCATCTGGTCCAGGGCCTCCTGCAATGCTGGACTCCCACCTCCAGTCTGCAGTGCTGCCTTCCTGTTCCTTGCTATGTTTTCCTTGGTCCTGCGCTTGCAGTCATGCCAGCGTTTCTTGCACTCCGTGACTGTTCTACAGACCTCTGCCACACTGTTGATCTTGATGACAATTTGTTGCCAAATTGCCTCTCTCCTCCCAATTGGCAATTTCAAAGTGACAAAAAATTGATGCTGGTATTCCGTCACCTCTCTGACCAGTATGTCCTGCTCCTCTGCACTGAAACAACACTTCCTTTTCTTCTTCTCCCTCTCCTGGGTCTTGTCTGTGTAGTCCTAGCTGGTTCCTGGTCGACTGGGGTCTCCGTGGGGTCTCTCCCCTCTCCTTGGTCTCCCTGGGGTCTCTCCTGGCTTCTGGGATCCATTTTGGGGCTCCTTAGCACTGTTTGCTGTGTTTGCGGCGCTTTTTTATGCTATTGCGGGGAAAAATGGCGTGTATCCAGTTTGCGATGTCGTAAACCGGATTAGAGTCATTTTCTCCGCATTAACGTTGTTTTGCTTTACGACTCTAACCTGTGCTTTGCGCCACGGTGCATCAAAGTATAAATTTGATGCCCGGGTGGTGCAAAAAAATGGCATTAAAGTACTCAAAAAGTATAAATATGGCCCCAAGTGCTATAGTGCGGCTGTGCTTCTTTGGTGGATGGGTGGATGGATGGATGGATGGAGGATTAGATGGCGGAATGGATGGAGGAATGGATGGATGTGAATGAATGGACGAAGGAAAAATGCAGAATGAAATAAATATTTAAATAAAAATAAAAAGATATAAAAAAATAACAAAACTAAAATATAAAAGATAAGATAAAATAGAAATGTAAAAAATTAAAACAAAAACTCTGAATAAAATAAAAAAGAAATTTAAAAATGAAAAAAATAAAAGGCTAAAATATAAAGAAATAAGAAATTAAAAATGTAAAAATAAAGAATAAATACAAAATAAAATAGAAAATAAAATTAAAAAGTTGATATAATTGATAAAAAAAGAAACATAAAAATAGAAACTTAAAAAATACATGATCAACTCACATTGATGTGTATAAGACTATGGCAAAGATACACTGGCTTTATGCACAAAATGTCTGTCAGCCAGCCATGTGGTCAAACAAAAACAACAAGGAGCAAGGAGGCATGGCAAACAAAGGACACATGCATGCCTACGGCAAATACACACTGACTGAATGCACAAAATGGCTGCCAGCCAGCCATATGGTCAAACAACAATAACAAGGAGCAAGGAGGCATGGCAAATGAAGAACACATGCCAGCCCATGATGAACAGACACTGGCTGGATGGACAAAATGGCCACCAGCCACATGGTCAAACAACAACAGCAAGGAGCAGGAGGCATTGCAAAAAAAGGACACATGCAAGCCAATGACAAGGGACATTGGCTGGATTGACAAAATGGCTGTCAGCCAGCCACATAATCAAACAACAACAACAAGTAAGCATGACAAACACAGAACACATACAAGCCTATGGTAAAGAGGCAATGGCTGGGTGGACAAAATTGCCACCAGCCACATGTTAAAACTACAACAAGGAGCAAGAAGGCATGGCAAACAAAGGACACATGCAAAGCCTATAGCAATGGACACTGGTTCAATAGACAAAATGACCATCAGCCACATGGTCAACCAGCAACAACAAGGAGCAAGGAGGCATGGGGAACAAAGAACACATGCAAGCCTACTGCGAAAGGACACTGACTAGATGGACAGAATGGCCACCAGCCACATGGTCAAACAACAACAACAAGGAACAAGGAGGCATAGGGAACACAGAACACATGCAAGCCTATGGAAAAGGGACACTGGCTTGATGGACAAAATGGCCACCAGCCACATGGTCAATCAATCAATCAATCAATCAGCTTTTATAAAGTGCTGGGTCTGGGCCTCATTCGAAGATCCATGTCTTGAGGTTCTTCCTGATGATAGTGAGTGATGGGCTTTGCCTGAGGTGCATGGACAGGTTGTTCCAGCTCTTAGCTGCGAGGTAGGTGAAAGATCTTCCTCTGGCGGTGGTTTTCTGGATATGTGGGATGGTGGCTAGCACCTGCTGGTTGGAGAAGTGTGGTCTGGAGTGGTTATGGAATGAGATGCGATGGTTCAGATAGGCTGGCCCGATGTTGTGAAGGGCCTTATAAGTGTGAGTGAGTAGCTTGAAGTTGATTGACTTCTCCACTGTTGTAGTTTCCTGATGTTTTTTGTTGTAGTGCAAGCATAGAGTGTGTTTCCGTAGTCGAGCTTGCTTGTGACAGGGCATGGGTGATTATCTTGCAGCAGTGGATCGGGATCATTTTGATGATCTTGAAGAGTTGGTGGATGGTGTGCCAGCAGGAAGAGGTGATTTCATTTACCTGTCGGGTCATTGATATGGTCGAGTCGAGGATGATTCCTAGGTTGCGGGCATGGTCAGTCGAAGTATGGGGTGCGCTGAGCAATGTGGTCCACAAGGAGTTGCCCCAGGCTGAAGTGGAGTTTACAAAGATGATGAGCTTGATCTTGTCTGAGTTGAGCTTGAGGAAGCTCTCCCTCATCCAGGTGGTGACGGTTTCCATTCCGGTGTGAAAGTTCTTCTTAGCTTTTTCAAGGACTTCAGTGAGGGATAGGATGAGTTGTGTGTCATCGGTGTATGATATGATATTCATTCTGTGCTTTCTGATGATGGCTGAAAGCAGGGCCATGTAGAGGTTGAAGAGCGTTGGGCTCAGGGAGGAACCACGAGGGACTCCACAACTGATGTCTGTTGGTTTGGATATGAAGGGTGGGAGCCTGACTCTCTGTGTTCTTCTGGTGAGGAAGGAGGGAACACATTGCAAGGCTTTTCCACTGATTCCTACGTTGTGGAGTCTTGTGCATAAGGTGCTGTGGGAGACCATGTCGAAGGCCGCTGAGAGGTCGAGGAGTATTAGTGCTGCGGACTAACCGTGGTCGAGGAGTGTGCGGATGTCATCTTTGGCTGCAAGAAGAGCTGTCTCCGTGCAGTAGTTGCTGTGGAAGACAGATTGAGAGGTATCCAGAGAATTATTGTCCTTGAGGAATTGTCGCCGCTGTGAATTTATGCCTTTTTCCAGGACTTTGGCTGGGTAGGGTAGCAGTGAGATGGGCTTGAAATTCTTGAGCTCTGATGGGTCGGCTGTGGGTTTCTTCAGGAGGGGCAGACTTCAGTGAGTTTCTAATCTTCAGGGAAGGTGGCTGTTTTGATAAAGCAGTTCAGAGACTTACGGAGTTCTGGGGTGCTGGATGCACTGCCTCTGTTGGAGATGTGGTAGAGACAGGGGTCTGTGGGAGCTCCATAGTGAATGCTGTTCATGATGATTTCAGTCTCTTCTGTGGTGAGAGTGGACCAGCTGTGGACGGTTTGAGTGGGTTCTGAATGGCTGAGTTGGTTGTAGGTTCTGATGCTGGGTGGGTTCTGCAAGTGAAAGCTGTCATAGATGTCCTTAATCGTGCGGTGGTAAAAAGTGGTGAAGGGGGATTTCGGTGGCTTCGGTGGCCTCATAAATAACTGAAAGACCCATTTATGGTCACATGCTGAAGGAAACCTATAAAAAATAACATAGCAAATAGAATACATCTTAATCTGCATAAGTTTTTTTGCATGTTTTCTTGCCCACAAAATAAAACTGCCTACCCAACAAGCCAAATGAAAAACATCTTTCTTATGTACCCCTGTGCAACAAAGTGAAAAATTACTTTAGCAGTGAGCCACACAAACTATTGTTTGGAGGACATGATAATTGACCACTAGGAAAATAATAATTATCTCTATTTGTGTTACAATAGCAATGATTACCTTTCATTTACTTTGGTCTTTATGTGTAGCACAATCCTACTAAAAGTAGCAAGGAAGCCCAAAAAATAAACTAGACTGCACATGTAAAGTTTCAGATTTACTACATGAACACCTGAAAGACCCATTAATGGCCATGTGCTAATGTAAACCTATAGACCAAAACCTAATGAATAGAATACATCTTAATCAATATAAGTTATCTTTGCATGGTCTCTGGCTCACAAAATATATCAGTGCCCAACAAGCCAAACAAAAACCACTTTCCTTATGTGTGTCCAAAATGAACAAGTGTCCAAGCAATGAGCTACACAAGCCACTATATGGAGGACATGATAATTGGCCATTAAGGATATCTTAATTTTTATAACAACAATGATTCGCTTTCATTCACCTTGGGACTCATGTGTAGCAATACCCTATTTAAAGTAGCAAGGAACAATTCTCTTCATTGTATGGCACTTCATTCTATGCTATTCAATTGGACCCTACTCCAATGTGTAGCACTTCCCTATATGATATTACACTCTATCCCACACCACTGTAAGCCACAATAGTCTAACCCACTCCATTATATAACACTCTACTATACACTACTCCACTATACACTATTACACTCTATGCCACTTCACTGTGTAACACTCCACTCTACACTGTTATACTGTACACAACTCCACTCTATGAGAGTAATCTCTACACTAATAAACTGTATGCAACTCCACTCTATGCCTCTGCAGATGTATGCCACTTCACTGTATGCTACTCCGCTATAACCTAATCCAATATATGGTCTTCCATATTCGCCATTCTATTGTATGGCACTCCATTCTATGCTATACCACTGTATGCCACTCCACTGTATGTTACTCCATTCTACACCAGTCCAGTATATGCCACTCCACTCTACTCCACTCCATTCTACGCTATTCCACTGTATGTCACTCCACTCTTTGCTACTTTTCTTTTCACTATTCCACTGTATGCTATTCTATTCTATGCCACTCCAAAATACTCCACTCTACACTATTAAACAGTACACCATTCAGTTCTATGCTATTCAAATGTATTCAGCTTCAATCTTTGCACGCTCTACCTCACTGCAGTGTACACCATTCCAGTGTATGCCATTACAGTATACCCCACTCCACAATGCACCACACCAGTCTAAACAGCTTCACTGTATACCATTACACTTCATGCCACTCCACTCTACGCCACTCCAGTCAACTCTACTTCATTCTACCCAATTGCACTTTATGCCAGTCTCCTGTACGCTACTCCACTCTACGTGACTCTAGTGTACTCTCCTCCACTGTATTTAACCCCAAATTCAAAACTCTTCTACACTCTATGCCACTCTACAAGGTTCTAATACACTCTCTCTCTGTACACTTCACTGTCCATATTTTCACTCAACTCTGTGCCCAAACAATCTATTGTACAATACTCTACTCTACTATGCGGCAGTTTCCAATACTGCTTTACCATTGTTTGATGAATCTCCATGAAATTTTCTAAAAGGGTGTTACCTTTTGACTAGTTTGTGCATGGAAAGCTTCAGGGTGACATGTCAAGGGTGGGGCTGAGAAAAAATGGTGGTCCCAAAATGCAAAAATCTCCACGCTCTTTCCATAGACTTCTTAAGATGTGCTACAGCAAAAACTGCTGAACAGGATAACACCAAATTTGGTAGGAAACTAGATCTTGGATGCAGATACTGCTTTTTGTGATTAAATGTAAATCTGTACTTTTTGACATATTAAGATTAAAGCAATATACATACTGGACGGTTGGTGTTCGAGGTACTCTCGCAAGAGTCCCTCAAACCCAATTTTGAAAAGTAGAGGATTCTGAACTGCCCAGGAAGCTTTTTTCCCCATGGGTCTGTTCGCTCCCACGGTAATCAGACTCCCACAGAAGTGGACTCCCTGATTGGCTGTCGGCAGAATGATAAAAATATTGTTGGCAACCACTACAGGACTCAGGGAATTAGGCCCCTGTCCTGAACATGAAAGAAAAAATATAAGACAGCAGAGTTGGGATACCCTGAACCCAGAAGGCCTCCCTCAAGGCCAAAAACTAAGAAAAATCAGCAAAAAATGCAGCCAGGACTGCTTTGTTTTAGGAATGTGAGGTGGGCAAGTGGCCCCCCAGCCATCACTGTACCCCAGGAACCCACCCACATAATTCCTATGTATGGGAGGGAGATGTGCAGCCCTCTCTCATAGTCTTTACAGAGGCTGACATTTCTCAAAAAGTAGGTCAGCCTCCAAGACATCACAGGTCCAGGGGAGCCCCCCCTAGGACTGACATTTGTGAAAAAAGGGGAGGAGATCCACATTCCTCCTCCCCAAGCCTTTAAAGGCCCCAGGTACCCCAGATTGGGTAAACTAACTAAAAGGAAGGGAGGCTCAGGGCCCCTCTCCCAGAGTAAATAATGGCCCGAGGACCCCATCCCCCCGGGCTGACTCACTGGCTATGTCTCAGTGACCCCGCAAATGGAAGATAGCAGTTTCTCTGCCCGCACCAGCCTGACCAGGGAAACCTGAATTTGCTCCCGTTTGGCGGCATCATTTTTAAATCTCCCACCAAGTGGGAGAAAACACAAGATCTGCTCCCAGCCGGCAGGCACTTTAAAAATTCTCCCACCGGCTAGGAGCAGACTTTTGATCTATTTCCCTTTCCCTGCTGGAACGGATGGGATCTCACTTGAGATGTCCTTAGTGATGTCACAAATTATGTAATAGAACATGAAATGAGTGGTGTTTTATGTGAGGGCATAAGAAGTACATGGTGAGGGCGCAAGTTACAGTTACCTCTGCTAACTATAACTGTTGAATTTTGGTGTTTCTTTTAGTTCAAAACATTAATGTTGTCACTAGCATATTCACCTAACTATAACGTTACTCAATGTTACTTGTGTTTTTTCAGTGAATATATATGTGTATGTTAGAAATGGAGTCTTTGGTTGGCAGTCAGGTTACCCCTGTCCAAGCAAGGACCCTCTTTCTAGTCAGGGTAAAAGAGAATCACACTCAGTTAACCCCCCCTCACCCCCTTGGTAGCTTGGCACAAGAAGGCAGGTTTAATTCAGAGACAATGTGTTAAAAATGTATACAAACACACACAGTAACACAGTGAACCACTACAAAACGACACAACACACGTTTAGAAAAATAGTAAATATTTTATCTAAATAAACAAGACCAAATACGATAAACACCCACACTATACAGTTAAAACTATGAACTTAAAGCAAGAAAACAGTGCTTTGAGGTAAAACACTGCAAGTTGGTAAAACGCGGCTTCGTAACAGAGTTGTTTCCTACAAAGCAACTCCAACGGTGCCGTTCACGGAGTCGTTCCACCCCAGGTACAGTACCTCAAGAACAAGTTGAAAACAGGCCAGTGCACAGAGTTGGGTAGAGCGGCTTTGCTGGGTCCGATGTGGCATCAGTTCTGGTGTCAAAGTGCAGAAGGACTGCAGCGTTGTGTAGCAACGTCGGGTACCCCTTACAGGATGGTGGAGGTGAAGCTGCGTCAGACACGAAGTCGGTCCCTTGGTTCCAGCAGATGAGAAGTCCGCTGCGGCTGCAATGCTTCAGGGTTACAATGACATCACAGGGCCGCAGGCACTGTGATGGCGTTGGATCATCACGGCCGTTGGACTTACGACACTCGGGTGCCAGAGAAGTCGGGCAGGATCCGTGGTTGCGGCAACGTGAGGCCTACAGGGTCGTCAGACTCTTACGAGGTCCATGGCCTCAGGGCAGATGGTGTCGTGGTTGTAGGGTAGCAGCGTCAACTCACAGGGTCATCAGATTCACATTCAGCAAGGTCCACGGCCTCAAGGCAAGCGGCGTTGCGGTTCCGGGCTGCGGCATCCTTTCAGAAATTGCACAGCATCACCTGGATTAACTAGACTGTTGTTTCTCTAGGAATTCACTTCCAGGGGTGCAGGAATGGGGCTCAGGTCTGGTTGGTGAAGCCTTTGCTGTCCCAGAGGCTTCAAAACAGAAGGCAAGCTCTACTCCAAGCCCTTAGTCACTTTTCAAGCAGGAATGCCACAAAGTCCAGTCTCTGTCCCCTGGCATAGGCAGAAGCAGCCACTGCAGGATAGCCCAGCACAGTCACAAGCCAGAGCAGCACTTCTCCTCAGCTCTCCAGCTCTTCTCCAGGCAAATATTCCTTTTGAATCCTTGAAATAATCTAAAGTCTGGCATGTGGGGTGCTCTTCTTATACCCTTTTCTGCCTTTGAAGTTGGCAAACTTCAAAGTAAAGTCTCAAGTGTCTGTGAGATTATCTTTTTGTCCAGGCCAGGCCCCAGCCACACACCAGAAGGTTGAAGACTGCTTTAAGTGAAGGCAGGTACAGCACGTTCAGGTGTGAGTGACCACTCCTCCTCTCCCTCCAGCTCAGATGGCTCATCAGGATATGCAGGCTACACCTCAGACCCCTTTGTATCACTGTCTAGAGAGAGGTGCAAAACCACCCAACTGTCAAACTGTCCCAGACAGGGAGTCCACAAACAGGCAGAGTCACAGAATGGTTTAAACAAGAAAATTCCTACTTTCTAAAAGTGGCATTTTCGAACACACAATCTAAAAACCAACTTCACTAAAAGATGCATTTTTAAATTGTGAGCTCAGAGACCCTAAACTCCATATTTCCATCTGCTCCCACAGGAAATCTGCGCTTTAATAACATTTAATGCCAGCCCCCATATTAACCTATGAGAGAGATAGGCCTTGCAACAGTGAAAATGGAATTTGGCAACATTTCACTGTCAGGACATATAAAACACATAAGTACATGTCCCACCTTTAACATACACTGCACCCTGTCCAGGGGGCTACCTAGGGCCTACCTTAGGGGTGCCTTACATGTATAAAAAGGGAAGGTTTAGGCCTGGCAAGTGGGTACACTTGCCAAGTCGAATGGCAGTTTCAAACTGCACACACAGACTCTGCAGTAGCAGGTCTGAGCCATGTTTACAGGGCTACTTATTTGGGTGGTACAACTAGTGCTGCAGGCCCACTCATAGCATTTGATTTACAGGCCCTGGGCATCTCTAGTGCATTGTATTAGGGACTTACTCGAAAATCAAATATGCCAATCATGAAAAGCCAATTACACATAAACTTTACACAAGAGCATTTGCACTTTAGCACTGGAAAGCAGTGCCCAGAGCAACAAAAACAGAGTCCAGCATACATCAAAAACCTAGGAAACAGAGGCAAAAAGTTAGAGGAGACCACACCAAGGATGCCAAGTCTAACACGTGTTCCTCCCAGCTGAAAGTGGGGAGCAACTACCTAACCTAATGGGAGTTCTCATAATTAAGGCTGAAAAATCTGGACAGATCATCAGCATTGGTGTGCTCTTTACCAGGGCAGTGTTCAGAACCACCTCAACAGTTTTGGAATCTCACCCCTCATCTGCATTAACCATCTGAGGGGCCTGTGGTCTGACTGAACCCGGAAGTGAGTCCTAGACAAGTAGGGTCTTAGCTTCTTCAGAACCCAGACCACAGCAAAAGCTTCACTACATAATGCACTCCACCTATGTTCCCCTGAAAGTAACTTCTGACTAATGAAGGCTACAGGTTGATCTAGGCCCTCTTCATTAAGCTGTGAAAGTACCGCTCCTATACCATGCTCTGAGGCATCTGTTTGCACAACAAACTCCTTGGAGTGGTCAGGTGCCTCCAGCACAGGTGCTGTGCACATGGCGGTCTTCAGGGCATCAAAAGCGGTCTGGCAAGCCTCTGTCCAGATCACCTTCTTAGGTTGTTTCTTTGAAGTCAACTCATTCAAGGGGGCAACAATGGTGCCAAAACCCATGACAAATCTCCTGTAACAGCCAGTGAGGACTAAAAAGGCCCTCACCTCAGTCTGGGTCTTGGGAGGCTCCCAATCCAGATTAGTATCAATCTTTGGCTGTAGGGGTGCCACCAGGCCACTCCCCACCTGGTGTCCCAATTACACCACTGAACCCTGCCCTATTTGGCACTTGTTTGCCTTAATAGTGAGGCCTGTCTTCTGCAGGGCCTCTAATACTCTACAGAGGTGTTGCAAATGTTCTTCCCAAGTGGAGCTGAACACTGCAATGTCATCCAGGTATGCTGCACTGAAATCATCCAGCCTAGTCAACACCTGGTTGCCCAACCTCTGGAATGTGGCAGGGGCATTTTTCATCCCAAATGGCATCACCTTAAACTGAAAGATCCCATCGGGGGTAGAAAATGCTGACCTCTCCTTGGCCCCATCAGTTAGGGCAATCTGCCAATACCCAGATGTCAAATCAAACGTTCTGAAGTATTTGGCAGCTCCCAACCAATCTATGAGCTCATCTGCTCCGGGGATGGGGTGCGCATCAGTTTTAATGACTGCATTGAAACCCCGGTAGTCCACACAGAACCGGAGTTCTGGGGTGGCACCAGGAGCAGCAGCCTTTGGGACCAAGACCACAGGGCTGGCCCAAGGACTGCTAGAAAACTCAATGACCCCTAGGGATAACATCTTAGACACCTCATCTTTGATGCTAGCCCTGACCTTATCAGTCACCCTGTACACCTTTTGTTTAATAGGTGGACTGTCCCCAGTGTCCATCATGTGTACACAGGTGTATGACCCCTGGGATCAAGGAAAACAGAGAGGCAAACTGCCCCAATACCTGGCGACAGTCCCTCTGCTGTTCTGTAGTCAGGGAGGGGGAGAGGTTCACTCTCTCCACAGACCCATCTTTCTGTCCAGCAGACAGGAGGTCAGGAAGAGGCTCACTCTCTTCCTCTACCCCGTCACCTGTCACTAGGAGCATGGACAATTCAATCCACTCAAAGTGTGGCTTGAGACGGTTCATTTTCAGGTCCCTTAGCGGGTTCCTGGGAGTCTGCAAGTCCACCAGGGAGGTGACTTGGCTCTTGCGCTCCACTACCTCAAATGGCCCAGTCCACTCATCCTGGACAGGGCCATGACCCACACTTTTTCCCCAGGCTGAAACTCGACCAGAGTGGCATTCTGGTCATACCACCATTTCATATCTGCCTGGTTCATTCCAAGTTCTCTTGGGCGAGAGCTCTGAAGCGGGCAGTCTGGTTACCGAAAGCCAGCATGAAGCTAAATACATCCTGGGGAGGTTTACTGGGGGCTTTCTCTAAGCCCTCCTTCACCAGACTCAAGGGTCCCCTAAAAGGGGGGCCATACAGTAACTCAAAAGGACGAAAGCCAAGCCCTTTTTGCGGCACCTCCCTGTAGGTGAACAGAAGGCAAGGCAAGAGGACGTCCCACTTCCGCCACAAGGGCTCTGACAGGCCCATGATCATGCCTTTTAAGGTGCGGTTGAACCTTTCAACCATACCGTTACTTTGGGGGTGGGAAGGAGTGGTAAAATCATAAGTTACCCAACACTCCTGCCACAGAGACTTCATATAGGTGGATATGAAGTTGGTACCCCGGTCAGATACCACTTTCCGGGGGAACCCCATTGCGGCTAAGAAACCTCATCAATGCATGACCCACCACTGGAGAAGTGATGATCTCAGCGGAATGGCTTCTGGGTACCGGGTGGCATGGTCCACCAAGACCAGGATGAACCTGACACCCATGGCTGTCTTGCTATCCAGAGGCCCCACTATGTCAATACCAACCCTTTCAAAGGGGTTACTATCTACAAGAAAAGGTTGGAGGGGATCCTTACATTTCCATCCACTCTTGTCACTTGCCTGACAAGTCTGGCAAGACTTGCAGTGAGCATCCGAGTGCTCATAGTTTGTGGCCTAAATGTTTCTCCCTGTGTAGTGCCTAACTGTGTCACTGAGGCTCTGCTAATCAGAACCTCAGTGCTCATGCTCTCCCTGCCTTTAAATCTGTTACCATAGGCTTGTGACTACATTTAGCAATTTCAATTGCCATACTGGATCCCCGTATAAGTCCCTGGTATATGGTACCTAGGTACACAGGGCATTGGGGTTCCAGGAGATCCATATGGGCTGCAGCATTTCTTTTGCCACCCATAGGGAGCTCAGACAAACCTTTACACAGGACTGCCATTGCAGCCTGAGTGAAATAACAAACACGTTATTTCACAGCCATTTTCACTGCACTTAAGTAACTTATAAGTCAACTATCTGTCTAACCTTCACTTGCTGAAGGTTAGGTGCAAATTTACTAAGTGTGAGGGCACCGTTACACTAGCAAAGATGCCCTCACATAGTTCAGGGCCATTTCCCCGGACTTTGTGAGTGCAGGGACACCATTACACGTGTGCACTACATATAGGTCAAAACCTATATGTAGCTTCACAATGGTAACTCTGAATATGGCCATGTAAGTTGTCTAAGATCATGGAATTGTCCCCCCATTCCAAATCTGGTATTGGTGAGCCAATTCCATGCATCCTGGGGGCTCCGCTATGGACTCCCAGTACTGCCAAACCAGCTCTCTGGGGTTTTCTCTGCAGCTACAGTTGCTGCCACCCCACAGACAGGGTTCTGCCCTCCTGGGGTCTGGCCAGCCCAGTCCCAGGAAGGCAGAACAAAGCATTTCCTCTGAGAGCAGGGTGTTACACCCTCTCTCTTTGAAGATAGGTGTTAAAGGCTGGGGAGGGGTAGCCTCTCCCAGCTTCTGGAAATGCTTTGAAGGGCGCAGATGGTGCCTTCCTTGCATAAGCTAGTCTACACCAGTCTATGGAACCCTCAGTCCCTGCTCTGGTGCAAAAATAGACAAAGGAAAGGGGAGTGACTACTCCCCTGTCCATCACCACCCCCGGGGTGGTGCCCAGAGCTCCTCCAGTGTGTCCACGACCTCTGCCATCTTGTTTCCAGAGGTGTGGGGGCACCCTGGAGACCTATGAGTGGCCAGTGCCAGCAGGTGATGTCAGAGACCCCTCCAGATAGGGGCATACCTGACTAGGTGGTGGCCAATTCTCTTCTTAGGGCTATTTAGGGTCTCTCCAGTGGGCTTTTCCTCAGATTACAACTTGCAAGAATTCATCAGGGTTCGTCTGCACTCTTTGACTTCTGCCAAGGATCGACCGCTGACTGCTCCAGGACGCCTGCAAAACTGTAACAAAGTAGCCATAAGACTACAAGCAACATTGTAATGCCTAATCCTGCTGGCTTTCTTGACTGTTTCCGGGTGGTGCATGCTCTGGGAGCTGCCTGCCTTCACCCTGCACTGGAATCCACAAAGAAATCCCACGTGGGTCGACTGACTCTTCCCTCTGCTTCAGCAGGCACCAAACTTCAGCTTCACTGGTACTCTGGGTCCCCTCTCATCCTGACGAGCGTGGCCCCTGGAACACAGGTGGTGGACCCAAGTGACGCAGACTGTCCAGAGGTCCAACTGTCTGAATTTGGAGGAGGTAAGTCCTTGCCTCCCCTCCCCAGACAGTAATCCTGTGCACCGGGTGATATGCAGCTACAAGGGCTTCTGTGCACATTTCTAAGAAATCCTGCATGCACAGCTGAGCCTAGGTCCCCAGCACTCCATCCTGCGATGTTCAGCTCCCTGAGTTGACCTCCGGTGTCGTGGGTCCTCTCTTTGCAGTGTTGAGACAAGCGCCGTGTACAGTCTTCTTGAACCCATGTTCAAAGACTTCTACAGGTGCTTCCTTCCTGTCCGTGGGCTCGCTACATTGCTGAGGGCCCCCTCTGTCTCCTCTTCCAAGTGGCGTCATCCACTTCCTTCCTGGGCCTGGGCAGCACCTTTTTCTACAACCGCAACTCTTGCAGGTAACAAGGCTTGTTTGTGGTATTTTGGCAAGGAAACAACCCTGCATCCTCCAGCACGCCGTGGGACATCTTCTGCACAAAGAACTTCCTATCTCCTTTCGTTGTTGCAAAACCTGCAGCTTCTTCCAACCAGAGGCAGCCATTTTGCACCTTCATCCGGGGTTTAGTGGGCTCCTGCCCCCCTGGACACTTTAGCAACTGTTGGACTTGGTCCCCTTCCTTTGCAGATCTTCAGGTCCAGGAATCCGTCTTCAGTGCTTTGCAGTCTGTTCTGGTCCTTACAAAATCCTTTATCATGACTTTAGTGTATTTTTGGGGAAATAGTAGTACTTTACTCCTACTTTCCAGGGCCTTGAGGTGGGGTTTCCTTTACACCCTTAGTGTTTTCTCACACTCCCAGGGACCCTCTACACACTACACTTGCCTAGGGGTGCATTTGTGGTTCGCATTCCACTTTTTTAGTATATAGTTTGTGTTGCCCCTAGGCCTATTGCATCCTATTTTGTTTTACAGTGTTTGCACTACTTTCTGACAGTTTTACTTACCTGATTATGTATAGTACCTATATGATACAAGTTGTATTGCATGAGCATTGCATGTCTCCTAATTCAGCCTTGGCTGCTCTGCTATAGCTACCTCTATCAGCCTAAGCTGCTAGAACACTACTACACTCTACTAATAAGGGATAACTGGACCTGGCATAAGGTGTAAGTACCATTGGTACCCACTACAAGCCAGAGGTGGTGTAGCGGTGGGATAAGTACTTGTAACTGTTGTAGGAGGCTGGACTGGTTTGTAGTGAGTATCAAGGGGTACTTGCACCTTGCACCAGGCCCAGTTATCCCTTATTAGTGTATAGGGTGTCTAGCAGCTTAGGCTGATAGATAATGGTAGCTTAGCAGAGCAGCTTAGGCTGAACTAGGAGACGTGTGAAGCTACTACAGTACCACTTAGTGTCATATGCACAATATCATAAGAAAACACAATACACAGTTATACTAAAAATAAAGGTACTTTATTTTTATGACAATATGCCAAAGTATCTTAGAGTGTACCCTCAGTGAGAGGATAGGAAATATACACAAGATATATATACACAATAGCAAAAATATGCAGTATAGTCTTAGAAAACAGTGCAAACAAAGTATAGTTACAATAGGATGCAATGGGGAAACATAGGGATAGGGGCAACACAAACCATATACTCCAAAAGTGGAATGTGAACCACGAATGGACCCCAAACCTATGTGACCTTGTAGAGGGTCGCTGGGACTATCAGAAAATAGTGAGAGTTAGAAAAATAACCCTCCCCAAGACCCTGAAAAGTGAGTGCAAAGTGCACCAAAGTTCCCCTAAGGACAAAATAGTCGTGTTAGAGGGAAAATGCAAGGAAAACACAAATCAGCAATGCAACAACGATGGATTCCTGACTGAGGGTACCTGTGGAACAAGGGGACCAAGTCCAAAAGTCACAAGCAGCTCGGAGATGGGCAGATGCCCAAGAAATGCCAGCGGTTGGTGCAAAGAAGCTCTTACTAGGCTGAAGAACTGTGAATACTGCAGGAACGACAAGGGCTAGAGACTTCCCCTTTGGAGGATCGATCCCGCACGCCTTGGAGAGTCGTGCAGAAGTGTTTTCCCGCCGGATGGACGCCAACAAGCCTTGCTACACGCAAATCGTGCGTTTGGCGTTTTTGGACGCTGCTGGGGCCCAGGAGGGACCAGGAGGTCGCAAATTGGACCTGCAGAGAGAGGGGACGTCGTGCAAGACAAAGAGCCCTCACTGAAGCAGGTAGCACCCGGAGAAGTGCCAGAAACAGGCACTACGAGGATGCGTGAAACGGTGCTCGCCGAAGTTGCACAAAGGAGTCCCACGTCGCCGGAGACCAACTTAGAAAGTCGTGCAATGCAGGTTAGAGTGCCGTGGACCCAGGCTTGGCTGTGCACGAAGGATTTCCGCCGGAAGTGCACAGGGGCCGGAGAAGCTTGCAAAGTCGCGGTTCCCAGCAATGCAGCCCAGCGAGGTGAGGCAAGGACTTACCTCCACCAAACTTGGGCTGAAGAGTCACTGGACTGTGGGGGTCACTTGGACGGTGTCGCTGGATTCGAGGGACCTCGCTCGTCGTGCTGAGAGGAGACCCAAGGGACCGGAAATGCAGCTTTTTGGTGCCTGCGGTTGCAGGGGGAAGATTCCGTCGACCCACGGGAGATTTCTTCGGAGCTTCTGGTGCAGAGAGGAGGCAGACTACCCCCACAGCATGCACAAGCAGGAAAACAGTCGAGAAGGCGGCAGGATCAGCGTTACAGAGTTGCAGTAGTCGTCTTTGCTACTATGTTGCAGGTTTGCAGGCTTCCAGCGCGGTCAGCGGTCGATTCCTTATCAGAAGGTGAAGAGGGAGATGCAGAGGAACTCGGCTGAGCTCATGCATTCGTTATCTAAAGTTTCCCCAGAGACAGAGACCCTAAATAGCCAGAAAAGAGGGTTTGGCTACCTAGGAGAGAGGAAAGGCTACTAACACCTGAAGGAGCCTATCACAAGGAGTCTCTGACGTCACCTGGTGGCACTGGCCACTCAGAGCAGTCCAGTGTGCCAGCAGCACCTCTGTTTCCAAGATGGCAGAGGTCTGGAGCACACTGGAGGAGCTCTGGACACCTCCCAGGGGAGGTGCAGGTCAGGGGAGTGGTCACTCCCCTTTCCTTTGTCCAGTTTCGCGCCAGAGCAGGGGCTAAGGGGTCCCTGAACCGGTGTAGACTGGCTTATGCAGAATTGGGCACCTCTGTGCCCAACAAAGCATTTCCAGAGGCTGGGGGAGGCTACTCCTCCCCTGCCTTCACACCATTTTCCAAAGGGAGAGGGTGTCACACCCTCTCTCAGAGGAAGTTCTTTGTTCTGCCATCCTGGGCCAGGCCTGGCTGGACCCCAGGAGGGCAGCTGCCTGTCTGAGGGGTTGGCAGCAGCAGCAGCTGCAGTGAAACCCCAGGAAGGGCAGTCTGGCAGTACCAGGGTCTGTGCTACAGACCACTGGGATCATGGAATTGTACCAACAATGCCAGGATGGCATAGAGGGGGCAATTCCATGATCATAGACATGTTACATGGCCATATTCGGAGTTACCATGGTGAAGCCACATATAGGTAGTGACCTATATGTAGTGCACGCGTGTAATGGTCTCCCCGCACTCACAAAGTTCAGTGAATTGGCTCTGAACAATGTGGGGGCACCTTGGCTAGTGCCAGGGTGCCCTCACACTAAGTAACTTTGCACCTAACCTTTACCAGGTAAAGGTTAGACATATAGGTGACTTATAAGTTACTTAAGTGCAGTGTAAAATGGCTGTGAAATAACGTGGACGTTATTTCACTCAGGCTGCAGTGGCAGACCTGTGTAAGAATTGTCAGAGCTCCCTATGGGTGGCAAAAGAAATGCTGCAGCCCATAGGGATCTCCTGGAACCCCAATACCCTGGGACCTCAGTACCATATACTAGGGAATTATAAGGGTGTTCCAGTAAGCCAATGTAAATTGGTAAAATTGGTCACTAGCCTGTTAGTGACAATTTGAAAGTAATGAGAGAGCATAACCACTGAGGTTCTGGTTAGCAGAGCCTCAGTGAGACAGTTAGGCACCACACAGGGAACATATACATGCACACCTATGAGCACTGGGGCCCTGTGTGACAGGGTCCCAGTGACACATACATATAGGCCACAAACCTATGAGCACTGGGGTCCTGACCAGCAGGATCCCAGTGACACATAACAAACATGCTGAAACCATAGTGTTTTCACTATGAGCACTGAGGCCTGGCTATCAGGATCCCAGTGAGACAGTGAAAACAGTGACAAACACCCTGACATACACTCACAAACAGGCCAAAAGTGGGGGTAACAAGGCTAGAAAGAGGCTACCTTCTCACACAACCCCCCCCCAAACGAAGGACAATAAGGCTAACCTTGGCCAGTTGAGACTTTATTGTCTAAGTGGTGATAAGTAGAGAGTAGCTCTGCAATAGACTGGTTACTCCCTTTATCATCCACTATATGGTTACTTCCCTGTGGGGATGTAAACCACCCTGTTTGAAGTTTTTTAGCTAAGCAACAATGTGAAGATGTATTTTCAGAGTTTCTATCAGTAAGTTTTAGTTTAGAGCAGTGGGAATTGTCCACTGAACCTATTTGTAGTGATGGAAATGCCAGACAGGGATGCTGTCTCAGAAAAGCCATAGCTGGGCAAAAACTTTGTCCATATGGCTGGAAGAGAGAACAGGGATGCTGTTTCTCTTGGGTTGGAGCAGTGCAGGGATGCTGTCCTATCAGCTCCACACTAGGGCAGGGATGCTGTCCTAAGTGTTGTGAGGCAGTGCAGAGTTTCTGCACTAAAGTTTCTCTGGGAGGGTTGGAGGGATGCTCCATGTTAACTAAAATGGTGCTCTTTTTCTCACCAATGTTAGTTATCCCACAGAGAGGTACTTCCACCTCAGGGAGTCCAGCTTTGCCAGCTGATGATTCCCTTGGAACAGGTGCCACCCCAGGAGAGGTTTCTCCCACCACAGGAATAGTATCCTGAATGGTAGGGTGGTTAGGGGATACTGTGATACCCTTTTTACCTGTTGCTGGAGAGGGATCCTGAGTTTTCAGGCCTTCTCTCCTTTGCTTTTTCATTTCACTTGAAATGAGAGGGAACAATTCCTCAGGGATGCCCAGCATGGCTGCATGGGCATAAAACTCTACATCAGCCCAACCTGAGGCCTCTAGGTCATTACCTAAGAGACAGTCTACAGGTAAGCTAGGTGATACCACCACCTGCTTAGGGCCAGTAACTCCACCCCAACTAAACTGAATTATAGCTAAGGGAAGAAACTTAGTGGAGTTATGGACATCAATAATCTTATACTGTTGTCCAATGATGTGTTGTTCAGGAGGCACTAGGTTTTCAGTCACCAAAGTGAAACTGGCACCTGTGTCCCTGTAGGCCAAGGCCTCAACACCATTTATTGAAACTGTCTGCCTGTACTTATCCATTGTAAGGGGACAAGCAGCCAGTGTGGCAAGGCCAATGCCACTAGGTGTGACAGAAACTGTCTTGGGACTGATTACATCAGTTTCCACTATGGACCCATAAGTGAACCCAACTACACCCTTTGCTTGACTGTTGCCAGCAGTCCCACCACTAGTATCACTACTGCTAGGGGCACTAGAGCTTGATGTATTAGTGGTGGTAGGCTCAGGGGGTTTACCTGGACAGGACTTATCCCCTGGCCTATGGCCTCTGTTTTTACACACAAAGCACCAAGGCTTTTTAATGTGTGCAGGTTGGGAAGAAGAGGAAGAATTTGTTTTATCCCCACCCTCTGAAGAGTGTTTAAGATTTGAAGTGGGATCTTTGGTTTTACCCTTATCCCCATGCTTATCTTGAGATTTTTCACCATCTTTCTTCTTATTGCCATCTTTGTCACCCCCTGTATGAACTTTTCTGTTCACCCTTGTTCTGACCCATTTGTCTGCCTTCTTTCCCAATTCTTGGGGAGAGGTCAGATCAGAGTCTACCAGGTACTGGTGCAACAAATCAGACACACAATTATTAAGTATATGCTCTCTCAGGATTGTGTTATACAGGCTTTCATAATCAGTAACTTTACTGCCATGTAACCACCCCTCCAAGGCCTTCACTGAATGGTCAATGAAATCAACCCAGTCTTGTGAAGACTCCTTTTTGGTCTCTCTGAACTTTATCCTGTACTGTTCAGTGGTTAAGCCATAACCATCCAGGAGTGCATTCTTAAGAACTGTAAAATTATTGGCATCACTTTCTTTCACAGTAAGGAGTCTATCCCTACCCTTTCCACTAAATGATAGCCATAGGATAGCAGCCCACTGCCTTTGAGGGACATCCTGTACAGCACAGGCCCTCTCAAGCGCAGCAAACCACTTGTTAATGTCATCCCCCTCCTTATAAGGGGGAACTATCTTGTGCAGATTCCTGGAATCATGCTCTTTTGCAGGATGACTATGGGGAATACTGCTGCTGCCACCATGGGTATCTAAACCCAACTTCTGTCTTTCCCTCTCTATTTCTAAAGACTGTCTATCCAAATCCAGCTGTTGCTTCTTGAGCTTCAGTCTGGTTTGTTCCACTCTCAATCTATTGAGCTCCCTTTCCAACAATCTGTCATCAGGGTGGGTGGGAGGGACATTTCTAGATACAGAGGTATGATGGGAATGAACAGAAGGAGACCTGTCCCTTACAGAGGGCACCCTAACAGCTTGGCTACCAGTATAATGTGAGAGCACATCATCAGTATGATGTGATTCAACCTCTGTACCAACTATGCTAGACTGTCTAGTAATGGGCAGGCTGAGAAGTTTCTTTCCTGAACCTTTTCCTGGGGGAGTCCCTGGATCAGATTGAGAACCATTAGCTACTTTTTCTACAGATTGGGCACTTATGGCCTTATCCTGTACTCTAAGCATATTAATTAACAGTTCTAAGGAAGGATTCTTCCCTACACTCAAACCTCTCTCTATGCAGAGACTCCTTGCTCCTTTCCAGCTAAGGTGATCATATGCAAGTTTGGACAGTTCAACTTTTTGGCCTGTGCCAGACATTTTTAGAGAGAGTTAAAGTGATAGACAAAGAGAAAAAAGTTTTCAGAACTTTTTTGGAAAGACAGAAAAAAACTTTTTAAACTTTTAAGAACTTTTTGAAAGTTTAGAAGTACTTTTCAGCACTTAGAAAAGAGTGAAAAGAGGAAATGCAAAACTTTTTGGCTATGTGTATATACACTGACCTTGTTTTGTATATTTTTCTCTTATGAAAAGTACAATGACAAGAGTGGTAAGTAGTCTCAAGCACTTATCCCACCACTGCACAACCAATGTAGGAGGCTGGACTGGTTTGTAGTGAGTATCAAGGGGTACTTGCACCTTGCACCAGGCCCAGTTATCCCTTATTAGTGTATAGGGTGTCTAGCAGCTTAGGCTGATAGATAATGGTAGCTTAGCAGAGCAGCTTAGGCTGAACTAGGAGACGTGTGAAGCTACTACAGTACCACTTAGTGTCATATGCACAATATCATAAGAAAACACAATACACAGTTATACTAAAAATAAAGGTACTTTATTTTTATGACAATATGCCAAAGTATCTTAGAGTGTACCCTCAGTGAGAGGATAGGAAATATACACAAGATATATATACACAATAGCAAAAATATGCAGTATAGTCTTAGAAAACAGTGCAAACAAAGTATAGTTACAATAGGATGCAATGGGGAAACATAGGGATAGGGGCAACACAAACCATATACTCCAAAAGTGGAATGTGAACCACGAATGGACCCCAAACCTATGTGACCTTGTAGAGGGTCGCTGGGACTATCAGAAAATAGTGAGAGTTAGAAAAATAACCCTCCCCAAGACCCTGAAAAGTGAGTGCAAAGTGCACCAAAGTTCCCCTAAGGACAAAATAGTCGTGTTAGAGGGAAAATGCAAGGAAAACACAAATCAGCAATGCAACAACGATGGATTCCTGACTGAGGGTACCTGTGGAACAAGGGGACCAAGTCCAAAAGTCACAAGCAGCTCGGAGATGGGCAGATGCCCAAGAAATGCCAGCGGTTGGTGCAAAGAAGCTCTTACTAGGCTGAAGAACTGTGAATACTGCAGGAACGACAAGGGCTAGAGACTTCCCCTTTGGAGGATCGATCCCGCACGCCTTGGAGAGTCGTGCAGAAGTGTTTTCCCGCCGGATGGACGCCAACAAGCCTTGCTACACGCAAATCGTGCGTTTGGCGTTTTTGGACGCTGCTGGGGCCCAGGAGGGACCAGGAGGTCGCAAATTGGACCTGCAGAGAGAGGGGACGTCGTGCAAGACAAAGAGCCCTCACTGAAGCAGGTAGCACCCGGAGAAGTGCCAGAAACAGGCACTACGAGGATGCGTGAAACGGTGCTCGCCGAAGTTGCACAAAGGAGTCCCACGTCGCCGGAGACCAACTTAGAAAGTCGTGCAATGCAGGTTAGAGTGCCGTGGACCCAGGCTTGGCTGTGCACGAAGGATTTCCGCCGGAAGTGCACAGGGGCCGGAGAAGCTTGCAAAGTCGCGGTTCCCAGCAATGCAGCCCAGCGAGGTGAGGCAAGGACTTACCTCCACCAAACTTGGGCTGAAGAGTCACTGGACTGTGGGGGTCACTTGGACGGTGTCGCTGGATTCGAGGGACCTCGCTCGTCGTGCTGAGAGGAGACCCAAGGGACCGGAAATGCAGCTTTTTGGTGCCTGCGGTTGCAGGGGGAAGATTCCGTCGACCCACGGGAGATTTCTTCGGAGCTTCTGGTGCAGAGAGGAGGCAGACTACCCCCACAGCATGCACAAGCAGGAAAACAGTCGAGAAGGCGGCAGGATCAGCGTTACAGAGTTGCAGTAGTCGTCTTTGCTACTATGTTGCAGGTTTGCAGGCTTCCAGCGCGGTCAGCGGTCGATTCCTTATCAGAAGGTGAAGAGGGAGATGCAGAGGAACTCGGCTGAGCTCATGCATTCGTTATCTAAAGTTTCCCCAGAGACAGAGACCCTAAATAGCCAGAAAAGAGGGTTTGGCTACCTAGGAGAGAGGAAAGGCTACTAACACCTGAAGGAGCCTATCACAAGGAGTCTCTGACGTCACCTGGTGGCACTGGCCACTCAGAGCAGTCCAGTGTGCCAGCAGCACCTCTGTTTCCAAGATGGCAGAGGTCTGGAGCACACTGGAGGAGCTCTGGACACCTCCCAGGGGAGGTGCAGGTCAGGGGAGTGGTCACTCCCCTTTCCTTTGTCCAGTTTCGCGCCAGAGCAGGGGCTAAGGGGTCCCTGAACCGGTGTAGACTGGCTTATGCAGAATTGGGCACCTCTGTGCCCAACAAAGCATTTCCAGAGGCTGGGGGAGGCTACTCCTCCCCTGCCTTCACACCATTTTCCAAAGGGAGAGGGTGTCACACCCTCTCTCAGAGGAAGTTCTTTGTTCTGCCATCCTGGGCCAGGCCTGGCTGGACCCCAGGAGGGCAGCTGCCTGTCTGAGGGGTTGGCAGCAGCAGCAGCTGCAGTGAAACCCCAGGAAGGGCAGTCTGGCAGTACCAGGGTCTGTGCTACAGACCACTGGGATCATGGAATTGTACCAACAATGCCAGGATGGCATAGAGGGGGCAATTCCATGATCATAGACATGTTACATGGCCATATTCGGAGTTACCATGGTGAAGCCACATATAGGTAGTGACCTATATGTAGTGCACGCGTGTAATGGTCTCCCCGCACTCACAAAGTTCAGTGAATTGGCTCTGAACAATGTGGGGGCACCTTGGCTAGTGCCAGGGTGCCCTCACACTAAGTAACTTTGCACCTAACCTTTACCAGGTAAAGGTTAGACATATAGGTGACTTATAAGTTACTTAAGTGCAGTGTAAAATGGCTGTGAAATAACGTGGACGTTATTTCACTCAGGCTGCAGTGGCAGACCTGTGTAAGAATTGTCAGAGCTCCCTATGGGTGGCAAAAGAAATGCTGCAGCCCATAGGGATCTCCTGGAACCCCAATACCCTGGGACCTCAGTACCATATACTAGGGAATTATAAGGGTGTTCCAGTAAGCCAATGTAAATTGGTAAAATTGGTCACTAGCCTGTTAGTGACAATTTGAAAGTAATGAGAGAGCATAACCACTGAGGTTCTGGTTAGCAGAGCCTCAGTGAGACAGTTAGGCACCACACAGGGAACATATACATGCACACCTATGAGCACTGGGGCCCTGTGTGACAGGGTCCCAGTGACACATACATATAGGCCACAAACCTATGAGCACTGGGGTCCTGACCAGCAGGATCCCAGTGACACATAACAAACATGCTGAAACCATAGTGTTTTCACTATGAGCACTGAGGCCTGGCTATCAGGATCCCAGTGAGACAGTGAAAACAGTGACAAACACCCTGACATACACTCACAAACAGGCCAAAAGTGGGGGTAACAAGGCTAGAAAGAGGCTACCTTCTCACAACTGTTTTACCACTTTGTGATTGGTGCTTTTCATAAGAAAATCATATACCTAATACTTAGAAATGTACACAAGTAAACTTAACAGTCTCACTTTCACTCTGAAAACTTTCCAAAACGTTTCTAAAAAGTTTGAAAAAGTTTTTTCTCTCTGTCTTGAAAGCTCAAAACCTTTTTTCTCTTACCCCTAACCTCTTTCTCTTCACCATGTCTGTGGTAGAGGCTACCCCCAAAGATCTGAAGACAACTTATGACAATCTAAACTTTAAAAGTTTAAGGGACTCTGTACAGAAAGAAGTTTTGGGATTGGTAAGAACCCTACTAAGGCTCTCCTTCTTAACCTTCTTCTTGAAAGTGCCCAGAGTCAGTCTGGTAAAACCCAGGATCAGGAGGTAGAGGAGGGGGGTACCCAGATAGATTCAGGGGAGGGTCCTGAGAACTCTGGGGAGGGTACTTCCAAAGACCTTTGACTTAACAGGCCATCTGATGAAGATGGTAGTGGGAGGGGGCCACACAGCAGTAGGACACCTTTCACTCCTAAAGGCCAGGTCACTAAGGTTCAGGTAGTCAGAGAAAGGTCCACTTCTGTACATCCCACATTACCTCTGTATCAGAGACTTCCCAAACCTCCCACCCTGAGGATAACACCCTAGACAGGGAACTCAGAAAGCTGAGGTTGGAAGAGGCCAGACTGAAGCTAAAGCAGCAACAGTTGGCCTTAGACAGGGAATCCCTAGATGTAGAGAGAGAAAGACAGAAGTTGGAGTTAGTTCCCCATGGTGGCAGCAACAGCAGCAATCTTGATAGTCATCCTGTTAGAGAAACAGATTAAAGAAACCTGCACAAGATTGTCCCCCCTTACAAGGAGGGGGATGACATTAACAAGTGGTTTTCTGCACTTGGGAGGGCCTGTATGGAACAGTTGGTCCCTCAAAGGCAGTGGGCTGCTATATTGTGGCTATCTGTCACTGGCAAAGGTAGGGACAGACTCCTTACTGTCAGGGAGAGTTATGCCAACAATTACAAAGTTTTGAAGGATGCACATTCTAAATGGATTTGGCTTAACCACTGAACAATACAGGATAAAGTTCAGAGATACCAGAAAAGAGTCTTCTCAAGACTGGACAGACTTTGTAGACTGTTCAGTGAAGGCCTTGGAGGGATGGTTACATGGCAATAAGGTGACTGATTATGAATACCTATACAATCTAATTTTGAGAGAGCATATCTTGAATAATTGTGTGTCAGACTTGTTGCATCAGTACTTGGTAGACTCAGATCTGACCTCTCCCCAAGAATTGGAAAAGAAGGCAGACAAATGGGTCAGAACAAAAGTGAGCAGAAAAGCTTATACAGGGGGTGACAAGGATGGAAGAAGAAGGATGGTAATTCTCATGACAAGGGTGGGGACAAAGACAAAAATAATAGAATTCTGAGCCTTCATCAGGCCCACAAAAATCCTCTAGGGGAAGTGGGTACAAATCCTCTTCTCACAATCAAAAGAAGCCATGGTGTTATTTATGTAAAAGTAAAGGCCATTGGGCAAGTGATCCCACCTGTCCAAAGAAAAACACCAAGGCTCCTACCACCACAACACCAACTGTGTATTCTAGTGAAGAACACTACAAATAGCCAGACAAAGGGTGTAGCTGGACTCACCATTGGTAATGTAGAGGGGGTTGGTCTAGTTAGGGAGACCACAGAGGCTGTTTTAGTCTCTGATGGTGGTATTGATTTTGCCACCTTAGTTGCTTGTCCCCTTAATATGGGTAAGTACAAACAACTACCCCTAATAAATGTGTTGAAGATGAGGCCTACAGGGACACAGGATCCAGTGTCACCATGGTGATAGAGAAACTGGTAGCCCCTGAACAACACCTACTTGGTCAGCAGTACCAAGTGACTGATGCTCATAATAACAATCTTAGCCACCCCATGGTTGTTGTGGAGGGGAGAGGGTTACTGGCCCAAAGAAAGTAGTTGTAGCCACTGATTAACCTGTAGACTGCTTACTAGGAAATGATTTGGACAAATCAGCTTGGGCTGAAGTAAAGTTGGGGGCTCATGCAGCAATGCTGGGCATTCCAGAGCATATCTTTGCTCTCACAAGGGTTCAAGCTCAGAAGCAAGGATCTTGGATCCTGGAAAAATTGACCAAGTGCTCCCAAAAGCTAGGGGTAGCAAGGGTAAATCCTTGCCCACTATCCCTCCCTCTCCAGAAGATTCCCCTTTTGAGGAAGAGGAATCCTCTCCCTGTGCAGAACCTACACCAGAGGAGCTGGCAGCTGACACTGCTGAGCTTCTGGGTGCAGGGGGGCCTGCTAGGGAAGAGCTGACTGTGGCACAGCAGACATGTCCCACAACAGAGGTTCTCAGACAGCAAGCTGTCAAACAGCAAAATGGGGATGTCACTGATACCCATCAAGTCTATTGGGAAGACAAACTTCTCTATACTGAGGCAAGGTACCCTAAACCTGGAGCTGCCAGGAGATTGGTCATCCCTTTGCAGTATAGGGAGTTTCTTCTGACTTTGGCTCATGACATTCCTTTGGCTGGGCATTTGGGCCAAAGTAAAACATGGGACAGACTTGTTCCATTGTTTCACTGGCCTCATATGTCAGAGGGCACCAAGGAGTTCTGTCGCTCCTGTGTGACCTGCCAAGCCAGTGGCAAGACTGGTGGCACACCTAAAGCCCCCTTAATTCCACTTCCAGTGGTTAGGGTGCCCTTTGAGAGGTTAGGGGTTGACATTGTTGGCCCCCTTGACCCTCCAACAGCTTCAGGAAACAGATTCATCCTATTAGTAGTGGACCATGCCACTAGATTTCCTGAATCTATACCCTTACGGACCACTACAGCTCCTGCAGTGGGAAAGGCCCTCCTGGGAATCTTTTCCAGGGTGGGTTTCCCTAAGGAAGTGGTATCAGACAGAGGTAGTAACTTCATGTCTGCATATCTCAAAGCAATGTGGAAGGAGTATGGTGTTACCTACAAGTTCACCACTCCTCATCATCCACAGACAAATGGATTGGTTGAGAGATTTAACAAAACTCTCAAAGGCATTATCATGGGACTCCCTGAAAAACTCAGGAGGAGATGGGATGTCCTGTTGCCATACCTCCTTTTTGCTTATAGGGAGGTACCCCAGAAAGGAGTGGGCTACAGCCCCTTTGAACTCCTCTTTGGGCACCTTGTAAGAGGTTCCCTTGCTCTTGTGAAGGAGGGTTGGGAACAACCTTTAAAAGCTCCCAAACAAGACAATGTGGAATACGTGTTTGGCCTCCGATCAAAGATGGCTGAGTACACGAAAAAGGCCACTAAAAACCTTCAGGCCAGCCAAGAGTTCCAAAAGCAATGGCATGACCAGAAGGCTGTCCTGACACAGTATCAACCATGACAGAAGGTGTGGGTATTGGAGCCTGTGGCACCAAGAGCACTCCGGGACAAATGGAGTGGACCCAATCTCATTGTTGAGAAGAAAGGTGAGGTCACCTAATTGGTGGACCTGGTCACTGCCAGAAGCCCCCTTAGGGTGCTTCATGTCAGTCGCCTTAAATCTTACTGTGATAGGGCTGACTTAACCCTGCTTATGGTCACAGATGAGGGGCAGGAGGAAGAGAGTGACCCTCTCCCTGACCTCTTCTCCACCACTAAAGCTGATGGCTTACTGGAGGGAGTTGTACTAGCAGATTGCCTTACTGCTGAGCAGAAGGACAACTGCATAAATCTCCTTGGACAATTCTCTGACGTCTTCTCACTAGTTCCAGGCACAACTACCCGGTGTGAGCACACAATTGATACTGGAGACAGTTTACCTGTCAAAAGTAAAATGTATAGACAGCCTGACCATGTCAGAGACTGTATCAAACAAGAGGTACAGAAAATGTTGGACCTTGGAGTGATTGAACCCTCTGAAAGCCCCTGGGCCAGCCCAGTGGTGCTTGTCCCCAAACCTAATAGTAAAGAAGGAAAGAACGAAATGCGGTTTTGTGTGGACTATAGGGGTCTCAATCAAGTAACAAAAACAGATGCTCACCCTATACCCAGGGCAGATGAGCTAATAGATACACTGGCTTCTGCCAAGTATCTAAGCACTTTTGATTTAACTGCAGGGTATTGGCAGATTACGTTATCAGAAGGTGCAAAACCAAAAACAGCATTTTCAACCATTGGAGGGCATTATCAGTTCACAGTTATGCCCTTTGGATTGAAAAATGCACCTGACACTTTTCAGAGGTTGGTGAATACAGTCCTCCAAGGTGTGGAAGCCTTTAGTGCAGCATACCTAGATGATATTGCTGTCTTTAGCTCCACCTGGGATGATCACCTGGTCCACCTGTGGAAAGTTGTGGAGGCCCTGCAAAAGGCAGGCCTCACTATCAAGGCCTCGAAGTGCAAGATAGGGCAGGGGAAAGTGGTTTATCTGGGCCACCTGGTAGGTGGGGAACAGATTGCACCACTGCAGTGGAAGATCCAAATCATTATGTAATGAACTTCCCCTACAAATCAGACCCAAGTGAGAGCCTTCCTAGGCCTCACTGGTACTACAGGAGGTTCATCAAGAATGATGGCACTATAGCTGCCCCTCTTAATGATCTCACATCAAAGAAGATGCCTAAAAAGGTATTATGGACAGCTAGCTGTCAAAAGGCTTTTGATGAACTCAAACAGGCCATGTGCTCAGCACCTGTCCTCAAAAGCCCTTTTTACTCCAAAAAAATCATAGTACAAACTAATACTTCTGAATTAGGGGTAGGGGCAGTTCTATCACAGCCAAACAAAGAGGACCAGGATCAACCTGTTGCTTTTATCAGCAGGAGGTTGACCCCTAGAAAAAAGAGTTGGTCTGCCATAGAGAGGGAGGCCTTTGCTGTGGTCTGGGCCTTGAAAAAGTTGAGACCATACCTCTTTGGTACTCACTTTATTGTTCAAACAGACCACAAACCTCTATTATGGCTTAAACAAATGAAAGGTGAAAACCCTAAATTGTTGAGGTGGTCCATCTCCCTACAGGGAATGGACTATACAGTGGAACATAGAGCTGGGAGTACCCACTCCAATGCAGATGGACTGTCCAGATATTTCCACTTAGACAATGAAGACTCATCTCAGCAAGGTTAGCCGTATTGTCCCTCGTTTGGTGAGGGGGTTGTGTAGGAAAGTACCATCTTTCTTGGCATGTTACCCCCAATTTTATATGTATGTCAGTATGTTTTTGCCTGTCTCACTGGGATCCTGATAGCCAGGACCCCAGTGCCCATAGTTTGTGGCTCAATTTTGTATGCCTGTGTCTAACTGTGTCATTGAGGCTCTGCTAATCAGAACCTCAGTGCTCATGCTCTCTCTGCCTTTAAATTTGTCACTATAGGCTAGTGACTACATTTACCAATTTCAATTGGCAAACTGGACCCTCTTTATAAGTCCCTAGTATATGGTACCTAGGTACCCAGGGCACTGGGGTTCCAGGAGATCTATATGGGCTGCAGCATTTCTTTTGCCACCAATAGGGAGCTCAGACAAACCTTTACACAGGACTGCCATTGCAGCCTGAGTGAAATAACGCACACATTATTTCACAGCCATTTTCACTGCACTTAAGTAACTTCTAAGTCACCTATATGTCTAACCTTCACTTGCTGAAGGTAGGTGCAAAGTTACTAACTGTGAGGGCACCCTTGCACTAGCAAAGGTGCCCCCACATAGTTCAGGGCCATTTCCCCGGAGTTTGTGAGTGCGGGGACACCATTACACACGTGCACTACATATAGGTCAATACCTATATGTAGCTTCACAATGGTAACTCTGAATGTGGCCATGTAACATGTTTAAGATCATGGAATTGTCCCCCCATTCCAAATCTGGTATTGGGGAGCCAATTCCATGCATCCTGGGGGCTCCACTATGGACCCCCCGTACTGCTAAACCAGCTCTCTGGGGTTTTCTCTGCAGCTACCATTGCTGCCACTTCACAGACAGGGTTCTGCCCTCCTGGGGTCAGGGCAGCCCAGTCCCAGGAAGCCAGAACAAAGCATTTCATCTGAGAGCATGGTGTTACACCCTCTCGCTTTGGAAACATGTGTTAAAGGCTGGGGAGGGGTAGCCTCTCCCAGCCTCTTGAAATGCTTTGAAGGGCACAGTTGGTGCTCTCCTTGCATAAGTCAGTCTACACCGGTTTAGGGAAGCCCCAGTCCCTGCTCTGGCGCGAAACTGGACAAAGGAAAGGGGAGTGAATACTCCCCTGTCTATCACCAGCCCAGGGGTGGTGCCCAGAGCTCCTCCAGTGTGTCTCAGACCTCTGCCATCTTGTTTCCAGAGGTGTGGGGGCACTCTGGAGGCCTCTGAGTGGCCAGTGCCAGCAAGTGATGTCAGAGACCCCTCCTGATAGGTGCACACCTGACTAGGTGGCCAATCCTTCTCGGAGGGCTATTTAGGGTCTCTCCAGTGGGCTTTTCCTCAGATTAGGACTTGCAAGAATTCATCAGGGTTCCTCTGCACTTCTCTCTCTGACTTCGGCCAAGGATCGATTGCTGACTGCTCCAGGACGCCTGCAAAACTGCAACAAAGTAGCCAGAAGACTACCAGCAACATTGTAGCACCTAATCCTGCCGGCTTTCTCGACTGTTTCCTGGTGGTGCATGCTCTGGGGGCTGCCTGCCTTCACCCTGAACTGGAAGCCACAAAGAAATCTCCTGTGGGTCAACAGAATCTTCCTCCTGCTTCAGCAGGCACCAAACTTCAGCTTCACTGGTACTCTGGGTCCCCTCTTGTCCTGACGAGCGTGGCTCCTGGAACACAGGTCATGGACCCAAGTGATCCAGACTGTCCAAAGGTCCAACTTTCTGAATTTGAAGGAGGTATGTCCTTGCCTCCCTTCCCCAGACAGTAATCCTGTGTACCGGGTGATTTGCAGCTACAAGGGCTTCTGTGCACATTTCCAAGAAATCCTGCATGCACATCTGAGCCTACGTCCCCAGCACTCCTTCCTGCGATGCTCAGCTCCCTGAGTTGACCTCCGGTGTCATGGGACCTCTCTTTGCAGTGTTGAGATGACCGTCATGTTCGTGTTCTTAAACCTGTGTTCAAGGACTTCTGCAGGTGCTTCCTTCCTGTACGTGAGCTCTCTATGTTGCTGAGGGCCCCCTCTGTCTCCTCTCCCAAGTGGCGACATCCTGGTCCTTCCTAGGCCCGGGTAGGACCCTTTTTTCTCCAACCACGACTCTTGCAGGTAGCAAGGCTTGTTTGTAGTATTTTGCCAAGGAAACAACTCTGCATCTTCCAGCACACCGTGGGACATCTTTTGCATGAAGAAGAACTTCCTATCTCCTTTTGTTGTTGCAAAACCTGGAGCTTCTTCCAACCAGAGGCAGCCATTTTGCACCTTCATCTGCGGTTTAGTGGGCTCCTGCTCCCCCTGGAGACTTTAGCGACTCTTGGACTTGGTCCCCTTTCTTTGCAGGTCTTCAGGTCCAGGAATCCGTCTTCAGTGCTTTGCAATCTAGCAAAGACAGGAGCCATGCCCCCTTGCCCAATGGCCATGCCCAGGGGACTTCTGTCCCCTGGGCATGGTCATTGGGCACAGTGGCATGCAGGTAGGCTCAAATTAGGCCCCCCTTTGCCACTTTAAAAAAAAATCAAAAAAATACATACCTCAACTTACCTGTACTTACCTGGTATGGGTCCCCCCCATCTATGGGTGTCCTCCAGTGGTGGGCGAGGGTGGCAGGAGGTGTCCCTGGGGACAGGGAAGGGCATCTCTGGACTCATTCCATGGTCAGAGACCACAGAAGTGAGCCCACAGGCCCCTTAACGCCTGCCCTCACCCAGACGTTAAAAAATGGTGCACATCAGGCTGTGCGCCATTTTTTAAGGCCCGCCCCCTCCTGTGCATCAAAATGACGCAGGAGTATAAATAAGGCGCACAGGCCTTAAAGTAATTTTTGGGGCGGGAACGCCTACCTTGCATGTCATTAACTCAAGGCAGTTTCCCGCATCCAAAAAATGACGCACACGGAGTAATTTTGACGTCTGCGGGCTCGGGCGTCAAAGTTTAAATATGGTGCACAGTTTGCACCGAATGTGTGTTAGTATTTTTGCAAACAGAGTATAAATATGCCCCTTAGTGTTTTCTCACACTACCAGTGACCCTCTACACACTACACTTGCCTAGGGGTGCATTTGTTATTCGTATTCCACTTTCTTAGTATATGGTTTGTGTTGCCACAAGGCCTATTGCATCCTATTGTGTTTTACAGTGTTTGCACTACTTTCTGACTGTTTTACTTACCTGATTTGGTTAGTTGGGTATATTTTGTGTATCTTACTTACCTCCTAAGGGAGTCTATCCTCTGAGATATTTTTGGCACATTGTCACTAAAATAAAGTACCTTTATTTTTAGTTACTATGAGTATTGTCTTTCTCATGATATAGTACCTATATGATACAAATGGTATTGCATGAGCTTTGCATGTCTCCTAGTTCAGCTTTGGCTGCTCTGCTATATCTACCTCTATCAGCCTAAGCTGCTAGAACAGTACTAGACTCTTCTAATAAGGGATAACTGGACCTGACATAAGGTGTAAGTACCTTTGGTGCCCACTACAAGCCAGGCCAGCCTCCTACACCTGTGCATTAGGGACCAGTAAAAGTGGGTGACAAGCAGTTCAAAGGTCTTGTCCTGCCCTTGCTTTAATTGCACTTAAAGCAAGAAACAGTGCTTTGAGGTAAAACACTGCGAGGTGATAAAATGGGGCATCGTAACAGAGTTATTTCCTATAAGGCGATGCCAATGGCACCGCTCATGGAGTCGTTTGACCCCCAGGTACAGTACCTCAAGGAGAAGTAGAAAACAGGCCAGTGCATGGAGTTGGGGAGAGCGGCTTCGCTGGGTCTGATGCAGCATCGGTTCTGGTGCCATGGGGCAGAAGGACTGCGGTGTTGCACAGCGGCATCGGGTCCTCTCTATGGGGCGGTGGAGGTCAAGCTACGTCAAATGTGAAGTCCATTCCTTGGTTCCGGCAGATGCGAAGTCCAATGGGCTACATTGCTTCAGGGCGACCTCATGGGGTCGCGATGACGTCACAGGGCTGCACGCACTGCAATGGCATCGGATCGTCACGGACGTTGGACTTACGACACTCTGATGTCAGTGAAGTCAAGCATAATCAGCGGTTGCAGTGATGTGAGGCCTACAGGGTCGCCGGACTCTTACGAGGTCCATAGCCTCGGCACAGGCTGCGCTGCGGTTCTGGGGTAGCGGCGTCAACTCACAGAATCATCGGATTCCGTTCAGCGTGGTCCACTGCCTCGGGGCAAGCGACGTCGCAGTTCCGGGCAAAGGCATCCTTTACAAAGTCTCACAGCATCGTCCAGTATCACTAGACTGGATTTCCTCCAGGAATTCCCTTCCAGGGGTCCAGGAACTTTAATGCACCCTCTGGCAAGCTAGAGTCCACAGTAAGTAGACTCAGGTATGGAGAGGGAAGCTTTTGCTGTCCCTGAGGTTTCAAAACAGGAGGCAAGCTCTACTCCAAGCCCTTGTAGTCACTTCTCAAGCAGGAATGCAACAAAGTCCAGTCTCTGTTCCCTGGCACAGGCAGAAGCAGCCACTGCAGGATAGCCCAGCACAGTCACAGGCCAGGGCAGCACTTCTCCTCAGCTCTCTATCTCTTCTCCAGGCAGAGGTTCCTCTTGAATCTTTGAAGTAATCTAAAGTCTGGGGTTTGTGGTGCTCTTCTTATACCTCTTTCTGCCTTTGAAGTTGGGAATCTTCAAAGTAAAGTCTCAAGTGTCTGTAAGAACCTTTTTGTCCAGGCCTGGCCCCAGCCACACACCTGGAGGTTGGAGACTGCTTTGTGTGAGGGCAGGTACAGCACGTTCAGGTGTGAGTGACCACTCCTTCCTTCCCCTCCAGCTCAGATGGCTCATCAGGATATGCGGGCTACACCCCGGACCTCTTTGTGTCACTGTCTAGAGAGAGGTGCAAATAACCCAACTGTCAAACTGACCCAGACAGGGAATCCACAAACAGGCAGAGTCACAGAATAACTTAAGAAAAAAATTGCCTACTTTCTAAAAGTAGCATTTTTGAAAACGCAATCTAAAAACCAACTTCACTAAAAGATGCATTTTTAAATTGTGAGCTCAGAGACCCTAAACTTCATATTTCCATCTGCTCCCACAGGGAATCTGCACTTTAATAACTTTTAAAGGCAGCCCCTATATTAACCTATGAGAGAGATAGGCCTTTCAACAGTGAAAACCGAATTTGACAGTATTTCACTGTCAGGACATGTAAAACACATAAGTACATATCCCACCTTTAACATACACTGCACCCTGCCCGTGGGGCTATCTAGGGCCTACCTTAGGGGTGCCTTACATGAATAAAAAGGAAAGGTTTAGGCCTGGCAAGTGGGTACACTTTTAACTTTACATAGGAGCACTTGAACTTTAGCACTGGATAGTAGTGGTAAAGTGCCAAGAGTAACAAAAACAGCAAAAACAGAGTCCAGCATACATCAACAACCTGGGAAACAGAGGCACAAAGTTAGGGAAGACCAAGCCAAGGATGCCAAGACAACAGTGTATATATATTCAAAGTACTCCTCCTCACCCTCCTTCTGTGTGGGGAAAGAAACCACTCCGGATTAGTTTGCTAAGTGATTCACGTTTATTTCCCCATCGGTTTATTTCCCCCAGATGTGTTTCAACTGTACATGAGGTCTTGGCCACTAAATCCATAGTCCTTTTTTCATTTTCTTATAAAAATGCACACCAATGATGCACCACACTGGGTGCTGCCATAAAGATAAAGTAAAGACTTCCAGTTGAAATACATCTTTCAAATGGTGATTGTTTACAAAATTCCATATCTCATGCATCTTAATTCAACTCATTAACATAACCTAATAATGACCCATATCCATTCACCATAACAATCATGTGCAAAATTAATTAATTAAAACATTGAATTAATAACCATGATTTCCTCTCCCTTACTCACTCACTGTACTTTCAGGCCTTACAAAGCCCACGTTATTGGAAACCCTTTGCATGCCCCAACCAGTTGGTCTTCAATGGGGATAAATGACTGTGTACCAACATGTCCTTTAAGCAAAGATTTCTCTGGAATGTAACTGAAGGAGCTGACCCCACTTTCTGTCTCAAATTCCCTGATTGATTGGTAAACCTGGTTATGAGTCATATAGGACCCTCTTCTTCCTTCTTTCTCTTTTGAGGACTGGGACTGAGTGAATTTTAATGTTTTGTTTTTAATTCTATTTTGTAACTATAATGTCCCTGTAACCTTTGTTTTTTTCAGTAATTTTTTTTTTACGTACAGTAATTTTTTATTATTATACATTAATCCAACCACTGCCATGCATGGCCTTTTGCCCTCCCAGGGCCTGACCAACAACCCATAAGCACTCAACCTTGCACTGTAGGGTTAGCTGCAGGGCCAGGGCTGAGTCCAGACCCTGTGGCCACCCCCCTAACCATCCAACCCCTTGCTGTGCAGGTGCCTTTGGCCGTGCAAGGTGGGTGTTGGCACGGCCTGTCTCTCTGGGTGTGAGAATAGGTGTGAGAAAGTGTATCTGAGGGTGAGAGTGGCTCTGAGGGTCTGTCTGGGTGTAAGAGTGGATGCATCAGTGTCTTGGTGGGTACGTCAGTGTCTGTGTGGGTCTAGTAGTGGGTGTTTGAGGATTTTAGTGGGTCAGTGACTGGGTGTTTGAGAGTCTGAGTGGGTCTGTGAGTGGGTGCATGAGTGTCTGAGTGCGTCTGTGAGTGGGAGGAAGAGACTGAAAAAAGAGAAATTGAGAGAGAGAGAGAGAGAGAGAGTTTGAGAGAGAGAGAGATAATGAGTGTTTTAGGCTTTGATGAATGAAATACGTAGAATGAGATATTTATGGACAAATTGAAAATAAAAATGTATTAGTCAACTAAAAAGAGTAAGATCACCTTTTAGTATGAACCTTTTAATCCTTTGAAGTTTAAAATAAATTTAGCAAGGAAACTGAGCAGGGACACACCTGGAGTAGAACCCTCAATTTTTAGGGTGAAGGTCTGTGATCTTAACCTTTAGGCCATAGATGACTCCTTGCTATGATGCTTCCAGACATACCTATGACAGTAAACCCATGCAGGTGATTGGAAAGAAAAGTGAATGTTCCATCACTAGGAAGCTTTAACAGTCAAAACACTACTAAATAAATAAACTCACTGCCAAGTAACACTAGGATTTGAACCTTCATCCTACTGAGTGGCAGTACAAGATCTTGAAAATTAGCCCAGAAGTGACTCTGTTCTGCTCTGCACCCAGACTTAACTATAGCACCCATCCTAAACATCTTGCTAGTCTGAAATCATTGCAAGGAGAGATCATTGCAATAACAATCTCTCTCTCTCTATGAGATGGAAAAGAGAAAGAGAGAGAGACAGAGAGAGAGAGAGTGACAGGACTGCAGGGGGAGCCTTATGTCCTCTGAGGTCCTAGCTGGCTCCCCACGTCCTGTGGGAGCTGGCATCACTCCCCCAAGCAGGGATCTGCTTTTTATAGCAGCT
This sequence comes from Pleurodeles waltl, assembly GCF_031143425.1. Taxonomy (NCBI): domain Eukaryota; kingdom Metazoa; phylum Chordata; class Amphibia; order Caudata; family Salamandridae; genus Pleurodeles; species Pleurodeles waltl. Next base: position 723,367,528 of record NC_090436.1, on the reverse strand, counting down.
CCATGCTTGCGGGAGCAATGTTTTCATCTATCTTCCTGCACATATATTTGTGTGAAGGGAAGACAGATGAAAACTCTGCTTTCTGTAAGTGAGAGCTGTCACCTCCCACCAAGCAAAAGCAAACAGCTATGTCCCGGGGTTGGGCATCCCTGGACATAGCAGGAGACAGCCCTGGGGGGTGGAGGTTCCTAGGTCCATCAGTGGCTCATCGACTGGGGCAACGCGCCCACCACCTTTGTGATTTTAGCCTTGGGGAGGTGGCAGTCCCTGGGGCTGGGTGGGCGCTGCACAGCCACCCAGGCATTCAAATACAATCAAGCCCCGGGAAGGTGGTGGTCCCCGGAGAGGTAGAGGGACCATGTGGCTACACCACATTGAAATAGAAGGAAGCCCAGGGAAGGTGGCAGTCCTTGGGACTGTGGGGGGCTGTGCACTCCCCTGCATTCAAGTACAATCAAGCCCCGTGGAGGTGGTGGTCCCTGAGGCGGTGGGGGGCCTCACGCCCCCCACATTAAAATGGAAGAAAGCCCCAGGGAGGTGGCAGGCCCCAGATCTAATGAGGTGTTGCGTGCCCCCTCTGCATTCAAATACAATCAAGCCCCAGAGAGGTGGGGGTACCTGGGGCTGAAGGGGGCGGCACAGCCCCCGCATTAAATGAAAAATAAGCCCCGGGAGATGGCTGTCCCTGGGCCACTGAAAGACCCAGGAGGAGGGCCCTGTGCACCCGTCGTAATTTTTTACTTTGCCCCTGGGACCTGGCGACATAGGGGCATTTAAAAACCAAGCGTGATAGGCTGCACTTTTTAATACACAATTTCACCTCAAATTCACTATTTTCATGAATTCACAGCAAAAAAAATAAAAAGCAATGCTTTTTTTGGCCTGGCATTTCCCTTTGGGGACCCCAGCACCAGAGCTAAGGGGTCGTGGTGTCTCTACCATGGCTCCATTTCTTTTTTTATTTTTTTTTTCGATGGACTTGGATAAAGCTGAGTCTTAGATGGCTGCCAAAACTTCCTGGTTGAAGTGTTGGCAGACAATCAGAGCTCTGCATTACCCTTCAGCTTGTTATTATTCCCAAATTATTTATGACCTCAGATATACACATTTGGTTTTCCTTCTGTTTCTCCTAAACTACTGAACAAATATGCACTAAACACCCCAAAGCACAATCCGCGTACCAGCAGCTAGTTTCCAGCCACATGTTGTGTAATTCCATCCAGTGGTTCGGGCTGTGGTCATGTTTAAAGGTCCTATGAGAATTAACATGGGAAACACAACTTTTTTGACTCCTCCTCTGGCAAACTACATATATATATATATATATATATATATATATATATATATATATATATATAACCATAAACCACCTATTCCACTGCTGAGTGCGCACAGATTCAGTAGCGGATCTGAAGATTAAATTGAAAGGCACTCAACTCCTTCTTGCCCTTGAGGAAACATGGGCACTCAGGGCAGGGCTATGCAACAAATACTTTATTTACGTACTCAACACCAACACTTTGCAGTACATCAGCGTTGGTCCCGGTTGTACATTAAATGACAGACATTTAACGAAATCACCAAAAGGTAAACATGCACATGCAAAGATGGGCTCAAGATGAAAAGACATCATCCATGAGATGATTAGTTTGGCCATCTTGGAGGGAAGTCAATGCTAAATATAATCAACACACTCAAATTGCTAACCAGTAAGGGCCTATTGCCAATCAATTAATCAATGTAACTACGCAATGGGCAGCTGTTTCACCCCCAGCTATGCCAGCTTGTTGATGGGCTGTTATGAGAAGCAGGTGTTATGCAGACATGGAAAAGATTGTGATATGTGTGAGATTTATTGATGATTTGTTCTTGACTTGGCAGGACAATATAGAGCAAGCTCATGATTTTGTAAAGAGATTGAAAGTAATTACACTCATTATCAACCTCATACAACCTTGCTTCTACAAGAAACAATACCACAACGTGTATGGGGAAGTAGGTCACCGACTTGGTGATCTAATTGTTGGCATGGAATGTGGTAGTGACTTCTGAGTGTTTAGAGAAGGGCAGGGGAGTTCCCCTTACGGACTAGGTGGTCTCACACACATTATAGTGTCATGCTTCATCATTTGACCACATACCCCCACCCAGGTAAGATGATACCACCTGGGCGGACTCAACCTCGTTGCTAAAAGAACTCTGAGGGAGTGCTGAAATGTATCTTTTTGGATAAAGCTGGGATCCAGTTGAAGGGGAATAAATTCTAAAATTACCTCACAAATCACCTGTATAATTTAATCCTTTAATAACGGTGTTTGTTGTTAAGATTAAAAAACTTTGATAGTTCAAGGTGTCATCCAAAATGATACGGCCAACATGTTTCTGCCCTCTCCTATAGCGAAACTGGTCTGGGGCATTTGTCAGGGTCTAGGATCCCTCCTATATATAGGGGTGTCTGGCTCAGCTAAAAAGAGAGCACATGCATTGAAATGCACACTGGGCCTACCTTTTCGAGATAACTAAGGAAGGCCCTATGATGAAAAGGCAAATTGCCTCAGGTCTGGGAAAGGGGGGGAGTTGCCCCTTGTAGTCACACTTCAAATCTTAAATAACTATAACCTGTAATTTTCATACAATATCAGTGACTCCACTATTATATTTTTGGATGTTGAAATCATGGTGGAGGGGGACAAGCTGACCTCATAATTGTAAAAAAAAAAACTACAGCCGGGAACACCCTGCTTCATGCATTGATGAGCCACCCAGAAAAATTGAAATGGAGCATCCTCTATGGGGAGCTGGTAAGAGCAAAACATAATTGTAGCTAAGAGAGTGGTGATATGGTGTTTATTGAGCTTAAGTTTGGGATATTGAATGTGCATTAAGGTCATTGTACAAACCCTCACAAGCTAAGTGATGGAGTTAGTGTTAGAAAGGCATAGTTATCTTATCTTCTCAGTTTAGGTGAATATCTTTAAAAAGAATATGTATGATTTAAGAGGTGGAAAAATTCAAACTTTTGATTATCAAAGTGAATTAGGAAGAGAGCATTCAAATTTTAACCTTAACTTTCTCAGGTTTTGATCTGGCATTTAGCTTTTTTAAATTTAAATTTTGCGCTTAGATTCCAAAAAGTGTAACATTTGTATTGTTATTATATAATGCCATTGGTAACTTTTTCTATATCACCGCTAATAACTTTGACAGTAGAAATTAGGATATTCAGCATACTTTATAACCAAATTCACACCACAGTCAGCAATGAAAACTAGTGATTCATTTATGGGACATTCTATTAGTGACAGCGGACCAATGCATATGTGACTTAAATTTTAGAATTTATGGAATGTTCTCTATCTTTGTTACATATTGTGGCTTACTATTGAAGAAATAGTTCCAACCTTTGTTCAGGAGAATTTCCTGGATTCTCTGTATTAGGTTCTTCCGCACTTTAATGTATATATTTATGATTTTTATAAAATACTATTAATGTCAGCAGTCTCTTGCTTGCTGGTCTTTTCAGATAATTTGGGTGGCATAATTCAATTAGGAATTAGGGAAGAATTTAGCCACTAAAAGAGTGATATTTACTATTCTCACTCCAATCTATGCCAATGTGGAGAAGGTTTTGGACACTAAAGGGGTTAGATTTACTTTTTCCACTCCAATGTATACTATTTTGGAGAAGGAATTGAACACTGAAGGCATGACATTTACTATTTTCACTTCAATCTATACCAATTTGGAGAAGGTGTTGGATGGTAAAGGGGTAAAAATTACTACTTCAGCTACAATCTAAAATATCTTATGCAAGGTGCGACAGACTGAAACTGTTATATACACAATCATTAGTTCATACTCACCTACATATTCATATTTAAGCATTAACATTTAAAAGAATACTTTTATCACTATAAATAATTAACATTGTTTTAAATATTTACTATCATTCTTAAACTTGGAACCATAATAAAAAATAAAATCAGAATCCAACATTAACAATAACAAAAATTAAAAATAAATATTAACACATTTAAATATAAAAATATAAAAATGCAAATACATCATTTTGAATGCAAATTTTAGAAATTGTAATTATTTTTTCTTTAAACATTTGCTATTTATATTTTTTATTTAAAAAAAGTCACATTCATGAAGTTATTAAATGTAATTTTTATATATTTTAATTTGCATTTTTTAATTAAATTCCAATATTTAAACATTTACATTACATAATATTTTAATGTATTATATTTAATATATATTGAGGGTTTGTGGCTTCCGCACCAATCAAGATGACAGTGGACTGCTGAGCTCTGTGCCACCGCAGAGATTTTGTTTTATTTTAAAGCCCTAAAGCTTATGCAGTACTCTCACTGAGGAAGTATAACATGTTTTGTTTTGCTTTGGCTCATTTTGATTACATAGGAAGGCTTTTCTGAGTTTAGCTTACATCATGGAATCACAGCGGGGAATTCCTGTCAGATGCAAATGGCATTTTGTGCACTGCTCATGTTTACTTTTTCTTTTTATTTACTACTGCACCTGAGATAACACGTTGGCGGTCAGATGCTTGGGCTCACTATTTCGTTCATGCATTGCCTGCATTCCATCTCTCTTAATTTCATTAATATTAAGAGTGGTAATAATTAATACTGAAGTAGTGAATGAGTCTATATATATTGACAGTCAAATACTTTACTAATGAGCTGCTTATTGTGTTTTAATGTGAAGTGACTCTTCCTCCCTACACACTTTCATTGAACTCTACAAGTGCCTCATATATTTCCGTTTGAGTGCGCTTGCATAGATTCTCTTGGATATTGTCCTCTACTGTATTATTAAATTCTCGGTTCCAATTCTATCTCTTCACCATATACTATCAAAGAAATCAACACATACATGTCATTTACATACTATATGGGCAGAACCAGGCATTTTCAGAAGATTTCAAAGCGTTTTGTGCAATCTGTCCCAATGACCAGTGATCCCATCACTTCTGTGAAACCCTCTTGATCTGGAGCGAACCTAAAATGGCTCAAAACGACCCCCCATCACCCATCATGTCCCCTCACAACCCTGTTCTGGATACCATACTTGATGAAGTGAGGGGCCTGAAACCTTTCATGTCTGCAACTAACGGCCAATTGCAACAAATCGAAGACTGATGGATTACTATGGCAAGTAAGATGTTTGAAATGGAAAAATGAGTTTGTGATCTTCAAGATGCGGTTACTAAGATCCCTGTGCTAGACCAGAAAATTCAAAAACTTAAAATACACACTGAAGATCTTGAAAACAGAAATAGAAGGAATAATCTTCTCCTGTACCGTCTGCCTGAAAAGCTTGAGGTCCATGATATCCTTGCTTTCCTGAAAAAATGTTTACTTGACCTGTTAGGTCTCCAAGATACTCCACCTCTGAATATTCAATGAGCACAACGTCTTGGCCACCTGCAAACCCACTCATCTAGGCCAAGAGGCAGCATAATGTTATTTCAGGATTTCACTGACCTATTGCACGTTTTGAAAGCTACTAAAGAAAAACGTCATCTTATTTGGTCTGGTCATAACATATTCATTTCTCAAGATCTCTTGAATGCGACAAACGCCAGAAGAAAATAATTTCTTGGCCTTCAACCTCAAAGGAGACAATTGAATCTACATTATTGCATTCTACATCCCTGTATATGTGAAGTTACTTACAAGGGCACTTCAAGATCTTTTGATGATCCTGTGAAGCTGAAGTCACTTCTTCAGAGCATTTCGTCAAATATTTCAAATACCAATGCATAATGTTTTTAATATCATTTTATAATGCACTTAAATATTATTAGTTGTTTCTTATTAATATAATGGCTTTCTTTTATGTATATATATATTTCTCTCTCTGCTGTTCCTCTTGTTCCAGTGCCGACATGTCTCATGCTCATTTCTTATACTCTTTACCTCATATCTGGATCTCTATCCTTGATCTGCCTTTTCATCTTTCTATCCATATTCTGTCCCTCCCTTTTACCCCTTCTCTCTTCTTTATGTATTTATATAAATTCTTTCTTATTTTCCTTTTTTTTACGTATCAGTATCAAAATTACAATGTCTATTTGCTTTGTCGTAATCATAAACAGTGTCTTTTGTTTCATTTCGTTTTTTGCAGTTCTTCATCCATATTCCTGTTGCCCTTATCCATTTAATTCCCAGTATGTTTAATGTTGTTTCATAGAACGTTCGTGGCCTGGGACACCCAATTAGAAGACTGAAGGTACTACCTTATTTGTCAAAATTTTACCCTAATGTTATCGTTTTACAAAAAATCCACTGTAATTATGTGAAATCACTGAAGCTAAAAAGACAGTGGGTAGGCCAGGTTGCTTTCTCTCCTGCCATTAATCGTGAAGGTGGTGTTGCTATCCTATTTCTAAATGTACAGATTGTATCAACTCAATGTGATAGACAATGGATACTGGTCAATGTTATTATATTTAGTAAACAAATATCTCTTCTTAATATTTATGGTCCTGTTAAACCAGATCCTGCATTTTGGACCTCTATTACAAGAAAATTGGCTAATGTTGATAATCCTGATATCATCATAGCAGGAGATTTTAAACAATGGCTATACCTTTTATTGATTGGAAATCCAAATGTAAATTTAACCCTGATAAACCCACAAAGCACGCCAGTCGGCCATAGCCTCTCGACCATTATATGACGCTTGGAGGATTTGTAACCCTGATGCTTCTGAATTTACGTTTTTCTCTAATGTTCATCATACTATGTCAAGGATTGGTTATATTTTAGTTACAAAATAACTACTTCCTTCCATTCAGTCCTCTGAAATTGGCACCATTTTTATTTTGGATCATGCCCCTGTTTTATCCTCTTTTGATTTATTTCTAAATAATTCTAAAACTGGACGCTGGATATTTAAGAATTCTCTCTGTTCAGACAAACATTTAATCACAGCAGCCATGGCTTTTATCTATGATTTTTTTCAATTTAATCTGTCCAAAGGTATGTCTATTTCTAATAACTGGGATGCTTTTAAAGCATCTTTCAAAGCTTTTACCATTGCATTCCCTGCCAAGCAGAAAAGGAGTATAAACTTTCAATATCTTAGGCTACTAAAACAAATCAAAGCACTAGAACATTCTGACTATACCTCTAATTCCTTATCTGCTTTACATGAATTAATTGCAGCTTTATTATTTTTCCCAGATCAACTCTATTTGTACTAAATTCCTATGGAATAATAAACATGCTTGTATAGCTTTGTCTAAACTTAAATGCCCTAAGAATGAAGGTTGTGCTTGTTTTCCTGACTTTAAACTAACCTTGAAATGATATTTGTGTATCACAATATTATTTTATTCAATATTGTGTCCAAACACCTTCCATCTATGAACCCAGAATCGGGAACTAGACCCCTGTGTCCATGAGGATAGCACCAACTCTCCTCCAGTTTAGGAGTTGAATAGTCACCTCTTTGAAAAAACACTATTTTACAATGCATAAATGGTCCACAACCCAGCTATCTTTCCTATCATGCACTGTTGTATTTAACCTTGTTCAGTGCTCCACTAGCCTTTTAAAAATGCAATATACATACATAATGAGCACATTCAGGTAGATTTGTGGAAAAATAAGACAGCTAGATTAATTAATCCATAAATCACAGATGAATTTCTGAGTGATCAAGTCCTTTAATTTGGAAATGGGTTATATACAGATAACATAAACAATCAATTATAATTTCCACTAAAACTGTAAAAACTGTGGCCAATATTTATGGGATTGTGGTGCTTGCTGCGCTGCCCTGCATCAAAATTAAAGGGCAGGAATGCACTGTAGTTGTTGCACACAACTCCTTCATGTCCTTCCCCCCTTGGAAGGCCCCATTTTGGCAGCCTCGTGTCAATGCATACACCCTTGCACAATGGTCCAAGGGTGCCTGTGTTGCATGCAGGATTATGTTTTCAAAAGTGATACCACAAAAACTGCTAACCGGAATTACACCAAATTCTAAGGAAGCCAGAGCTTGGTCCAGAAAGTGTGCTTTCTGTATTTTGGTGTAAATATATTGAGTAATTTTTGTTATATTGTATATCCAAATGGTTGGGGGCGAGGGACTCTTGTGAGAGCTCTCAAATCCAGTTTTTTAAAATAGAGTTTTCTGATTGTCCCAGGGGCTTTTTTTCCCTTGGGCCTATTCTGTCCCATAGGAGACATGCTCCTGTAGGACCAGGCACTCAGACTGGTAGAGGTGGGTGGAACCACAGATTTTCACTTTGTGAAGTTGCAGAAAAACCCCACGAGATTCCACATCATTCTGCCAATGGGTGGAAAATATGCAGGCTGTGCTACTTGCAATGCAATTTAGTGCAGGTGCCGTGAGCTGTGCTGAAAATCAGCTAGAACATCACCATGTGTTGCACAAAAATGTGCAGCCATACGTGTTAATCTTGAGTTGAAAATGTACTCGAGTGGCAGCAAATTTACTCAGATGGCAGCTCTTTGACTGCGACCATTTGTGAACACTGGTGACATCTCACTTAGGAAATTCATGCTAAGGGACGCCAAATTTCGCTCAAACTCACCAGCTAGCATATTCTGGAGCCTCGCTGGTGAAAAATCCCACCATGTGACAAGTGGCTTAATTTGCCTAGAACTTAGCATTAAAAGTCCAAAATCTTGCCAATTCCATGGGTGGAATGGAACATTTCACCCACCCACCTACTGATTGATTGCCTTCAACATGAAGAAAATGTTACAGGCAGTCATTATAGGAATGTGAGACATAGGGCCTAATTACGAGTTCAGTGGCAGCGCTTATGGTGGCAGTCCGACCGCCGCAATGTTGGTGGTCCGCCTCCAAGATTAGGATCCTGTCAGTCGGACCGTCACCTTCGCCATGATCATGGATCCAGGCTGGTTAGCTGTGGTGCAATTCACTGTAAAACATGCTGGTGCTATTGGGGGCACTGCCATGCTGATCTCTACTATCCTTTCTGCCATCCTTTTTATGGTGGGGTTACTGCCATTAAAAGGCTGGTGCAAAGGCAGGAATGGAGCCACAGGGGGGCATTGTTCCTGGCTCACATTTGAGCCAGCAGTAATGCTGCCTCACACAGGTTGCACCAGTACCCTTGAAATGTGCACTATCTACACAGCAGACAGTGTGCATTTCGAGGATGCTGAGCAGGGGGAACCACGCACTGCCCATGCTATTGGTATGGCCACCCTGCCACCCCCTGTAGACCCCTGCACGTGTTATCTGCCAGCCTTGTCATGGCAGTCAAACCGCCCTGAAAAGGCTGGCAGAGAACACGGTTCTAATCAGCACAAAGGTGCTGACTTTAGTGCTGCCGTGGCTGATTACAACTACGACTGACGTCATTCTGTCAGTTGGTGGTCTTTTGGCTGTCCGACCACCAAACTCTTAATTTGATGGACAGACCACCAAAGCCGCAGTGTCTGGACCACCACTGCAGGTCTGGCATTCTAGTGACTGCCAGACTCGTAAATAGGCCCGGAGGGTCAGATTTAAGAGAAGTGGCGCTGCACCCAGTGCAGTACCATTTTTCTTGTGCCCCTTAGCGTCCCCTAACAACAACACGTGTGCGCCGTATCTAATTTACGGCACACCATGGAGGTAGTTAGGAGACTAGCATCAGAATTTTTGATGATAGCTCAGAGCTTTGCAGGATTGGAGTCAAACATTTTGACACTAATCTTGCAAAGCCCAGTGAGGCCCATTGTAAACAATGTATCAACTACTAGCCCTCTTGTTCACTACAGAGTATATTGCAAATCCAACAGATTACATCAACAGTGCCAAATTCCTGTGTCTTCTATATTTCTTCTTTAATGTTTCTTCCCAGATAAATTCACACAGGTCATATTTCGATGACTGTTCTCCGTACTTCTGACACATTGTTTATATTGTCAACAATTTGTTGCCATATTGCCTCTCTCCTACTAATTGGCATATTTGATGTGACAAAAAGTTGGTGCTGGTGTTCCGTCACCTCTTTCACCAGTATTTCCTGCTCCTTTGCACTGAACCAGTACTTTCTTTTTTCTCCCTGTCCTGGGTCTTGTGTGGGTCATCCTGGCTGGTTCCTGGTCTGTTGTCATCTTCCTGGGGTCTGTCCAAGCATCTGAGATCCATTTTGGCTCTCCTTTCCTTAGCACATTTTGCAGTGTTTGCGCCGCATTTTGACACGATTGCATCAAAAAAAGGCGCGTATCCAGTTTGCAACGTCGCAGTCGTCTCACAGTCATTTTCGCCGCGTTAACGTCTTTTTTCTTTATGACGTGACGCATTGGTTTGAGTAAAAAAAGAAGACTCACACCTGTGGTTTGGGCCGCCATGAGTCAAAGTATGAATGTGAAGCCCGAGTGGGGCAAAGAAATGGAGTTAGCCGGCAGTACATTTTTGGACGTAAAACTGCATCAGCGCAGTTTTGCATCAAAAAGTATAAATATGGCCCTAAATTCCTTGTCCCTGGAGGGTCTGTGCTAAAGACGTTCCAGGGACACGGAACTTAGGCCCATATTTATACTTTTTAGCGCCGCATTTGCGTAATTTTTTTTACGCAAAAGCGGTGCAAACGTACAAATTACAATTGTATTTTGTTAGTTTGCACCGCTTTTGTGTCAAAAAGCAGTGCAAATGCTGTGCTAAAAAAGTATAAATATGGGCCTTAGTGGGCAAAATGTAAACAAGCAACCACAAACAGCCCAACTATCCCCAAACTAACAATACCCACAACAGACTAACAACAGTGCAAAGACAAAATTAGACACCAGAGATGACAAAAATACACTAACACAGGATACCACAGACACTTAGAAAACACCAAAAGGCAATATAAAGAGCACACAGGAGACAAAATCACAATATTCACAGAGAGACAAGTCCAAACACAGTCACACAGTGAAGAAAAATCACAAGCTGCAAAGTGAAAGTGAAAGTACACCCACTGTACCAATTCTGTAAACAGGATATCCTAGTACATCACTTCCTGCCTCATATGCGGTGCATTTTTGTTAAGCTGCGTCAAAATATTATGACGCTTACAGTCTGTGCGTCATTTTTTTTTTACGCACATGCTTAGAAATTACCCTGCATCGATATTTCCAAATCTTTTTCATTGGTAATCAATTTCAGGGGGTACAGTGTGGGAATTACCACTCTGGCCAATGGATGTATCATGGCTGTGAGCGTAATTTTTCTACACATATGCGGCGTTTTTTTACACATATGTGTCTTTTCTGACGTGTATGCATCAAAATGTATGTCTTTTACTGGGTTTGGGTCATTTCTCACATTTTTATAGTACATGACAGCTGTAAGTATGCAGAGATAGGCTGTTTGCACCTACATTGTGCATTCCAGTGTTTGGGCACATGTGGCAGATCACACTACTGCAGACCATGATCCTCTAGTTGTTGTACCGGATTTTCACTCTTCACTGATGCAATAGATACACAAACCTTTGGAATACAAATTGGTATTACCCAGTTTGAGCAGGTTGTGCGTCAATAGAGGATAGCAAGGCTACGCAACTTAATACAGTAACTCATTGCCTGTGTGTCAATGTCTGTGAATTGGCTATTTCAATTTTAGTTGTCTCACTGTGTGAACATCACAAGATGTGTTTTCATAAATGTGCTTGTATGCATGTGTTGTCAATGTGGATAACCATCAGATGCTATTCAGTGTTGAAATGAGTCAGGAAATGTGTTTGTCATACATGTAGCAACAAATGCTGTGTGAACTTCCCTGAATTTTGGTACAAAAGCATCTTCCATGACAAACCATGCACATGATAGATAGAGGACAGTTGAATATGGCAATGTTACAAGACTAAGCCATCACATATACTGGAATGTTGGATACCACTTCCTGGTCACTTGTTTGTATACTACCCATGAGTCAGGCATTTGAAAATACTATGTCTGTATAGTATTTGTGACACAGAGTCCCAAAACCAATCCAAAAATGTAATGTCACCCCATAGTTTGAGTCATATAAATTACCTGTTTCTCTTGTGGCAGTGGAAGACCAGCAGACCAAGCAGCATGTGTTCACATATTTCCAGTGGTTAATTTCACAAAGGTGTCCAGTTCAAGTATGTGACCTTGTATACCCTGTGTCATTAATGGCGTCCATGTTGTCACAGTTACATGCAGGTCTAGTCATGAGTCTGTGGAGCCATTCCCTGCATTAACAAAGTATCATTCACAGCTGAATTGAACAAAAGCCAAAGAGGAGTGAGAACACACATCGGGATAGTCCAGCTATGGCACTGCAGAAGTTTTATGAGACTGATAATAGGGCAACCTTGGTTTGCTTACAAAGTTAATGGATCAGTAACTTAAAACTGGCAGGTTTCCTCACAACATTTGTACACAGGGTGGCCTCTAAAATTCCAACTGCAACCAGGAACATCAGTGCCTCTGTGCTGATTAATCTCACAGCTATTCACCACGCAAGCCCCATCAATAGGTTGGGGCCGATGTAAATCAGTGTGTGGACCGTCAGGGTACAAACATGTTTTGACATTTCATGCACATTAGCAAACGTTGTTTGTTGTGCTGGAGGCACCATACCCAATCCATGCATACAGCCATGGTACACTGTCACTATTTGTCATGCATGCATACATGAAACCCAGACAAGGAAAGGCCCGTGATTAGACTATTTGAAGACATGTACCGCCCCATGATACGATAAGTAAACTGATTACGCTATACAATGTATTTGAGCATTCATTGTCGACCTACCTGACGCAGGAGGAAAGTGAGGGCATGGAAAGCAACTATGAGACAAAAGTAGCCACATGGAACCTTTATGGTAACAGAAAGACAGGGACCAATCAGGCTAACAGGTCAGAGGCTCTGTCAGGAACTAACATGAACAAGGCAAATACACAGTGAGCAGACTGAGACTGGTCAAAGCAGGAACAACACTGTGGAAAATGAAAACTGTATTTGTCCTGTGTGCTGCAACGTTACACAATAACCCAAGGCCTGTGTTACACAAGTGATTTATACGGCAATGCATAACAGGGATATACATATAATGGCAGCTTCTATGCTGTTCCAGGCAGCAGCAAGGGCACTGCAAGTTCAAATGGCAGGTCTGCATGGAAGTGCTCACAGGTGTGTGCAGCTTCAGTCTCTCACTGAGAGACTCAAGTTCAAAGGGCCAACAGTGCCTTTCACATGGGAAGCAATGGACAGGTGATTACAGGTCCTACAGACTACCAGGCAGTGCATTATCTGACCAGAAATCAATGTAGACAGATGAACTATGACTATGGCATGCCATACTAAAGAGGGAAGCACACTAGAGTCAGAATGTGAGTCTCGGTGTGTGTAGATGAAGGATTATCTGGGTACAAATAGTCCATTTCCAGGGCCCCCTAGAGAAGGGTTGGGAGAGACTGAAAACATGGTAGTGGCAGGACTAATGACCTGGAATGGCATGTGCAGGGCATGTCTTGTGAGCAATGCTAGTAATACCTAGGGCACTTGTGCTATCCATTTGCAGCTTACATGGACTTCTTGTCACACATACTCCTTGCAGAGATAGCTGATGTCACACTTACTGCTGTCAAGCGTCTGGTCATACATTCCTGTTACCAAAGCAATAGCACATCCACTGCCTCATGTATGAGGCAGTTTTTTACCTTATGAATGATGGTGTCTTAGTTGTGGGCCATATGCTGCAATGAACCATGTTGCCAACATGTATGTGTGCCATAGCTGTAGTCCTCTGATATTGCCCTTCAAATGTGAAATGGACAGGATATATGTCATTTACAGTGTGTATGAAGTTGGGTGTACATTCATACCCATCAAACGTGATGTGGATGTTTCAGTATCCTAATCTGTATATCTGCAATGCTCCATGAGGCTACACTCTGATTAGGAACCTTACGGATAATGTGATGCATAAATGATTACCCAGACCATTATATAGTGATTAGAATAGGTGTTTAATTACATGTGGTAAGACAGTAGTGATGGTGACTATAGGTAAAATAAGTTTTGTACAATGTGTTGCCTCCGACGCAATCCTGCTGCAGTGTTTCGATGGTACCCCTCATGTTGATGGACAACATCCTCCTCTTTCTCCTCTTCAGGCATTTGTGGGTCTGGTTCACAGAGGGGAATGTTCCTCCTTACACAACTGTTGTGCAGGATGGCACAGGTCAAAATGATCTTGCAGACCATTTCAGGTGAGTATAGGAGGCTGCCTCCGGTGATGTCAAGGCACCTGAATCTTGACTTTAGGATGCCAAAGGTCCTCTCTACTATGGTGCCTGTCCTCCGATGTGCATCATTATAGGCACGCTCTGATGCTGTGCTTGGGTTTGCAAATGGGGTCATGATCCATGGCTGGATCCCATACCCCTGATCAGCTGAAAGAGAAAATGAGTGAGGAAATTTTTATGTTCCTTGCATCATGATTATCACTTTGCATGGCAGTTGTTCTCTTGTGTTGTCTGTGACTCATCTGTGTTTGTGTTATTGTGTGGAATCCTAGGCTTCTAGGATGTACCATCGGCATTGGGATGTTTCATTATCTGAACTGGTGTTTGGCTGTTTTACTGGATGTCAGCTGTATTTTTGTAGACTTGCAGTACATTGTGTACTCCCATGCATTATGTCATGTGAAAGAGGTGTCCATGTGTCTTAACCGGGGGTGACATGTTACTTCCATACACAGAATCAATCCCACAGTGGTGGTAACATGGTTGCATCTATATGGCCTGGACATCCCATCCAATTTAACATATGCAATAGAATTTGTTAAACATCAGTGAGGCCCTTTAATTTGGCTAGGTGACATTGTACAACACATCTCCATAAGTTGGCAGCACTGACAAGTTGACAATTGACAATGCACAAATATCCCATGTGTGACAAGTTCTATGCAGACCTATTATCTGCCCTTACCAAGTTGACTCATGTTTAAACATGTACCTACACTACTGAACTTGATCCAGTTCAGCTGGCTAACTTGGTTGTGAGTTTGACGGTTTGAGTGTCAGAAGGACCATATGCCTGTACATCTGTTGTGTATATGTGTAATTGTCTCAAAACGTTATGTGTAGGAGTGTACACTTTCAATATTGTCACATCAATATGTGTTCTTAGCACAGTGCACTCGCTTAATGGTAGTGGGCATTGTCAGAGCAGGAGTGATGTGAGATATTGGTACAGCCTCAACGATTCCATGTCCCTTTCATTAGAATCATCATCATCATGCTATCTGTGTCATGGTCTTATGCCTGCAGCGAAACACATTGCATACCCCTTACACCGTGCATATTGTTTTGAAGGGCGTGTGATTGAGTGTTATTGATGTGATATTGTAAGATTAATCTTCCAAGTTGTACTGGCAGTTAAGTCCATTTCATTGTCACTGTGTGGTTTTAAATTGGTCCCTTGTGGCTCTGGAGTGCCATCTGTTGTTATTTGCATCTGTCATTTGTCCCTAGGTGTGTATCCAATTGGGTGAGGATATCAAACATGCCTAGCAGTGTCACAACCTCATTGTCTTCCTGGCCACGTGTCAATGTAGTGGTGTATGTGTTGTGTGTCCTACAGGGTTGCTGTGCTGTATGTATATAAGTAGGTTTCTGTACTTACCAACAAGTAGGCCATTGCCATATTGTCCATCCTGGAAGTGTTGATTGATGGTGCAGTGGCGGAAGATGAATGAATCATGTACACTCCCAGGAAACTTTGCCACAATGTTAGTGATCAATCCCCGGTGATCGACAATGGCCTGCACATTGATGGAGTGTGTGTGCTTCCTGTTGCGGTATGGATGTTTGGTTGTAGCAGGAGGCACAATGAGTACATGTGTGCAGTCAATGGCACCAAGCACGTGTAGGAAGCCGTTGATTTGGGAGAAGCCCTGTTTGGTCTCCTGCTGCTTCTGCTGTGTGTTGGGGAAGCTGGTGTGGCAAGGTGTGAGAGAGATGATGGCATCCAGTACCTTGGGTAGGAAGGCAGAGAATGAGGGCTGTGAGATCCCACAATCAGGGCACCAGTGGTTTGAAATGAGCGACTTGCCAACATGTGGAGGACAGCTAGCAGCTTGGTCTCTGGTGGAATGATGTGGGGTGTCTGCAAGCTGGGTGCCATCTGTGGCTCAATGTTGCGCAGAAGCTGCTGAATGGCTTGCCAGTTCAGTCTGTACCTCTGGATGATGTCTTGTTGCCTGAGTCCCTGATGGGTTGTCCTGGACCTGAATATCATCTCCTGCCTTCTGCGTTGCCTTT
Organism: Pleurodeles waltl; assembly: GCF_031143425.1. Lineage (NCBI taxonomy): Eukaryota > Metazoa > Chordata > Amphibia > Caudata > Salamandridae > Pleurodeles > Pleurodeles waltl. Next base: position 723,351,222 of record NC_090436.1, on the reverse strand, counting down.
GGGGTCCCTGCTGGTGTGGTGGAAGCGGCTGGTATTGGTCCTGTTCTCTGCGTCTTCGTGCATGCTGGATGAATAGCACCTCCATGCCTTCCTTTTTGAGCTCTGCTGTTGCTTTTGTGTATTTTCCTTAAGTACTGGTGTGTTTGCCCCATTTTAACGCCTGCCCTGACCCAAGCGTTATTTTTTTACGTAAATCGGGCTGTGCGTCATTTTCCGACTCCGCCTGCCGGCCGTGCAGGGTTTTTGCACAGTAGGATAAATATGGCGCACAGGTGTTTAAGTAATTTTTGGGATGGGAACGCCTACCTTACATGTCATTAACGCAAGGCGGTTTCCCGCATCCAGAAAATGAGGCACACAGAGGAATTTTGACATTCGCGGGGTCAGGCGTCATAGTATAAATATGGTGCAAGGTTTGCGCCGAATGTGCTTCAATATTTTTGACGCATATTCAGCACAAACAGAGTATAAATATGACCCTTAGTGGCCAAAACTTGAACAAGCAGCCAATTTCACTCTTCTCTTCAAGTTTTCTTCTCCAGGCATTGGAAACACATTTATTCATTAAGATTTAAAAGTATTAAGCAGAGCAGCACAGGGAACGGGTTTTGCTTGCAAGCATTGTGAAATTGTGCCACAACGTTAGTTGGACAAATGTATGTTATAACATGTATGCCTCGTACCTTTCAGCTAACGTATACATATATATTTTTGACATTTGTTTGTCAAAGAAAAAAACATCCATTGAACATAAAACTATTTTTCTAGGATTCTTGTTGCATCTTACACTTTATTGCGTTTATCTTGATTGTAAATGAAGAAATGTTATTGTTGAGGAACCATTTAGAAATTATTGATGTGAGTTCATTTCTTTGTTGAGTTGTTATTATTATTATTATTATTATTATTACTATTATGTGAATTATTCAAACTTGTATTCATAGTGCCTTTGGTATGACGTTATTTGGAACATTTTCTGATTTGAGTAACAACTGTGATTGTCGATACTTTTTACCATAATAAAAATTAGTTACAAAAGTAAAAGCTGCTCCATTTCTCCAGTGCATTTTAAACTCTAATGGCCTGATTTACAAACTGCATTTTTTTAGTATGTTTTGCAGTAACATAGTAGTACTACAAAACTTAATGCAAAGTGCCATTCACAAATTGCACCTTTGTAGTAACTTAGGTTTCAAAAAAAGTTTAAATACTGAAACTGTTTTGGTAAAGGCCACTAACATTATTCGTTTAATTCTGATTGATGGAGGTGTGGCAGCCTGGTTTTCTACACCACTTACTCTCCATTTTGGTCAATCACTTGGATGTTTTTGGTGTTGTACACAGAGTAAACAAATGGTTTGCCTCATTCTTGTAGAACCATAGCCAAACAGCTTTCTTGCCCAAATATCATGTCTGGCTAAATCTATTTCTACTGGCACTACAAGCATCTGCCTAAATTATTCAATCTATAGGGCTAATTATGAGATTGGCAGACGGGAAAACCTTTCCGCCAAACTTCTGACGGGGTGCTTACAGCCCTGCAGGTGACCTCCCGCCATCCCCATTATGACTTTCCCACTGGGCTGATAGTCGGAAACCAGGGGTTTGGGCAGTGCAGGGTCCCCCTGTGGTCCCCTCCACCTCTTCTCCACCAGCCTTTTCATGGCAGTCGAATCGCCATGAAAAGGCTGGTGGAGAACAAGGTTGTAATCAGCAGGACCAGTCCTCGCCGCCCTGGCAGATTACAACCTGCACCCTTCCTCAGCCCGTCAGAATCCAAGATCGTTGCAGGGATGGCAGTAAGTTGATGGGTCTGCCCAGCAACCTCGTAATGTGGCAGTTGGAATACCACAAATGTGGTGGTCCAACCACTACCATGACATTGGCGGTCCTCGGACTGCCAATGTTGTAATAAGGCCCTACATGGTATGCCATTGGCCAGATTCATACACTATTTTGAATTTACGGTCTATGTCTATGTCCATGATGAACCCATCACAAGGTTGAATGGGAATATAGAGAACGAATCCCAAACTTTTTCATTATGCCTTAAGGAATTGGAAGAGTGGATGACATTCAAATCTTTGGTAAAAAATGGAGATAAAAGTTATTTTTAGCAACTTTGCCTTATGGACCAATGAATGATTGCTGTAATCTGTTGGGACTCTTCTTCCTTCTCACCTTACTAGGAACTTAGGGGTCATATCTTTCTCTAAGTTTTTGTTTTGAAGAACATATACATACTTACCACCACTTTTTTAAGTACCATATTTCTGACGTGTATGCATCAAAATGTATGTCTTTTACTTAGTTTGGGTCATTTCTCACATTTTTATAGTACATCACAGCTGTAAGTATGCAGAGATAGGCTGTTTGCACCTACATTGTGCATTCCAGTGTTTGGGCACATGTGGCAGATCACACTACTGCAGACCATGATCCTCTAGTTGTTGTACCGGATTTTCACTCTTCACTGATGCAATAGATACCCAAACCTTTGGAATACAAATTGGTATTACCCAGTTTGAGCAGGTTGTGCGTCAATAGAGGATAGCAAGGCTACGCAACTTAATACAGTAACTCATTGCCTGTGTGTCAATGTCTGTGAATTGGCTATTTCAATTTTAGTTGTCTCACTGTGTGAACATCACAAGATGTGTTTTCATAAATGTGCTTGTATGCATGTGTTGTCAATGTGGATAACCATCAGATGCTATTCAGTGTTGAAATGAGTCAGGAAATGTGTTTGTCATACATGTAGCAACAAATGCTGTGTGAACTTCCCTGAATTTTGGTACAAAAGCATCTTCCATGACAAACCATGCACATGATAGATAGAGGACAGTTGAATATGGCAATGTTACAAGACTAAGCCATCACATATACTGGAATGTTGGATACCACTTCCTGGTCACTTGTTTGTATACTACCCATGAGTCAGGCATTTGAAAATACTATGTCTGTATAGTATTTGTGACACAGAGTCCCAAAACCAATCCAAAAATGTAATGTCACCCCATAGTTTGAGTCATATAAATTACCTGTTTCTCTTGTGGCAGTGGAAGACCAGCAGACCAAGCAGCATGTGTTCACATATTTCCAGTGGTTAATTTCACAAAGGTGTCCAGTTCAAGTATGTGGCCTTGTATACCCTGTGTCATTAATGGGGTCCATGTTGTCACAGTTACATGCAGGTCTAGTCATGAGTCTGTGGAGCCATTCCCTGCATTAACAAAGTATCATTCACAGCTGAATTGAACAAAAGCCAAAGAGGAGTGAGAACACACATCGGGATAGTCCAGCTATGGCACTGCAGAAGTTTTATGAGACTGATAATAGGGCAACCTTGGTTTGCTTACAAAGTTAATGGATCAGTAACTTAAAACTGGCAGGTTTCCTCACAACATTTGTACACAGGGTGGCCTCTAAAATTCCCACTGCAACCAGGAACATCAGTGCCTCTGTGCTGATTAATCTCACAGCTATTCACCACGCAAGCCCCATCAATAGGTTGGGGCCGATGTAAATCAGTGTGTGGACCGTCAGGGTACAAACATGTTTTGACATTTCATGCACATTAGCAAACGTTGTTTGTTGTGCTGGAGGCACCATACCCAATCCATGCATACAGCCATGGTACACTGTCACTATTTGTCATGCATGCATACATGAAACCCAGACAAGGAAAGGCCCGTGATTAGACTATTTGAAGACATGTACCGCCCCATGATACGATAAGTAAACTGATTACGCTATACAATGTATTTGAGCATTCATTGTCGACCTACCTGACGCAGGAGGAAAGTGAGGGCATGGAAAGCAACTATGAGACAAAAGTAGCCACATGGAACCTTTATGGTAACAGAAAGACAGGGACCAATCAGGCTAACAGGTCAGAGGCTCTGTCAGGAACTAACATGAACAAGGCAAATACACAGTGAGCAGACTGAGACTGGTCAAAGCAGGAACAACACTGTGGAAAATGAAAACTGTATTTGTCCTGTGTGCTGCAACGTTACACAATAACCCAAGGCCTGTGTTACACAAGTGATTTATACGGCAATGCATAACAGGGATATACATATAATGGCAGCTTCTATGCTGTTCCAGGCAGCAGCAAGGGCACTGCAAGTTCAAATGGCAGGTCTGCATGGAAGTGCTCACAGGTGTGTGCAGCTTCAGTCTCTCACTGAGAGACTCAAGTTCAAAGGGCCAACAGTGCCTTTCACATGGGAAGCAATGGACAGGTGATTACAGGTCCTACAGACTATCAGGCAGTGCATTATCTGACCAGAAATCAATGTAGACAGATGAACTATGACTATGGCATGCCATACTAAAGAGGGAAGCACACTAGAGTCAGAATGTGAGTCTCGGTGTGTGTAGATGAAGGATTATCTGGGTACAAATAGTCCATTTCCAGGGCCCCCTAGAGAAGGGTTGGGAGAGACTGAAAACATGGTAGTGGCAGGACTAATGACCTGGAATGGCATGTGCAGGGCATGTCTTGTGAGCAATGCTAGTAATACCTAGGGCACTTGTGCTATCCATTTGCAGCTTACATGGACTTCTTGTCACACATACTCCTTGCAGAGATAGCTGATGTCACACTTACTGCTGTCAAGCGTCTGGTCATACATTCCTGTTACCAAAGCAATAGCACATCCACTGCCTCATGTATGAGGCAGTTTTTTACCTTATGAATGATGGTGTCTTAGTTGTGGGCCATATGCTGCAATGAACCATGTTGCCAACATGTATGTGTGCCATAGCTGTAGTCCTCTGATATTGCCCTTCAAATGTGAAATGGACAGGATATATGTCATTTACAGTGTGTATGAAGTTGGGTGTACATTCATACCCATCAAACGTGATGTGGATTTTTCAGTATCCTAATCTGTATATCTGCAATGCTCCATGAGGCTACACTCTGATTAGGAACCTTACGGATAATGTGATGCATAAATGATTACCCAGACCATTATATAGTGATTAGAATAGGTGTTTAATTACATGTGGTAAGACAGTAGTGATGGTGACTATAGGTAAAATAAGTTTTGTACAATGTGTTGCCTCCGACGCAATCCTGCTGCAGTGTTTCGATGGTACCCCTCATGTTGATGGACAACATCCTCCTCTTTCTCCTCTTCAGGCATTTGTGGGTCTGGTTCACAGAGGGGAATGTTCCTCCTTACACAACTGTTGTGCAGGATGGCACAGGTCAAAATGATCTTGCAGACCATTTCAGGTGAGTATAGGAGGCTGCCTCCGGTGATGTCAAGGCACCTGAATCTTGACTTTAGGATGCCAAAGGTCCTCTCTACTATGGTGCCTGTCCTCCGATGTGCATCATTATAGGCACGCTCTGATGCTGTGCTTGGGTTTGCAAATGGGGTCATGATCCATGGCTGGATCCCATACCCCTGATCAGCTGAAAGAGAAAATGAGTGAGGAAATTTTTATGTTCCTTGCATCATGATTATCACTTTGCATGGCAGTTGTTCTCTTGTGTTGTCTGTGACTCATCTGTGTTTGTGTTATTGTGTGGAATCCTAGGCTTCTAGGATGTACCATCGGCATTGGGATGTTTCATAATCTGAACTGGTGTTTGGCTGTTTTACTGGATGTCAGCTGTATTTTTGTAGACTTGCAGTACATTGTGTACTCCCATGCATTATGTCATGTGAAAGAGGTGTCCATGTGTCTTAACCGGGGGTGACATGTTACTTCCATACACAGAATCAATCCCACAGTGGTGGTAACATGGTTGCATCTATATGGCCTGGACATCCCATCCAATTTAACATATGCAATAGAATTTGTTAAACATCAGTGAGGCCCTTTAATTTGGCTAGGTGACATTGTACAACACATCTCCATAAGTTGGCAGCACTGACAAGTTGACAATTGACAATGCACAAATATCCCATGTGTGACAAGTTCTATGCAGACCTATTATCTGCCCTTACCAAGTTGACTCATGTTTAAACATGTACCTACACTACTGAACTTGGTCCAGTTCAGCTGGCTAACTTGGTTGTGAGGTTGACGGTTTGAGTGTCAGAAGGACCATATGCCTGTACATCTGTTGTGTATATGTGTAATTGTCTCAAAACGTTATGTGTAGGAGTGTACACTTTCAATATTGTCACATCAATATGTGTTCTTAGCACAGTGCACTCGCTTAATGGTAGTGGGCATTGTCAGAGCAGGAGTGATGTGAGATATTGGTACAGCCTCAACGATTCCATGTCCCTTTCATTAGAATCATCATCATCATGCTATCTGTGTCATGGTCTTATGCCTGCAGCGAAACACATTGCATACCCCTTACACCGTGCATATTGTTTTGAAGGGCGTGTGATTGAGTGTTATTGATGTGATATTGTAAGATTAATCTTCCAAGTTGTACTGGCAGTTAAGTCCATTTCATTGTCACTGTGTGGTTTTAAATTGGTCCCTTGTGGCTCTGGAGTGCCATCTGTTGTTATTTGCATCTGTCATTTGTCCCTAGGTGCGTATCCAATTGGGTGAGGATATCAAACATGCCTAGCAGTGTCACAACCTCATTGTCTTCCTGGCCACGTGTCAATGTAGTGGTGTATGTGTTGTGTGTCCTACAGGGTTGCTGTGCTGTATGTATATAAGTAGGTTTCTGTACTTACCAACAAGTAGGCCATTGCCATATTGTCCATCCTGGAAGTGTTGATTGATGGTGCAGTGGCGGAAGATGAATGAATCATGTACACTCCCAGGAAACTTTGCCACAATGTTGGTGATCAATCCCCGGTGATCGACAATGGCCTGCACATTGATGGAGTGTGTGTGCTTCCTGTTGCGGTATGGATGTTTGGTTGTAGCAGGAGGCACAATGCGTACATGTGTGCAGTCAATGGCACCAAGCACGTGTAGGAAGCCGTTTATTTGGGAGAAGCCCTGTTTGGTCTCCTGCTGCTTCTGCTGTGTGTTGGGGAAGCTGGTGTGGCAAGGTGTGAGAGAGATGATGGCATCCAGTACCTTGGGTAGGAAGGCAGAGAATGAGGGCTGTGAGATCCCACAATCAGGGCACCAGTGGTTTGAAATGAGCGACTTGCCAACATGTGGAGGACAGCTAGCAGCTTGGTCTCTGGTGGAATGATGTGGGGTGTCTGCAAGCTGGGTGCCATCTGTGGCTCAATGTTGCGCAGAAGCTGCTGAATGGCTTGCCAGTTCAGTCTGTACCTCTGGATGATGTCTTGTTGCCTGAGTCCCTGATGGGTTGTCCTGGACCTGAATATCATCTCCTGCCTTCTGCGTTGCCTTTGGGGTCCCTGCTGGTGTGGTGGAAGCGGCTGGTATTGGTCCTGTTCTCTGCGTCTTCGTGCATGCTGGATGAATAGCACCTCCATGCCTTCCTTTTTGAGCTCTGCTGTTGCTTTTGTGTATTTTCCTTAAGTACTGGTGTGTTTGCCCCATTTTAACGCCTGCCCTGACCCAAGCGTTATTTTTTTACGTAAATCGGGCTGTGCGTCATTTTCCGACTCCGCCTGCCGGCCGTGCAGGGTTTTTGCACAGTAGGATAAATATGGCGCACAGGTGTTTAAGTAATTTTTGGGATGGGAACGCCTACCTTACATGTCATTAACGCAAGGCGGTTTCCCGCATCCAGAAAATGAGGCACACAGAGGAATTTTGACATTCGCGGGGTCAGGCGTCATAGTATAAATATGGTGCAAGGTTTGCGCCGAAGGTGCTTCAATATTTTTGACGCATATTCAGCACAAACAGAGTATAAATATGACCCTTAGTGGCCAAAACTTGAACAAGAAGCCAATTTCACTCTTCTCTTCAAGTTTTCTTCTCCAGGCATTGGAAACACATTTATTCATTAAGATTTAAAAGTATTAAGCAGAGCAGCACAGGGAACGGGTTTTGCTTGCAAGCATTGTGAAATTGTGCCACAACGTTAGTTGGACAAATGTATGTTATAACATGTATGCCTCGTACCTTTCAGCTAACGTATACATATATATTTTTGACATTTGTTTGTCAAAGAAAAAAACATCCATTGAACATAAAACTATTTTTCTAGGATTCTTGTTGCATCTTACACTTTATTGCGTTTATCTTGATTGTAAATGAAGAAATGTTATTGTTGAGGAACCATTTAGAAATTATTGATGTGAGTTCATTTCTTTGTTGAGTTGTTATTATTATTATTATTATTATTATTACTATTATGTGAATTATTCAAACTTGTATTCATAGTGCCTTTGGTATGACGTTATTTGGAACATTTTCTGATTTGAGTAACAACTGTGATTGTCGATACTTTTTACCATAATAAAAATTAGTTACAAAAGTAAAAGCTGCTCCATTTCTCCAGTGCATTTTAAACTCTAATGGCCTGATTTACAAACTGCATTTTTTTAGTATGTTTTGCAGTAACATAGTAGTACTACAAAACTTAATGCAAAGTGCCATTCACAAATTGCACCTTTGTAGTAACTTAGGTTTCAAAAAAAGTTTAAATACTGAAACTGTTTTGGTAAAGGCCACTAACATTATTCGTTTAATTCTGATTGATGGAGGTGTGGCAGCCTGGTTTTCTACACCACTTACTCTCCATTTTGGTCAATCACTTGGATGTTTTTGGTGTTGTACACAGAGTAAACAAATGGTTTGCCTCATTCTTGTAGAACCATAGCCAAACAGCTTTCTTGCCCAAATATCATGTCTGGCTAAATCTATTTCTACTGGCACTACAAGCATCTGCCTAAATTATTCAATCTATAGGGCTAATTATGAGATTGGCAGACGGGAAAACCTTTCCGCCAAACTTCTGACGGGGTGCTTACAGCCCTGCAGGTGACCTCCCGCCATCCCCATTATGACTTTCCCACTGGGCTGATAGTCGGAAACCAGGGGTTTGGGCAGTGCAGGGTCCCCCTGTGGTCCCCTCCACCTCTTCTCCACCAGCCTTTTCATGGCAGTCGAATCGCCATGAAAAGGCTGGTGGAGAACAAGGTTGTAATCAGCAGGACCAGTCCTCGCCGCCCTGGCAGATTACAACCTGCACCCTTCCTCAGCCCGTCAGAATCCAAGATCGTTGCAGGGATGGCAGTAAGTTGATGGGTCTGCCCAGCAACCTCGTAATGTGGCAGTTGGAATACCACAAATGTGGTGGTCCAACCACTACCATGACATTGGCGGTCCTCGGACTGCCAATGTTGTAATAAGGCCCTACATGGTATGCCATTGGCCAGATTCATACACTATTTTGAATTTACGGTCTATGTCTATGTCCATGATGAACCCATCACAAGGTTGAATGGGAATATAGAGAACGAATACCAAACTTTTTCATTATGCCTTAAGGAATTGGAAGAGTGGATGACATTCAAATCTTTGGTAAAAAATGGAGATAAAAGTTATTTTTAGCAACTTTGCCTTATGGACCAATGAATGATTGCTGTAATCTGTTGGGACTCTTCTTCCTTCTCACCTTACTAGGAACTTAGGGGTCATATCTTTCTCTAAGTTTTTGTTTTGAAGAACATATACATACTTACCACCACTTTTTTAAGTACCATATTTCTGACGTGTATGCATCAAAATGTATGTCTTTTACTGGGTTTGGGTCATTTCTCACATTTTTATAGTACATGACAGCTGTAAGTATGCAGAGATAGGCTGTTTGCACCTACATTGTGCATTCCAGTGTTTGGGCACATGTGGCAGATCACACTACTGCAGACCATGATCCTCTAGTTGTTGTACCGGATTTTCACTCTTCACTGATGCAATAGATACCCAAACCTTTGGAATACAAATTGGTATTACCCAGTTTGAGCAGGTTGTGCGTCAATAGAGGATAGCAAGGCTACGCAACTTAATACAGTAACTCATTGCCTGTGTGTCAATGTCTGTGAATTGGCTATTTCAATTTTAGTTGTCTCACTGTGTGAACATCACAAGATGTGTTTTCATAAATGTGCTTGTATGCATGTGTTGTCAATGTGGATAACCATCAGATGCTATTCAGTGTTGAAATGAGTCAGGAAATGTGTTTGTCATACATGTAGCAACAAATGCTGTGTGAACTTCCCTGAATTTTGGTACAAAAGCATCTTCCATGACAAACCATGCACATGATAGATAGAGGACAGTTGAATATGGCAATGTTACAAGACTAAGCCATCACATATACTGGAATGTTGGATACCACTTCCTGGTCACTTGTTTGTATACTACCCATGAGTCAGGCATTTGAAAATACTATGTCTGTATAGTATTTGTGACACAGAGTCCCAAAACCAATCCAAAAATGTAATGTCACCCCATAGTTTGAGTCATATAAATTACCTGTTTCTCTTGTGGCAGTGGAAGACCAGCAGACCAAGCAGCATGTGTTCACATATTTCCAGTGGTTAATTTCACAAAGGTGTCCAGTTCAAGTATGTGGCCTTGTATACCCTGTGTCATTAATGGGGTCCATGTTGTCACAGTTACATGCAGGTCTAGTCATGAGTCTGTGGAGCCATTCCCTGCATTAACAAAGTATCATTCACAGCTGAATTGAACAAAAGCCAAAGAGGAGTGAGAACACACATCGGGATAGTCCAGCTATGGCACTGCAGAAGTTTTATGAGACTGATAATAGGGCAACCTTGGTTTGCTTACAAAGTTAATGGATCAGTAACTTAAAACTGGCAGGTTTCCTCACAACATTTGTACACAGGGTGGCCTCTAAAATTCCCACTGCAACCAGGAACATCAGTGCCTCTGTGCTGATTAATCTCACAGCTATTCACCACGCAAGCCCCATCAATAGGTTGGGGCCGATGTAAATCAGTGTGTGGACCGTCAGGGTACAAACATGTTTTGACATTTCATGCACATTAGCAAACGTTGTTTGTTGTGCTGGAGGCACCATACCCAATCCATGCATACAGCCATGGTACACTGTCACTATTTGTCATGCATGCATACATGAAACCCAGACAAGGAAAGGCCCGTGATTAGACTATTTGAAGACATGTACCGCCCCATGATACGATAAGTAAACTGATTACGCTATACAATGTATTTGAGCATTCATTGTCGACCTACCTGACGCAGGAGGAAAGTGAGGGCATGGAAAGCAACTATGAGACAAAAGTAGCCACATGGAACCTTTATGGTAACAGAAAGACAGGGACCAATCAGGCTAACAGGTCAGAGGCTCTGTCAGGAACTAACATGAACAAGGCAAATACACAGTGAGCAGACTGAGACTGGTCAAAGCAGGAACAACACTGTGGAAAATGAAAACTGTATTTGTCCTGTGTGCTGCAACGTTACACAATAACCCAAGGCCTGTGTTACACAAGTGATTTATACGGCAATGCATAACAGGGATATACATATAATGGCAGCTTCTATGCTGTTCCAGGCAGCAGCAAGGGCACTGCAAGTTCAAATGGCAGGTCTGCATGGAAGTGCTCACAGGTGTGTGCAGCTTCAGTCTCTCACTGAGAGACTCAAGTTCAAAGGGCCAACAGTGCCTTTCACATGGGAAGCAATGGACAGGTGATTACAGGTCCTACAGACTACCAGGCAGTGCATTATCTGACCAGAAATCAATGTAGACAGATGAACTATGACTATGGCATGCCATACTAAAGAGGGAAGCACACTAGAGTCAGAATGTGAGTCTCGGTGTGTGTAGATGAAGGATTATCTGGGTACAAATAGTCCATTTCCAGGGCCCCCTAGAGAAGGGTTGGGAGAGACTGAAAACATGGTAGTGGCAGGACTAATGACCTGGAATGGCATGTGCAGGGCATGTCTTGTGAGCAATGCTAGTAATACCTAGGGCACTTGTGCTATCCATTTGCAGCTTACATGGACTTCTTGTCACACATACTCCTTGCAGAGATAGCTGATGTCACACTTACTGCTGTCAAGCGTCTGGTCATACATTCCTGTTACCAAAGCAATAGCACATCCACTGCCTCATGTATGAGGCAGTTTTTTACCTTATGAATGATGGTGTCTTAGTTGTGGGCCATATGCTGCAATGAACCATGTTGCCAACATGTATGTGTGCCATAGCTGTAGTCCTCTGATATTGCCCTTCAAATGTGAAATGGACAGGATATATGTCATTTACAGTGTGTATGAAGTTGGGTGTACATTCATACCCATCAAACGTGATGTGGATTTTTCAGTATCCTAATCTGTATATCTGCAATGCTCCATGAGGCTACACTCTGATTAGGAACCTTACGGATAATGTGATGCATAAATGATTACCCAGACCATTATATAGTGATTAGAATAGGTGTTTAATTACATGTGGTAAGACAGTAGTGATGGTGACTATAGGTAAAATAAGTTTTGTACAATGTGTTGCCTCCGACGCAATCCTGCTGCAGTGTTTCGATGGTACCCCTCATGTTGATGGACAACATCCTCCTCTTTCTCCTCTTCAGGCATTTGTGGGTCTGGTTCACAGAGGGGAATGTTCCTCCTTACACAACTGTTGTGCAGGATGGCACAGGTCAAAATGATCTTGCAGACCATTTCAGGTGAGTATAGGAGGCTGCCTCCGGTGATGTCAAGGCACCTGAATCTTGACTTTAGGATGCCAAAGGTCCTCTCTACTATGGTGCCTGTCCTCCGATGTGCATCATTATAGGCACGCTCTGATGCTGTGCTTGGGTTTGCAAATGGGGTCATGATCCATGGCTGGATCCCATACCCCTGATCAGCTGAAAGAGAAAATGAGTGAGGAAATTTTTATGTTCCTTGCATCATGATTATCACTTTGCATGGCAGTTGTTCTCTTGTGTTGTCTGTGACTCATCTGTGTTTGTGTTATTGTGTGGAATCCTAGGCTTCTAGGATGTACCATCGGCATTGGGATGTTTCATTATCTGAACTGGTGTTTGGCTGTTTTACTGGATGTCAGCTGTATTTTTGTAGACTTGCAGTACATTGTGTACTCCCATGCATTATGTCATGTGAAAGAGGTGTCCATGTGTCTTAACCGGGGGTGACATGTTACTTCCATACACAGAATCAATCCCACAGTGGTGGTAACATGGTTGCATCTATATGGCCTGGACATCCCATCCAATTTAACATATGCAATAGAATTTGTTAAACATCAGTGAGGCCCTTTAATTTGGCTAGGTGACATTGTACAACACATCTCCATAAGTTGGCAGCACTGACAAGTTGACAATTGACAATGCACAAATATCCCATGTGTGACAAGTTCTATGCAGACCTATTATCTGCCCTTACCAAGTTGACTCATGTTTAAACATGTACCTACACTACTGAACTTGGTCCAGTTCAGCTGGCTAACTTGGTTGTGAGGTTGACGGTTTGAGTGTCAGAAGGACCATATGCCTGTACATCTGTTGTGTATATGTGTAATTGTCTCAAAACGTTATGTGTAGGAGTGTACACTTTCAATATTGTCACATCAATATGTGTTCTTAGCACAGTGCACTCGCTTAATGGTAGTGGGCATTGTCAGAGCAGGAGTGATGTGAGATATTGGTACAGCCTCAACGATTCCATGTCCCTTTCATTAGAATCATCATCATCATGCTATCTGTGTCATGGTCTTATGCCTGCAGCGAAACACATTGCATACCCCTTACACCGTGCATATTGTTTTGAAGGGCGTGTGATTGAGTGTTATTGATGTGATATTGTAAGATTAATCTTCCAAGTTGTACTGGCAGTTAAGTCCATTTCATTGTCACTGTGTGGTTTTAAATTGGTCCCTTGTGGCTCTGGAGTGCCATCTGTTGTTATTTGCATCTGTCATTTGTCCCTAGGTGTGTATCCAATTGGGTGAGGATATCAAACATGCCTAGCAGTGTCACAACCTCATTGTCTTCCTGGCCACGTGTCAATGTAGTGGTGTATGTGTTGTGTGTCCTACAGGGTTGCTGTGCTGTATGTATATAAGTAGGTTTCTGTACTTACCAACAAGTAGGCCATTGCCATATTGTCCATCCTGGAAGTGTTGATTGATGGTGCAGTGGCGGAAGATGAATGAATCATGTACACTCCCAGGAAACTTTGCCACAATGTTGGTGATCAATCCCCGGTGATCGACAATGGCCTGCACATTGATGGAGTGTGTGTGCTTCCTGTTGCGGTATGGATGTTTGGTTGTAGCAGGAGGCACAATGCGTACATGTGTGCAGTCAATGGCACCAAGCACGTGTAGGAAGCCGTTGATTTGGGAGAAGCCCTGTTTGGTCTCCTGCTGCTTCTGCTGTGTGTTGGGGAAGCTGGTGTGGCAAGGTGTGAGAGAGATGATGGCATCCAGTACCTTGGGTAGGAAGGCAGAGAATGAGGGCTGTGAGATCCCACAATCAGGGCACCAGTGGTTTGAAATGAGCGACTTGCCAACATGTGGAGGACAGCTAGCAGCTTGGTCTCTGGTGGAATGATGTGGGGTGTATGCAAGCTGGGTGCCATCTGTGGCTCAATGTTGCGCAGAAGCTGCTGAATGGCTTGCCAGTTCAGTCTGTACCTCTGGATGATGTCTTGTTGCCTGAGTCCCTGATGGGTTGTCCTGGACCTGAATATCATCTCCTGCCTTCTGCGTTGCCTTTGGGGTCCCTGCTGGTGTGGTGGAAGCGGCTGGTATTGGTCCTGTTCTCTGCGTCTTCGTGCATGCTGGATGAATAGCACCTCCATGCCTTCCTTTTTGAGCTCTGCTGTTGCTTTTGTGTATTTTCCTTAAGTACTGGTGTGTTTGCCCCATTTTAACGCCTGCCCTGACCCAAGCGTTATTTTTTTACGTAAATCGGGCTGTGCGTCATTTTCCGACTCCGCCTGCCGGCCGTGCAGGGTTTTTGCACAGTAGGATAAATATGGCGCACAGGTGTTTAAGTAATTTTTGGGATGGGAACGCCTACCTTACATGTCATTAACGCAAGGCGGTTTCCCGCATCCAGAAAATGAGGCACACAGAGGAATTTTGACATTCGCGGGGTCAGGCGTCATAGTATAAATATGGTGCAAGGTTTGCGCCGAATGTGCTTCAATATTTTTGACGCATATTCAGCACAAACAGAGTATAAAAATGACCCTTAGTGGCCAAAACTTGAACAAGCAGCCAATTTCACTCTTCTCTTCAAGTTTTCTTCTCCAGGCATTGGAAACACATTTATTCATTAAGATTTAAAAGTATTAAGCAGAGCAGCACAGGGAACGGGTTTTGCTTGCAAGCATTGTGAAATTGTGCCACAACGTTAGTTGGACAAATGTATGTTATAACATGTATGCCTCGTACCTTTCAGCTAACGTATACATATATATTTTTGACATTTGTTTGTCAAAGAAAAAAACATCCATTGAACATAAAACTATTTTTCTAGGATTCTTGTTGCATCTTACACTTTATTGCGTTTATCTTGATTGTAAATGAAGAAATGTTATTGTTGAGGAACCATTTAGAAATTATTGATGTGAGTTCATTTCTTTGTTGAGTTGTTATTATTATTATTATTATTATTATTACTATTATGTGAATTATTCAAACTTGTATTCATAGTGCCTTTGGTATGACGTTATTTGGAACATTTTCTGATTTGAGTAACAACTGTGATTGTCGATACTTTTTACCATAATAAAAATTAGTTACAAAAGTAAAAGCTGCTCCATTTCTCCAGTGCATTTTAAACTCTAATGGCCTGATTTACAAACTGCATTTTTTTAGTATGTTTTGCAGTAACATAGTAGTACTACAAAACTTAATGCAAAGTGCCATTCACAAATTGCACCTTTGTAGTAACTTAGGTTTCAAAAAAAGTTTAAATACTGAAACTGTTTTGGTAAAGGCCACTAACATTATTCGTTTAATTCTGATTGATGGAGGTGTGGCAGCCTGGTTTTCTACACCACTTACTCTCCATTTTGGTCAATCACTTGGATGTTTTTGGTGTTGTACACAGAGTAAACAAATGGTTTGCCTCATTCTTGTAGAACCATAGCCAAACAGCTTTCTTGCCCAAATATCATGTCTGGCTAAATCTATTTCTACTGGCACTACAAGCATCTGCCTAAATTATTCAATCTATAGGGCTAATTATGAGATTGGCAGACGGGAAAACCTTTCCGCCAAACTTCTGACGGGGTGCTTACAGCCCTGCAGGTGACCTCCCGCCATCCCCATTATGACTTTCCCCACTGGGCTGATAGTCAGAAACCAGGGGTTTGGGCAGTGCAGGGTCCCCCTGTGGTCCCCTCCACCTCTTCTCCACCAGCCTTTTCATGGCAGTCGAATCGCCATGAAAAGGCTGGTGGAGAACAAGGTTGTAATCAGCAGGACCAGTCCTCGCCGCCCTGGCAGATTACAACCTGCACCCTTCCTCAGCCCGTCAGAATCCAAGATCGTTGCAGGGATGGCAGTAAGTTGATGGGTCTGCCCAGCAACCTCGTAATGTGGCAGTTGGAATACCACAAATGTGGTGGTCCAACCACTACCATGACATTGGCGGTCCTCGGACTGCCAATGTTGTAATAAGGCCCTACATGGTATGCCATTGGCCAGATTCATACACTATTTTGAATTTACGGTCTATGTCTATGTCCATGATGAACCCATCACAAGGTTGAATGGGAATATAGAGAACGAATCCCAAACTTTTTCATTATGCCTTAAGGAATTGGAAGAGTGGATGACATTCAAATCTTTGGTAAAAAATGGAGATAAAAGTTATTTTTAGCAACTTTGCCTTATGGACCAATGAATGATTGCTGTAATCTGTTGGGACTCTTCTTCCTTCTCACCTTACTAGGAACTTAGGGGTCATATCTTTCTCTAAGTTTTTGTTTTGAAGAACATATACATACTTACCACCACTTTTTTAAGTACCATATGGACATTTTTCCCATTTCTTCCTGCTTCTTACTGAAGCTTCTAGTACAAGCATTGATCATTTCTATAGGTTAATTGGTTATCTGAAATCACACAGACTGATGGTGGTACAAACTGTATTAGCATGCACAGTTCTAGAATTGAATATGAGCGCACCCATTTCCTTACACCTTTGTCAACTTGACTAGCTGCCCTTTGCCAAAATAAGTTCTTGTCAAAAAGCTACCTACAAGACTGGACCAGATACTCATATGTCCTCCCTTTTTTCCTGGTACTCTCTTCCCACATTATACGCTTTAACTCACAATGTCTGACAGAAACACCCAAATAAAAATAAAAAACTCAGGATTGAAAGCCAATGGGACAATGGCACTCAGGGGTATCTTCCACCTAGTCGTATGATCAAGGATAGAGACAACTGCAGGGTTTTTATGTGTTTTGGCTGTATTTTGGCTCCCCATGAATTGAATTTTAGATGTAGTCCTGTGATAAAATTCTAAAAGATATCTAAGCTGAAATGCTACTTTGGGGTAGCCTGTTTTGAGGCTAGGCTGCAAGTCCAGTAGTGGTGGAAATTGTAGAATTGTAGCAAAAGTGCATACTTTCCAACTCAACACAGCATACGGAATCTGCTAATGGGTAGTAGATTTCCTAACTCCTTCTTGGACTTGATCTTACAGTGCACTGCATATGATACATTCTGGATTGAAAATAATATTTTACATCTGCTTACCTTATACAGTACCATGAAAATAGATGAGATATCCTTTCCCCCAGGTCTCCTGAAAAGTGGATACCAGGCATATATAGATGATTGCGGGTTGGAGCCCCACAGTAGGGTAACGTAAAGATGCCTGAGAAGGAAGCAGCAGCCAGATGAGTTAAGCTACTGTATTCAATATCCAGGTAAAGTGTCTCCAGTCTCATCATGCAGGGTAGATCTGACAGATAACATTCTATGCCAAATCCAACAGGAATGTTCCAATAGAACAAGGAGAAGGGTGAGGGAAAAGGCAAATAAAGGATTTGTGGAGGGAAAGGATTACTGATGTAGAGAAAGTGTGAAAATAAAAAATCACAACACATTTTCCCCCTATAAAAACAAGAAAAGGAAGGAAATAGAATTGACGATAACATCATACATTAAGGAAAAAGGAACAATATGTGAATAATTATGCTCACATTTACTGTATATACAACAGGAACTGTACATGAAAGAGTACGGTATATGCTAATAATTATGTAGGAGAAAGGGACTGAGGAAACTCAAGCTGTCATTTAGGTGCTTGGATTTCTCTATGCTCTTCCTGGAATTAGTTACATCACTCAAGTGGTCACTACTACATGGAGTATGACTATTTCGATCAGCTCTGGCATGGTGAGCATGACTGGGGGGGAGTGTTTGAAATGTTTTAGCCGTCTGTCCATCGTCTCTTTCTGTGTTGCTATGCTCACCCTAATTGGCCAGGGTATGCCCTGATGTGGGTCCCTTGCTCACTGTGCCACTGGATTCAAGCTAGCCTGGCTGATGAGTGGTGATACCCTTAAACCAGTCCTAGGATACTTGTTTCCAGTCCAAGGAGGACCTGGCCTGGCAGTTCGGGCCGGACGGTTCACATGGGGAGCAGGGTCAAGACGGATTTTCATATGGCTGAGTCCAAACTGGTTGGCATGTTGAGCAAAAGAACGATGGACTTATCCCAGATCTGTGACTGGGGGTGAGTGTTTGAAAAGTCTCAGCACTCTGTCATCATCTTTTTGTGTGTTGTTAAAATCTCTCAAGTGAACTCTTACATTTCTTTAGCATTCATTTTTGTGACTATAACAGAAGGAGCTTTCAATCTTGTCAATGGCTCCTTGAGATTCTAATTTATTTGTTTCTATTTTAAGGGATTCCTTCATGAATAATGGAATAGGTCACATTTTGTGCACCACAGGCACAGCACTATCTTTTAGCTTGATTTTGCGAACTTTGAGCAGACCTTACCTTTCAGAAAAAAACATCAGGGAATTCTTCAGAAATGTCCTTGCCTACAATCGACCTGTCCATAACCAGTACTTGCTCATCATTATTTGGATCTAATATTATACCAAAATCTTTTTGATGTTTCCATCCTAATAAATTGGATGCTTGTCTAGTAATGTATATGTTACCAACAGTGCCGCACTTCTTAAACTAATAGGCATTTTTGCTATTCCTTCGAAGGGTATGCATTCTCTACTGTAACCCACAGTTTGATGTCAGAAGTTTCCAATCCATAGTTGTTTCTTGAAACATTCTCGTGAAATGGTTTCTTATCTATAAGAGTATACAGTGAGCAAGAGCCTGTATACACATTACATTTCACTCCATTAAGAACTATCTCACAAGCAGGATAATTTACACCTTCAATCTTCTCTGTGGATTTAACTTGGAAAACAATATTGTTGTCTAACTATTCCTCATCATTCATAGACCTGATTACATTTATTTCTTTGTTTTCAGTGTCTCTGCACACCTTGGTGAAATCTCCCTTTTCATTATATTTCCTGCAGATTATATATTTTGTAGGACACTTGGGATTAGTAGCTAAATGGTTGGTGTTGCCACACCCATAATATTCAAGTCTGTCAGATCTGCTAGGTTTTGTTTTAGACTTTTGTAGTTGTACATTCTTTATTTTGTTGACTTTGTATTGACAGCATATATATATAATATTGGGACTTTCTGGAACGATTTTCATATTTTGTATGCACATGGCAGCATATTCAATATCCTTAGCTATGCCTATATCTTCATGTAGAATGTGATTCATAAATTTGAGTTTGTCATAATGTGGGAAAACGGAGCTGATTGCAAAACCCCCCTAACTTTTTGCCCCCATTATTTACTTATGCTGGTGTTTTTCTGACTCTGATGGTACCCTGGATACTGCTAAACAGTCCTAGGGCCTGTGCTCTGATTAAAACAAATATGGAAATTAGGCTAATTATAATTGGCTGTATCAACCTCTGTGTAAGTCCCTAGTATATGGTGGGGCATGTAGGTTTAGGGGCCCCAGCATAGGTAGTGCACCCATGGGTGCACTGCTGTGGTGCCCAGGGTCATTTTAAAGGCAGGCCTGCCTTGCTGGCTACTTTGAAGTTAAAATTAATCCCAAATTTGACTTTGGAATTAAAAGTACTTTCAAAGTCCTCAACTACCTTATTTATACATATGATCCACTCCTAAGGTATGCCCCATGGGGCCCCCATGGTTGGGTGCACTGTAACTATAAGCAGAGACTTTATAAAAGGTGTTTTATAATCCCTGGTAAAGGAAAAATAGCTACATTTGCTTTCCCCGTTGTAGTGAATGGGTTCCATAGGCTAACATGGAGAGCCTTTATTTTAAAATAATAAAGTCTTTTTTTCCATAGGAAGGAGCTAAATCTGGCATGTTTAGTGTCCAATTAAAAGTTATAATATATCCAAAAACTTGCCACTGTTGAATTTAGTATAACATGTACCTAGAAAGAGTTTTAGAACTCTTTCTAACCCTTACCAGTTTTAGCTCTGCAGTGCCCTTCTCTGATTTGGCAGCCTTTGGCAGCCTGAGCCAGGCTGCCTTGATGAGGTGTGAAGTGGCCTGGGCTGACACAAAGGAGGCATCTTGTGAGAGGAGATCTGCCTTAGCAGATGGTAGAACAGGGTGGTGGGAGAGCAGCCAAACTGGTCTTTAAACGAGCGAAGGACATTTGGGAGAGCCACTGTACCTCCCCCATTTCCTGCAAACCCAGATAGCCAGGTGCCCCCTAATTAGATTAAGAGAGAGCTGGAAAGGAGTGTGCCAAGGGAACCTTAGCCACACCAGTGGGTGGTCTCAGCCAGACCTCACCTCTGAGATTGACTTTTTGCAATCTTGGATTTTTGGAGAATGTTGCTCCCTGGGAGTGGTTTGTGCCACAATTCCCAGGAAGTGGCCACTCAAAAGGGTGGTGGCCTTCAGGTGTTTGGACAGAGGCCCCCATGCTTTCCACCCCCAGGAGCAGGATACAATTGGCAAAGCTACACCCCACTTCAGATTCCTACAAGGAACAAGACAAAGAAGAAGAAGGACTGCCCTGCTGGACCACTGACCTGCACCTGGATGCTGCACTCTGAAGGACTGCACCCGCTGAACACTTGGGCTTCACCACTAATAGGACTTTGCCTCTATTTAACTGCTTCAAGAAGGGACTCCCTGTTTGTTACCGGTAGAAAATAACTTATCAGAGTCCCCTGCATCAAGCCCTGAAGAAACTGAACAGTGGCCATTTTTTGGATTTGAGCCAGGTGCATTTTGAGAGTTGGAGTCTTAACTCTCAAAGAGCAACCTAGAGCTTCTGGAACCTTGGGGTGAGTTGTGGACTCCTAAAGGAGATTCAAAGACCTTTTGGAAGAAGATCCAGAAGTTTGGAGTAGTTTGGAGCAACTTTGAAAAAAAAGCTCAATAAGTGCTTTACGTCAACCACGACCCAGCCTGACTTGCAGGTTCATCCCACTGAAAAGCTCCGGAGCCCCAAACTTGTAGGATTTCACTGGGGGCTCGTGGAAAGACAATCCAAAGATGTCAACTCAAAATCGGCTTGCTGTGGAGGGTTGCTCGACGTCAGAGAGAAAAAGCTCTAAGTTTTTAAGCCCAAATGTAAAAAGGTGACTGAGGCTTCCCACTCAGTGTAAACAAAAAGGCCCCCAGGTGGGTCGGCTTCAATTTCAAGTTCATCTCAGATGAAGATTTCCATCCTGGAAAATTGTCGTAGAACATAGTATCCATCACTAAGGTCTCCTGTAACGCATATCGGGTGAGGGCTACAGGGAGGTCCCAGTGAAGAATATCTTCAAGAAAAAGACTAAGTCAGAAGGTAAAACTTTGACTGAGCTCTCCTGCCCAGTGTAGCTGAGCAGTGCTCCATCGTGGTTGCCCTCAAAATGTGACTTTACCCCAGTTGACTGCGACCAGATGTCCAGAACGGCACTTTTGGTTTCAATGCGCTAAAAAACATTTATTCTTTAAAAATTAATGTCTCCGGTTCCCCACATTGCATTTTTGTCATTTTAAAGATACAAATATAGGCCCTCATTATGACCCTGTGGACGGCGGTATTTTGGAGAAGAGTATTGACAACAGGCTGGCGGTACTGTTCCCCAAAATATGACATTGGCGGTTTGGCTAAAGCCAAACCACCAATGTACCACTCCATCCACAAGGGCGTTAACAGCCGCCGGGCTGGAGACTTCAGTCTCCAGTCAGGCGGCCATCACTGTCCCACCCGCGGGATTATGACCCCGCCTACTGCCATGGTTTTGGTGGATTCCTTACCACCACGAAAACCATGGCGGTAGGCACTATCAGTGACAGGGAACCCCTTCCCTGTCGCTGATAGGAGTCTCCTCCGCCCCTCCTCCTCCCCAGAGTCCTCCCCCAGCCTCCCTCTCCCACACCAGACCCCCTACGACAGACACACACATTCACGCACCATCATACACACACTTACACCCAGGCATGCATACATCCATTCACACACACTTCCACACACACTTACATATACAAGCACCCACACATTCACACAACATATACACACACTCGCAACCATGCTTGCACACATGCATTCCACATGCCACACACTCGCATGCACGCACACACAAACATATACCCACACCCCCACACACACAATACCCCCCACCGCCTCCCCTGTCGGAGAACCTGACTTACCTGATTGCAGGGGGTCCTCCGGCAGGAGACAGGACGGGGTGCTGCTGCCAGCAGCAGCGTCCACCAGCAGAACACTGCCAGGCCGTATCATGTATCATAGTATTGCGGACAGTAGGTAGCCGCGGCGATGGTGTTTTGGTGGCTGTCACCGCAGCGGTAGGTGGTCAATACCGCCGTTGATATAATGAGGGCCATAATCTATTTTTATAAATTGGTGTTGATTTCTCCTAAGTCAAACTGCTTGTTGTAAGCTACCAAGGGTTGTGCTGGGATTAATTTATTGAGACCTATCTGAACCTAGTTGGAGTTTGTGGGTTTGCTAATTGTAAGTACTTACCAGCCCTTACCAATAATCCACTTTCCAACACTTCAAATTTGGACTCATTAGTGTAGTTTACTAGTTGGTCCTGTATTAATGGATCTGTAAAAGGTCTGAATTCACAGATGGATTATAGTCTTCTAAGCACAGCAATATAATATCCCACTTTTTTATTCTTTCTCTGAAACCTACTAAAGAACTTCTCTCTAACACTACAATAATAGTTTCCCTGAAGTAGTTTTTGAGCGTCTTTAGAGTTATTTGATATACATCTTGTAGGGCTTCTCTCCTTTCTCCCCTTTCCTGTAATGCATATGTTGGAAGATCTTCAAATATATCTCTCTACCCTATATTCCAACACTGTGTAACTAAACATGTTGTTTCCTAATTGGGCTGATCTTTTTTCCCTCCTATATCTATTAATTAGGTTTCTCAGGCACGTATGGCTCCTGACTTAATTGACAAAATGCGAAGGATGTCTGATAATAGCTGCCACCATAACTGGCATGACTGAGAACAAGGGAGAAAATACAATGGATACGTAATGTAATACATTACAGGATTCCAAGTTGACCTATTAGTTGCGAGAAATGTTATAACAAAGATACAGTAGTAATTATGGAGAGGTGAGAAACTAAAATTAACAAGTAGCAATGTTACAACAATTAGTGATAAGAATATTGAGCTATTGTTTGTTTTAAATATGTAATTAGGAAAGTTCAACGTTTGATATTGATACTGTAAAGCTATAAAAGTATGCAAATTGGTATAGGGTTGTGAACATATAGTGTGATTCAGATGAAACCTATAAAGTAAGGGTTAAACGTTCATTGTTTAAAAGATATATTGACATATAATACTTTCCTCTCAAGTTGAAAGTTGAAAGTACCTTCCAGTATATCATAATTTGTGATATGTGGGTCAATCCTGTATAGTAAAAGTTTATCATGCATTCATTTAAAATATTGCTATACAATAACTGGCTGTCAGAGAAGGTTAGCATTGCAGCATTGAAATTGCTGAAGTGGTTGTGGGAAGAGAGGGAGCCTACAGAGGAATCGGTTGTCCCATCGGAAATTGCCACAGCGTGTTCCTCCGATGACAAGACCTGAGGGAAAGAGACTAGTGTCACCTCAAGAAAATGAGCAGCACACTTGTAAACACTCCTGAAGGAATTGTCAAGAGTGTTTTTAAGTTGTGAGAGACTTGCCAGAAGAGAGAAGAGAAACATTTAGATGAACTGCAGCAGTCCTTCAGAAGCCACAATGACAGGCTTCTCAACTGAGGAAGACCTGAGGAGAGAAGAGGGGTATTACACCAAGAGAAGTGAGCAAAATTTCCATTATAACTTAAAATGAAATGGGCGATTCACCAAAAGTGGGGAATCCAGCTGAACTGAAGTTGACACCACTGGAGCGCAACCCAGATGAATTTGTCAGAGTCGTCGAGCACTGTTACTGTGGGGGCACAGGAGAAATAAATGTCTCAGAGTGAGATTTTCCAATGCTGCAGCCTTCAAGAAGTAACAAACCGATGGTAGGGTACCAACATCAATTGTTAAGGAACCCACAGCTACTTCTGCCACAGGCTCTCAATACACTGGAAAACAACTCAGAGAGCTGATGTTTGCAAGGGTGTGTTGAGAAAACTCACAATCCACCAAAGCAACATTTGTGCACCCGCTCAGAACATGACAAAAACTGGAACTGGTTTACAGTTGTAATTGCTAAACATTGATGTAATACTGAACTGTAAGGCAAATGGTATACATTTGAAAAGTGGAAGTCCATAATGAACAACCTCCACTATGTAAATGGCATATGTGTGCTTGGTAGGGGGGAGCAGGCAATGGCCCAGGGACCACTGCATGCTCTTCCTATGTCAGTTACTGAATACCAACATTTAGGGGGTCATTCCGACCCTGGCGGTCCATGACCACCAGGGCCGGGGACCGCCGAAGCACCGCCAACAGGCTGGCAGTGCTTCCAGGGCTTTTACCGCTGCAGTCAGAAAAGGGGAACCAGCGGTTTCCTGCCGGTTTTCCCCTGGCCCAGGGAATCCTCCATGGCGGCGCTGCTTGCAGCGCCGCCATGGGGATTCCGACCCCCTTCCCGCCACCCTGTTTCTGGCGGTTTTCACCGCCAGAACCAGGATGGCGGGAACGGGTGTCGTGGGGCCCCTGGGGGCCCCTGCACTGCCCATGCCACTGGCATGGGCAGTGCAGGGGCCCCCTAACAGGGCCCCATACAGATTTTCACTGTCTGCTTGGCAGACAGTGAAAATCGCGATGGGTGCCACTGCACCCGTCGCACCCCTGCAACTCAGCCGGCTCCATTCGGAGCCGGCATCCTTGTTGCAGGGGCTTTCCCGCTGGGCCGGCGGGCGGCCTTTTGGCGGTCGCCCGCCGGCCCAGCGGGAAAGCCAGAATGGCCGCCGCGGTCTCCTGACCGCGGAGCGGTCATTCGGCGGTAACCGCATGGCGGGCGGCGACCGCCGCCCGCCGCGTCAGAATGACCGCCTTAGTCTTGGAAGCAGGACCTGTCACTTAAAAAAAAAACATTTAGTGAGTGCTGTTGTAGGGCCAGAGATCTTATGTGTTGCATTACCCCATCCCTGCACTCACTGTCATTCTTTGGAAGTCCCAAAGGGGCTCCTACTTTATAAATATGAATCAGTAAAACGTTTTTGGGAGTCCATGTGAATGGGTGCTTGTGTGATGTGACTTATTAGTACATCAGTCACAACACAAAATGAAGGAGAGGTTGCTAAATAGATGGCATGCGAGAAACACTGTCTCACGTGTGACCGTAACTTAGTACTTTGGGGCTCAAGTTACAACACACAGGAACAAATTTCTGGAAAAAATACATATTGTTACCTCCTCACCAAGGTGACATTGATAATGAAGTGGCTTTGTATAGTGCTCTGTTACACCAATGGATACCTTGACCCTGAGAGGAAAATTACTTTAGCCAGCAGCCAGGATAATTTTAACTGGTAAAGTTAGCCAGGATAGTGATTGAGTGCCAAAGGGAAAGTCCTTGATTGATTTGCAGAATTTGTTGAGATTGGGACCTCAAAGAAAATGAGTAGGCCAGGCTTGCCCACCTCTGTGGGTGTAATGGCCAAACTAGACAAAGAGCAGATACGCAGAGGAAGATAATAAAACTCCAGGGAGGATGTCATGAAGTCAGTTTACATGATAAGTTGGAAGGTCCACTGCTGTAGAAGCCCTTATAATAAAAACACTGAATACTGAATATGCATCTTTTTGCTACTGGAAGCTGGTGCAGAGATCAAAGTCACACTGATGCAGAGATATAACTCCAGAGTATAAGAGCATCAAACATCCATATACTTTGGATGGTTTTGGGTGTTGCAGTGCTTTGTTGTCAATTAATTTTAGTCATCTGTGGTAGATTTTCATTACACAAGTAATGCACACACAGAAACTTACTACCCGAAGTCTGAGAAATTAACATGTGTCCAATGAACCTTTTCCACATCTTACATGGATATGGCACACTTTGGGAGGATAGAACACATGCTAAATACAGCAATAGTGCTCTTTGGATCTTGTCACAATTTACCCAGAGAAGGCACACACAAAGAGTGTTGACTAGCAGTAGCCTTAGAAGCTTTTATTGGAAGCCAGACTAGTGCAGAACATTTGCATGATTATAGTAGAAAATCCATAAATACATTAGTAGTACAGAATAAATAGAACATGAATAATATGCATACAAGTAACACGGTAGTGTCACAAATTCCCCTCCTGCTATAGAAAATTAGGGCCTAAAAGGTCTGCTGTTGTGAGCGGTGAATAGATCATTGTATGGCTGTTAGGCTGATTCATTGCTCACAATGCCAGGCTCTTTCTATGAGAGCCCACTTAGTTACCAGCCACTGCCCTTGGGGGAATGAATGTTCCAGAGTCAAGCATTTGTACCTCTCTCTATAAGAAAGCTCAGAGCATCGTATTCATAGTGTTTTAAAGGATGGCCACGAGGAGATGATACCTGGGGAAGCATGTGAAGAATTGAATGGGAATTCTTCCAATCTCATATATAAATATACATGAGAAAACAGCAAAGACCAGTATGATATATTTGAAAATATGACTATATGAGCAAAAGGCAAACTATCATAATATGTGAACCAGAGAAACCACAAATGATACATGTGTATAATTTTTAGCATAATGAAATGAAATAATCAACATTAGCAATGCAGCAGATAACTATGGATACCCTTAGGCTGCAAGCAAATATAGGGCTGGTGAATGATGAGCACATATGGTTAAGTTATGGGCTCACAACAGCACAACAGCAAAATATAGATACACTTCTGCAGCAAAATGTCAGAAAATAGAGCCAATCTGAGGTGTGTCAGAATCTGCATTTGAGAAAGACTATCAACTCAGGATCACACAGAGACACATCACCCCTCATGAGCTTTACAACTCTTTCATGTTACGCATCAGAGTTCGCAGTCATTGACTGTGTGCCCTAGTCCTATAATTTATCCACCTTGTACGTTTCCCTTCTTTACCTCTTCTCCACCATCTATGACAAACAATACTTTCCCCTCTCCCTTCTACCTTGCACTGGCTCCACATTAGCTAGTGCTTCACTCTTCTCTTATGTATTGGCTTACGTATGGGTGCTGCCTTCCTTAGTACATTTATTGGCCCTGTGTCTTCAACTTCTCTTTGATAAGCACTATGATATGCCCCATTTCTCATCCACTTTGTGTTTTATTATCCTCCTACAACTGTTGCCTTTATCATCTCATACATCTTGTGTTTGAGACACATCATTTACCTCTATAGTTCCTCTCTCTCTTTCTCTCTCTCTCACTTACTTTCATTCATATTATACCAACTTGCCCCTTGTCTTGAGCAGTGACATGCCTTCTCTTATCCCTCTTGTGCACCTTTCCTTTCAACCCCTCATCTATCTTGTATTTAGGTTTTGTCTCTCATCGGCTGTGCACCTCATTGCTCGGATTTATTCATTAGGTCTTTTTTACACTATTTCCTCATTCTATGACATTACCTCCTTCTAATGGTGTCTCTCTCCTTCCCTCTCAGTCACCTTTCTCTCTATCAACTGTATACCTTTATCTCCTCAATTGCAGAATAAGTGTCAAACTCCCTTATGCCTCTTATCATGTTTTGCAGCTTCACTTCATCACTGTTTAACCTTTGAATAATTTCTCTTCTGTTGTGATCCTTCGACTTCCCACTCATCCACTTGATGCCTCATTCTGCTCAGTCAATGTTTATTCATTCCTCACCTGTCTTGTACCCTGCCTCCATATCATCCTACTTGTGTTTCACTCAGTGCCTTCTATCATATCCATGTTCCACCTTAAACTTTTATAAGAGGTTGAGATATTAGTTGAGGGGATTGAGAACTCACCTCAAACAATAGACACAATCCCTGTTAAGGTAAACCACAAAAGTCACTTAATGAATCTATGCTTCAACTTCTGGTAGCTTGGCAAAAACAGGCAAGCTTAACTTAAAAGCACTGTGTAAATTATTTATGCAGTATTCAAAAGGTAATGCAGTAAAACAAATCTCAGGAAAAATCCTAAACAAATTTAGAAAAATAAAGTACATTTTGATAAACAGACCCCAAAACAACAAATATCTGATAAGTAGAACCAGAGTTATCATTTTTGATATATTAAGGTACAAAATAGCACAAAAATGCATTAAGCGTCAACCGTGGTCATCTGATTGAGCTTGACCGTGACAAAGTCAAAAGTTAAGGCCAATGACGATAGAACGGAGATTGGATAAAAGAACCACATTCATCCAGATGAAAGGTTTGAACTTCAGACTTAATGTCTGGAATGGAAGTCAAAAATCCTCAGTGTGGCAAGGCAGAAGGCAGTGACCGAAGTTCAATGTCATTGGATAGCTGTTGGACATTGTATATTTGAAGTCACTGACTTTTGGCGAGGAAGCTCAGCGCAGGAGAAATTTGAATTTCATGCCCAGAGAAGGACCCTTGCTAGCAAGATATTTTCTGCCTCTTGCCCAGTGAAGATTTCTACCTTCGGACTTAGGCCCTGATTTATACTTTTTGGTGCAAAACTGCACTAACACAGTTTTGCATCAAAAAGTTTAGCACCGGCTTACACCATTTCTGTGCACCAGCCGGGCACCATATTAATGAATGGTGCAAGCCTGTGCAAAGGGTAGGCTAGGGTAAAAAAAAAAAATGATGTTAGTCCGGTGGGGCTGGCGGTATGGAAGAAGGGGGTTTTGCAAAAAAAAATGACTTTAGGCAGGTTAGAGTAAAAAAAAAAAAAAATGACTTTAACCTGCCTAAAGTCATTTTTTGACACAAAACAATTCATACCATGAATTCTGTTTTAGACAAGCAGGAGTCATGCCCACCACCCCAATGGCCAGCACAGGGGACTAGGGTCCCCTGGGCATGGCCATTGCACCCAGTGCCATGTAGGGGGGGCATTTCAGGACCTCCCATTGGCACTTTAAAAAAAATCATAAAATACTTAACTGTACTTACCCACACTTACCTGGGATGTGGTTCCCCATCCTCCGCTGTCCCTCTGGTGTGGGTGGAGGTGTTCCTGGGGCATAGGGAGGGCACCTGTGGCCTTATTCCATAGTGTTCCACCATGAAAATAGACCCACAGGTCCCCTAATGCCTGCCCTGACCCAGGCATTAAAAAATGGTGCAAAGCAAGCTTTGCACCATTTTGTGACCCCTCCTCCCTCCAGTGCATGATTTTATCAATGGGGGATAAATATGGCGCTAAGGCCATTGAGTCATTTTTTGCACTGGAACGCCTACTTTGAATGTCATTGACGCAAAGTAGGTTTCCACGTCCAAAAAATGACTTTAGCTCCATAAATTCGGCGCTAGAAGGTTCTAGTGCCAAAGTATAAATATGGAGTTAGTTTTGCACCAAATTCAAGTTTAAAAAAATTACGCAAAATTGGCCCAAACCAAGTATAAATATGCCCCTTGGTAACTTTTTTGGAGCTCGGATAACTCTAGAGGGGAAAGCCTGGAGGGAGTGTCTGAAAAGAACTTTGCAAGATTGGAAACCTTTGCCAATAAGGGACTGATTTAGATTTCATCTGATGGGATTTATATTTTGGTGAACTGGCTATCTGTCACTGCTGTGATGGAGTAACATGTCTGTCGAAATCTAAATCATACCCTAAGTCCTGCTGAATCAGATTTGCTGCTGTGGGGAAGAACGTAGTAGGCACAACCTGAATCTTTGGACCTTAGCTGGATTGGCTTTGCAGGTTGGTCCCAGTCCCCCATCGGACCTCAGATCATAAAGTTGGCAAAAAGTCCCAGGCTTCAGGAAAGTTAAGTAGTAGTAGGCCTTTACATCAGCCAAGGGTCCAATGACCTTGGGGACAGCATTTGAGGGTCAAGACTTACTTCAGTCCAGTAGAGATCAGCAGCAGGGTTCTGGACTGGTCCAGTTGGAACTGGTCAGCCGGGAAAGCAGAAAAAGGCCTCTTGGAGATTGTTGTGTCCCTGTAGTCCAAACACGAGATCAACCTTACAACCCTTTGAGTCCATTTCTTTGTCCTGGGAACAACACGGAGAGCGGGTCAAATCTTCAAGATTCTTCTCAGGTCACGGGCAACAGGTCCAGTCCTCTTCTGTCCTTACGCAGGTATAGAAGTGATCTGAGGAGGGTAGTGGGGATGCCACATTTACATCCAGTGCCAGACTGTGGGTGAGGAAAACTGCTGGCCACTCCCTAACCAAAGGAGAAAGAGTTCCCATGGATGACCTCACCCACTTTTGTAGCAAATCCCACAGTGCCCTTCTCTACCTAAATCCAACATGGCAGAACCCTTCTTTACCTAGTCAGAGCATCCTTTGCTCACCAAGAGGTGTGGCTAGGATAATGGCCACCACTCCCTTCTGGTCACTCCAAACCAGTTCTGATGAAGCCCCGCCCACTCCACTGGGTTTGAAATCAAACTGGGTGTTTGGAAGAAATACAGAGCCGTAAATATTGGAAGGTACAAATATCAAAAAATATTTTGACATAAAAATTTTGTGATGTAAAAATATTGTCAAGAATATCACTTTTAGGTCAGTAACATAGTTTTTAGGAACATTGTTTTCAATATCACTTTCAAAAATATAGTTGTAAGAAAACTTTTAATGTGTTTCAGTTCATATATTAATTGTATGTATTACTGTTGTTTGTGTAATTGTTATTAATTTCTTTTAATATAATTTTTCATTTTAAGTGAT
Organism: Pleurodeles waltl; assembly: GCF_031143425.1. Taxonomy (NCBI): domain Eukaryota; kingdom Metazoa; phylum Chordata; class Amphibia; order Caudata; family Salamandridae; genus Pleurodeles; species Pleurodeles waltl. Next base: position 723,320,041 of record NC_090436.1, on the reverse strand, counting down.
TTATTGTTAACAGTAATGCCCTAAAGTAACTAGAACTTGCACCTAGGCCTGGGTGAAAAACTCTGCTCCGCTTCCAGAGTTTGCGGAATTCTGCAACTCCACGTTCTGCGGAGAGCACAGAGTTGCCGAGAGAGATTTTCTAAGGATATTAGAAGATGTAGCATGGCAGAATGGCTACATATTGATAACTGTGGATGTGGTTTCCTTGTATACATCTATTTCACATGAAGTAGGAATGAAAGCAGTGAAATATTATTTACAACATATAGGTATACATCAGTTGAGACACTGGGAAATGTTATTAGAAATGATAGAGTTATGCCTTAGAAATAAAGGTGGTCATTACAACCCTGGCGGTCGGTATTAAAGCGGCGGTAAAACCGCAAACAGGCCGGCGGTAAAAAATTTGGAATTATGACTGTGGCGGAAACTGCCAACAAAGACAGCCACTTTAACACTCTGACCACCACGGCGGTACAGACAAACAGCGCGGTGGTCACCGGCAACAGACAGGCGGAGGACAATGTACCGCCCACAGTATCACAACAGGCCAATCCGCCACCTTCTCCGGGGCGGATTCACCGCAGATAAAAACACTGCGGAAACAGCCATTTCAAAGGGAAAACGCTCACCTCTACACACTCCACGAGGAACAACGACACCATGGAGCCGGAACTCCATATTCTTCCAGCAATAGTCTTCCTGCTCCTATACGAGGATCAACAACGCTGGCGGCGAAGACCACAGTGAGTACTGCACCTACGACATAGGGGAGAGGGAGGGAAAAACACAGGGACACACACAACCAACATCACAACCCCCACCTGACCCTCACCCACTACAACACACACACCATTGCATATCCAAACATTACAGTAACAACCCCCAACCCCCCGGAAGAATGCAAAGACAAAAGGAAATGAGTTGAACCATTGTAATATATCAAAATGCAGTAACCAAATATATACATATATATATATACACATTAAACAAAATATACACCACAATTAGTAGTGCAGGTAATGCACCATTCATTGTCTGTGGACCACTGGGCCCAAAATGCATGGGCGAGGCCCACACTAGATACCTGATCAAAACGGAGAGAACACTGCATGGGCATCAGATAGAAATACAACAGGCACCTCAGGGGGAATGGAAGGGGGGCACCTCAGCCGGATGAGTGCACCACGCCAGATCCACGAGGGGACTCCATGCCCATTGATGTATCCTGGGGAGTGCAAAGCCACAGTTTCTCAAGTCTCTACAGTGGGTGGTTTGCCCACTGTAGCATCCTGGGGAGTGCAAAGCCACAGTCTTTCATGTCTCTACAGTGGGTGGGTTGCCCACTGCCATATCCTGGGGAGTGCAAAGCCACAGTCTCTCAAGTCTCTATAGTGGGTGGTTTGCCCACTGTACCATCCTGGGGAGTGCAAAGCCACAGTCTCTCAAGTCTCTACAGTGGGTGGGTTGCCCACTGCCATATCCTGGGGAGTGCAAAGCCACAGTCTCTCAACTCACTACAGTGGGTGGTTTGCCGACTGTGCCATCCTGGGGAGTGCAAAGCCACAGTCTCTCAAGTGGATGCATGTTTCCACTGGTTCTGGAGGGTGACTGGTGCCCAGAGTGCTTCATGCTGTGCAGGACAGACGGAGTGGATGCATGTCTCCACTGGTTCTGGAGGGGGAATGGTGCCCAAAGTGCAGCACTCACCCCGTGACGGTTCCAGTTGCAACACTGCCCCTGCCGCTAATGGGCTAGCGGTGCTCGCCTTGGCGGTCTTTGCCCTGTTCGGCGGTGCTTGAGCTGGCAGTTTCTGACCTGTTCAGCGGTGCTTGCCCTGTTCAGCGGTGCATTCCATGGTGGTCTTTGCCCTGTTCAGTGGTGCTTGAGTTGGCAGTTTCTGACCTGTTCAGCGGTGCATTCCATGGCGGTCTTTGCCCTGTTCAGCGGTGCATTCCATGGCGGTCTTTGCCCTGTTCAGCGGTGCTTGAGTTGGCAGTTTCTGACCTGTTCAGCGGTGCTTGTCCTGTTCAGCAGTGCTTGCCATGGCGGTCTTTGCCTTGTTCAGCGGTCCCTGGCCTGTTCAGTGATGCTTGCCAAGGCGGTCCTTCATTGCCCAGCAGGCCTGTGGCTGGCGGTCCTTCATGGGTCAGCTGGGCTGTGGCTTGCGGGGCCCTCCTGGGCAGTGACTCTGGGGCTGGCGGTGGCCTCCTGGCCAGTGGCGATGGGGCCGGCCTCCTGGGCAGTGACTCTGGCAGTGGCCTCCTGGCCAGTGACTCTGGCAGTGGCCTCCTGGCCAGTGACTCTGGGGCTGGCGGTGGCCTCCTGGCCAGTGACGATGGGGCTGGCCTCCTGGGCAGTGACTCTGGCGGTGGCCTCCTGGCCAGTGACGATGGGGCTGGCCTCCTGGCCAGTGACGATGTGGCTGGCCTCCTGGCCATTGACTCTGGGGCTGGCGGTGGCCTCCTGGCCAGTGACGATGGGGCTGGCCTCCTGGGCAGTGACTCTGGCGGTGGCCTCCTGGCCAGTGACGATTGGGCTGGCCTCCTGGGCAGTGACTCTGGAGGTGGCCTCCTGGCCAGTGACGATTGGGATGGCCTCCTGGGCAGTGACTCTGGCGGTGGCCTCCTGGCCAGTGACGATTGGGCTGGCGGTGGCCTCCTGGGCAGCAGGGATGATGGTGGTCTTCTCTGCCGTGCTGCTCCTCCCAGACTTTGGCGATTTCTTCTGCCCCTTCCCCACCTTGGGAGGAGTCACAGCTGAGTCGACACTACCCCCAGAAACCTTGTGAGCAGCTTTGCTGGCTGGAGTCTTCCCCCTCTCCAGCCGGGCACTGTCCAACTTCTGGTGCTTCACAGGGGGGGGGACTGGCTGTGCTGTGGCTCCGTGCCACACTGGCTGGCCTGGTGGCCAGTGCACTCCACATACCTGTAACAGGCACCACTGGTCCCGGCGATTTTTTGGCTGAGGTGCTAGTACAGGACCTGTGAGTTGGAGGGGGGTGGGAAAGAGGTCAAGGTTGGCCAGGAAAAGTTTCTTAGGAACACTGGGACGGGTAGCTGGAGGGGGTTTGGGAGTGGAGGAAGAGGTAGTGGTTGTAGGAGGTGTACGTTTGGTGACTTTGGGTGAAGGTGCATGGGCTGGAGGCTGTTGTGAGGTGGATGGCTGTTGGGTGGGTGTGTGCCTGCGTTTGTGTATCTTCGGAGGGGGCGTCACAGACACACTGGGAGAGGACACAGGGGACGGTAAATGGGAGTGGGGGTGGTGACTGCACGTGAGCGGGGTGTGCTGGTGGGTGTGCTGGTGCGGGACGTAGTGGCTGTAGTGGTAGTGCATGCAGGTGAGAGTGTAGATGATACTGGGAGGGAGGAGGGAGACGACGAGGAGGGGGACACAGTGGAGGCAGTGGATGTTGGTGTGTCTGTATGTGTGTGATGCTTGCGTAACTGCCTGTGGGATGTGTGGTGCTTATGTTTGCCTGAGCTTACCTTGTGTGGTGAGGTGTGTGCAGGCTGGTCTGATGGTGTGCTTGGCATAGGATGGGGTACAGGAGATTGGGTCTGGGTGGAGGAAGTTGGAGGGGGGAGGCTAGAGACAGGGACAATGTCTGCCATCAGTGCTGAGGCCAGAGTTTGCAGGGTTCGATGAAGGGCAGTCTGACCAGAATGAATGCCCTCCAGGAATGCATTTGTGTGTTGCAATTCCCTTTCTACACCCTGGATGGCATTCAAAATGGTAGAACGCCCAACAGTGAGGGACCTGAGGAGGTCAATGGCCTCCTCACTGAGGGCAGCAGAGATGACAGGGGCAGGGGCTGAGGGGCCTGGGGCAAAGGTGATGCCCACCCTCCTGGGTGAGCAGGCACAGGCAAAGGCTGAGGGGCTGCTGGGAAGGCGGTGCTGGTAGGGGGGGTGGCGGCTATACCTGTAGAAGTTGGGGGCACAGATTTTGCCGCCACCACAAGGGAGCTCCCATCGGAGGACGAGTCCGTGTAACTGGTTGCTGATCCTGTGACCGCTGTGGTGCTCCCCTCGCCCTCCATCCCACTGGTGTATTCTGAGTCCGTGGTGTGGCCCTCCATGGCCATGTGGGATGCAGCTCCCTCGTGCTCCGGTGCCACTGTACCTCCGCCTGATGATGCTGATGCATACAAGAACAGGGAGACATCAAAAAGGGGGGGGGGGACGACAGAAGAAAGACAGGTTGAGTGCATGGCTTACCGCTACCGTTGGCGGACAATACAGACACAGCAGCCCCCTGCACTACGTCGCGCTGCATTATGGAGGGGCCTAGCCTACGGAACTCGCCCTGGCCTAGGGAAACCCACAGCCCTCCTCCCCCACCCAGACACCTTCACTGCGCGCAAAGTCTGCTGAATGATGTTGTACTCACCCCCTTGTGTCTGCTGCGATGCCCTCAAGCGCCCATCCAACTCAGGGTAGGCCACCGCCAGGATCCGGAACATCAGGGGGGTCATAGTTCGACGGGCACCCCTCCCACGTTGGGAGGCCATCCCCACCTGAGCCTCCGCCGTCTTCTTGCTTCAGCAGCGAATGTCCTTCCATCTTTTCCGGCAGTGGGTGCTCCGTCTGTGGTGAACCCCCAGGGTCCGGATGTCCTTGGCAATGGCACATCAAATATCCTTCTTCTGGTGGGCGCTGACCTACATGACATGTACAAGGGAAGAAGAGAAGTCATTAGCAACTGCACCGTCGAAGTGAGTGGCCCACATCCTTACCCTTGCCATGTGGCACATGCATTCACAGTCCTTCATGCACGCAGAACTATGCCCCCTTCATTCTTACAACCAGCCCTCTCCACAATGGCATAGCCCATACAACGTGCTCCCTGTGTACTTACCTGTTGGTCTGGAGGACCGTAGAGTAGTGTGTTCTGGGGGAGGACCCCATCCACGAGCTTCTCCAACAGTGAAGGCAGGGGCCCTTTCCCCAGACGCAAGAGCCATTGTCTCTTCCAGACCGAGGTCCAAGCAGCACTTGCAGTGTAGGTCCTCTCCTGTCGAAGATCAGGTATCGAGTGATTGAACAGATAGAAAATGGCAGTCACGTCCGCGGCGGTCACGTCCACGGCGGTGCGTACCATCACCGCTGGCGTACATCGTCATTGGCTCCTGGGACCCATAGGGTCCAATGTTAACCAATGCAGCATTGCGCCGCGGTCTTCGACCGCCTACCGCGACAGTGTACAACGCCAGCGCAGTTACCTCACATCCCATTGTCCCACTTTAGAGGTCAGGCAGCCACCATTTCAGGGGCTCACATTGCATAATTACCAACTGCGTCACACAGACCTAGGCCTTGTCGCGCAACACAAATACAGGCCAGATTTTGTGTATGAATGGTGTTCTGTGTAGACTGTGGGTACATACCTCTGAGTTGTTTGACTCTGTGATCGCTGTTGTCATTCCTAGGCACCGTCCGCTGGGACATGTGAGGAGATGGCGGAATCCTCCGGTGTACCGACCGCTGGTGGAGCTGTCAACAATGGAGGAAAGACATTTGATCATCACCTACAGGTTTGACCGTGCCACAATCCAGGAACTGTGTGCACAGTTGGAGCCAGACCTCATGTCAGCAATCCGCCATCCCACAGGGATCCCCCCTCAAGTGCAGGTGCTATCAGTGCTCCATTTCCTTGCAAGTGGGTCATTTCAAACAACAGTGACCATGGCATCAGGGATGTCCCAGCCTATGTTTTCCAACGTGTTGTCCAGAGTGTTGTGTGCCCTTCTGAAACACATGCAGAGCTACATCGTTTTCCCTCAGGTGGAGGATTTGCCTACAGTTAAAGGTGACTTCTATGCCCTTGGACAGTGATGAGGAGGAAGCAGAGGAAGAAGACATTGACAACAGGGACTCAGTTATCCAGCAATATTTCCAGTGACACACAGGTGAGAACACATTCCTGCCTACTACACATACTTTCACACTTATACCTCTATCCTGTCTGTCGATTTCAACCAGTATATGGTAACTGAGTTGTACATTTCCCTTACGGTTTCACAGGTGTGGTTTCCAATGTGTGTCATCTGCTTAGATTGCTCATGGACTTGAGATGTGTGACATAGGTATGTTGACATTACATTTGAAAACGCATTTTGTCACTGTCATTGCTAATACACATTTTCGAAATCACAGACTGACTACAGATTGTTTTGTGCTTCAAGGGTGTTTATTGAAGTGTTCAATATTGGAGGGGGGTTGTAAAATGGTGAGGGGTGATGGTGGAGGAATGTCCATGGCAGAGTTCAGTCTATTAGTCTCACAGGTGCATTGCCCATATGGGCATAGGAAGTGGAGATGGGGCAGTTCCAATATGGACAGGGTTACAAAGTGGGACAGTAGGATGACAATCAGGGTGGTCTCATTTCTTGGTGGGGGTCTTGGCATCGTGCTCTGTCTTGTTCCTGGATCTCAGGGACCGTTTGTGGGGTGGTTCTCCGTCTGCAGGGGGTGGGGTGCTGGTGTGGTGGTCCTGTGGCGGGGCGTCCTGTCCACTAGCGCCGGCGGAGGTGGTGGGCAGTTTTTCGTCCATGCTAGTGTCAGGGGCCCCTTGAAGTGCCACAGTGTCCCTCCTGGTGTTAAGTATCTCCTCCAGCACCCCTACGATGGTGCCCAGGGCGGAGCTGATGGTTCTGAGTTCCTCCCTGAACCCCAAATACTGTTCCTCCTGCAGCCGCTGGGTCTCCTGAAACTTGGCGAGGACCGTTGCCTTCGTCTCCTGGGAGTGGTGGTATGCTCTAATGATGGAGGAGAGGGCCTCATGGAGAGTGGGTTCCCTAGGCCTGTCCGCCCCCTGTCGCACAGCAGCCCTCCCAGTTCCCCTCTGTTCCTGGGCCTCCGTCCCCTGGACCGTGTGCCCACTACCCCTGCCCCCAGGTCCCTGTTGTTGTTGGGGTGGTGGGTTATCCTGGGTTCCCTGTAGTGGTGGACACACAGCTGATTGACGTGTCCTGGGGACGGAGGTATGGGCCCGCTGGGTGGGTGCTGTGCTGGTGTTACCAGAGGGTGGAAGGTCTGTGGTGGCATGTGACTGGGTGTGGGGAACCGACTGTCCCGAGGCCCACGATGATCCGGACTGGTCATCTGGATCCAGTTGGACAGAGCTGCTGTCATCACTGTGGGCCTCTTCTGTGGGTGGGGTGGAGATGTCTGGACCCTCCTGTCTGGTGACGTTGGGTAGTGGTCCTGCAGGGGTGTAAAAGCATGATTATTGCATCTGTGTGTGTCATGGTGAGCAATGGGTGGGTGAGCGTGTACCCCAGTGCTAGCATTCCTGTGTGGGGGCTTGTGTGATGATGGTTGAGGGGGGTGTTATGGGTATGTGCAGTGGGCATGCTTTAGTGATGGGTGTCCATGCTTTATTGTGTCATGCAGGGCTTGGTGTTGGGATGGGTGGTTTGCGTTATTAGTACATTTGTGAGGAGTTGGAGTGATAGGGGAGGGGGAGAGGGTGGGGGTCTGTGATAGCATGCAGGTAGGGTGGGGGAAATGATAGTTAAGATTTGACTTACCAGAGTCCATTCCTCCACCGACTCCTGCGAGGCCCTCAGGATGCAGAATAGTCAAGAGCTGCTCCTCCCATGTTGTTAGTTGTGGGGGAGGAGGTGGGGGTCCGCCGCCAGTCCACTGTACCGCGATGTTGTGTCTTGAGACCACGGAACGCACCTTCCCCCGTAGGTCGTTCCACCTCTTCCTGATGTCGTCCAGATTTCTTGGGTGCTGTCCCACTGCGTTGACCCTGTCGACTATTCTTCGCCATAGCTCCATCTTCCTAGCTATGGAGGTGTACTGCACCTGTGATCCAAATAGCTGTGGCTTTACCCGGACGATTTCCTCCACCATGACCCTGAGCTCCTCCTCCGAGAACCTGGGGTGTCTTTGCCGTGCCATGCGGTGGTGTAGGTGATGTGTGGGGTGGTGTATGTGGTGATAAGTGTGGTGATATGTAGTGGTGTGTGGTGTTTTGTGCGTGGAAGTAGTGTGGGTGATGGTGTTGAGTGCCTGTGGCTGCTAGTTTGTGGATGGTGGTGTCTCTCTCTGGCCTTCTTTCTGAATTTTTGGTCGTAGGGGTTTGTGGGTGATGTGGGTGTGTGTTTTATATTGTATTGGGTGTGTGGGAGTGGTGTGTGTATGTGTATCAGGTGTGTGTATTTTGAATTGTCCAATGTGGCTGTGTTTTTTAAGAGTGTGTGTATTTTGAGCGCGGCGGTGTGCACCGCCAATGGAATACCGTGGTTGAAAGACCGCCGCGTGGATTCGTGGGTCGTGATAGCATGGGCGTATTTCTGTTGGTGTGACGGTGGAGGTTTTGTTTTCGCCAGTTTATCACTGACCTTTGGTGTGGTGGACTTGTGTGGGTGTCTGAATTTTGTCGGATTTCGGGATGTGGGTCGTAATAGCTGTGGCGGAATTCCCGGGCCGCGGCGGTGTGTTGCCGGTCTTCTGCACGGCAGTAAGCGGATTTTACCACCAATGTTGTAATGACCCCCAAAGTGCTTGTAATCAATCATGAGATTTATGTACAAAGTGGGACTGCCATGGGAGTTTCCATCTCTCCAAGCTATGCCAATCTCATCATGGGTTGGTGGGAAAAACACATAGCTTTGGGGGATGAAAGTGAGAAGTATATGGAGAAGGTGGTGATCTGGCTCCGTTATATTGATGATCTATTTATAATTTGGAATGATACGGAAGGACAGTTCAAGGAATTCTTGGGGATTACAATTTGCATACAGAATGAGTCAAAGTCATATCGATTTTTTGGAGGTAATGGTTTATAAAGAAAATGGAAAATTACTAACAACATTGCATTGGAAACCCACTGGAACCAACAGTATACTACACGGGTCCAGCTTTCATCCAAGATCACTCATAAGAAGTATCCCATATGGTGAACATATCAGAGTTAAGAGAAATTGCTCTGATAGTAAGGACATGGACAACAAATTCAGAGATGCAGAAGAGAGATTTCTGAAGAGGGGTTATAAGATCTGTAATGTAAAACAAGGAGAAAAGAGAGGTAGACTGGCAACACGAGCACAGACTCTTGTAAATAGAACCAAGGACATAGAAAAAGAAGGAGAAGAAACAATCAGGTTGATCCTAACGTATAGTAAAGAGAACAATCAAATATTGAATAGTTTGAATAAACATTGTCATTTGAATTAAAAAAAAACTCTGATATTGGATCATGAGTCGGAAGACAACCTAGTGTGATGTATAGAAAAGTACCATCTTTGAAAGATCAACTAGTGAAAAGCCATTTTGAATTGCCGTCAACATCCAATTGGCTAACGGATCTTTGTAAAGGTTTCATTTGCTGCAATAAATGTAAAGCATGTAAAATTGGATGCAACAAGCAGAATATTGTGAACTTCAAAAGAAAAGGAATTCCCATATTGGACAGAATAACGTGTAATACAACATATGTAGTACATGTAATAGAATGCCTCTGCAGGCTTAAATTCGTGGGGAGCACCATCTGTCCATTCAAAAAGCAAATATTGGAACATATTAGAGCAGTACAGAATGGTGATTTAAATTATTCTATGACAAAACATCTGAAAAGCCACAGTGGAGCCAATTGGTTACACATGAGATATTTTGGAACAGCCACAATAAAAAAACATGAGAGAGGGGGAGACAGAGTACAGCAATTAAGACAATTAGAATCAAGATTTATTATTAGATTGAAAACTCAGAGCCCTTATGGGATTAATGGGGATGAAGAACTATATTGTCATCTGTAGTATAATATATGAGTATAGTGAAAAGAGAAACCAGTAAAACAAATTTTAAATTTAAAAAATGAACCACTCTGTAACAGGTACAAGTCATTAATTATAAAAGGGTACTAGACCCTAAAGATTATGTAAGCTCTACAGAAAAAATTGGAATGTAAAGTTAGTTACAAATATATAACTATTATAGAACATCTAGTATAGTATTAAGTTCTCCTTGTATCCTCCTTTCTGACAAAATTGAAGACACAGGAATAATTAGTTAATGAATTCCTGATGCTTGATTTTGGTAATAAGTATTGTGATTCTAACTTTGTATTGGTATGTTTAGTTTTAGTTTTAGGTATTTTCTGTTTAAACCACATATCCCACAATGCCACATAATGGCAGTGGGTGGGAAAAAGAAATGGCTGACTCACTAACTGTGATCAAGACCTTGTTGGTCGAAACGCGTTGGGTGTCGGTGTTTTTGGTTCATCACGCAATAAAGAATAAGATGATTCATATCCTGGGAGTGCTGCGTTCTTGACTTGTTTGTAAATTGTGAAAATATACTACAGGGAAATGGTCCATCTCTGACGCGATCACCAGCTGTTGAGCGCGCTGAGACGGGACCAGTTTGTGTTGTTTGGAGATATATATATATTTCCATTTAGAAGAACTGTGAATTCATGCAGGAATGCGCTTAAACATCATATGCTCGACAAATCAGTATATTGTTTTTTTGAATCCGAGGATGTAATATTTTTTAAGAACGTGACACTTTGAGCATAAAGTCAACCCGTATATTTATAACCCAGTATTTCACAGTTTTCATTCAGCAGTAAACATGACGTGCAGCGAAGGAGCACTGCTTCCTTTGGCTTGCAGCAGAAAGTTATCTGGGAGTTACTAACATCGGCAAAGAACTGTGATTTCATTTAGGAATGTGTTGTATTACCACATGCTCTATAAATCAGCACATTGTCTAACTTTGGATCCGAGGATGGCGTATTTTCAAAAACGTGACATTTTGAGCATGTAGCTAATCTGCTGATTTTTGAAACTTTGGATTTCACATACGTTTTCAATTAGCAGTAAAATGAACGTGCGGCGAAGGAGAAGCCTCTCCAATTGGCTCACAGCTGAAAGTTATATGGGAACTATAAATACCAGCATCCTGCTCGTCTATAAAGATGGCAGAAACCACCAGGAAGAGACGGATGTCGAAACGCGTCGTGGTGCCAGATATAGCCTCAACCAGCATTAAGAGGAATAAATGTGCAGTTGATTGCAATCTCCGGGAGTGCAGCGTTTTCTTCTCCTTGTGTTATATTTAGGGTTTGGTCCTTACCCTAACGCAGCACCGGCAGTTAGGCACATCGTTGTTCCAGGACCGACACTTTGAATTGTTTAAATACAACGATGGTGCCCAGCATATGGTTTTGATTCTGAAGAAAGCAAGGAGATACTTATCTCTTGCCTGTGTACATACACTGGAAGATTTTATGACAAAGGAGTCGGACTTCCAAAGTGCCTAGTGCTCTCTTCACTTAAAACATTACCTATTTTGCTGATGTGGCCCTGATTCTCGGGGCCCGGAGACTTTGCTCTTTCTACAGTTTGTTTACTTTACGAGGCATGGTGAGCACAAGATGATTTGTAGATCTCATTTTAACTGGGAACATGGAGATTGTGTTTACACACAAGGATTTGAGATGCACGTTCGGCATTTCCATTTAGAAGAACTGTGAATTCATGCAGGAATGCGCTTAAACATCATATGCTCGACAAATCAGTATATTGTTTTTTTGAATCCGAGGATGTAATATTTTTTAAGAACGTGACACTTTGAGCATGAAGTCAACCCATATATTTATAACCCAGTATTTCACAGTTTTCATTCAGCAGTAAACATGACGTGCAGCGAAGGAGCACTGCTTCCCTGGCTTGCAGCAGAAAGTTATCTGGGAGTTACTAACATCGGCAAAGAACTGTGATTTCATTTAGGAATGTGTTGTATTACCACATGCTCTATAAATCAGCACATTGTCTAACTTTGGATCCGAGGATGGCGTATTTTCAAAAACGTGACATTTTGAGCATGTAGCTAATCTGTTGATTTTTGAAACTTTGGATTTCACATACGTTTTCAATTAGCAGTAAAATGAACGTGCGGCGAAGGAGAAGCCTCTCCAATTGGCTCACAGCTGAAAGTTATATGGGAACTATAAATACCAGCATCCTGCTCGTCTATAAAGATGGCAGAAACCACCAGGAAGAAGACGGATGTCGAAACGCGTCGTGGTGCCAGATATAGCCTCAACCAGCATTAAGAGGAATAAATGTGCAGTTGATTGCCATCTCCGGGAGTGCAGCGTTTTCTTCTCCTTGTGTTATATTTAGGGTTTGGTCCTTACCCTAACGCAGCACCGGCAGTTAGGCACATCGTTGTTCCAGGACCGACACTTTGAATATATATGTATATATATATATATATATATATATGTATATATATGTATGTATATATATATATATATATAAATAAATATATAGATATATAAATATATTCTCATATCATCAAATGGCTGCATTACAGACTGAGTGCTCTTTCTGCAGGTGGGGATGTAGGAATTAACAGGCAAACTCCAATAACTCATTCAACAAAAATTGAACATCGCACTTCAGGAAGTCCATTCATCAGTTTATGTATTTGAAGAATGTGTGTTCTTCCACCACATGAGGCATTTCGACGAGAAAGGTCTTGATCAAAGGTAAACATTGTCCCTTTTCCCCATAATTTGCATAGTTCTAGGTTTGTGTCAATTACTGCAGCATTCTGGGACATATACTTTTTCGAGATGTTTCTTACATTTTTAACACTTTCAACATTTTTACCATATTTATCACACTTAGGACATGTTTACCACTTTACCTGTCCCATTGCTCCTATATTTTAATTTTGCACCATAATTCTAAAGCATTTATTTCATTTTCTGCTATTTCTAATCCCTTTCTGTTTCACAGCAAATAGATTTAGAGGCAGCTATATTTAAGGAACTTGCTACCCATCCCCAGAAAGCAATACCCCTCCTAGGATCCTATATCTTCTCATCCATAGTTTTTCAATTTTATAATCCTCAATTTATATCCTTGTGTTAACTGTGAGTAGAGGGATTACAGGATAGAGTATCTCTAAATCACATTACCTAGAGAAAGGAATTCCTAATTCTACTTTTGCTAGCAATTTTAAAGATATTTTTTTTTAAAACAGTTGCAGAAGTGGGAAACCGTGTTGCTCACAGTCACACAAAGTATAAATTAAAAACAATGATTCTTTCATAGGTGGCAATATATAGATTCCATAGTCTTTTTACCATTATCTATTCACATAAAGTTTAAGATGATTTAGGCATTAGAGAATTTAGGATTGTTTTTTTCTTCTTTTCTTTTCTCTTTTTCCTGTTTCCTTTCTTCATAGGTGTTCAAAGAGTTCTTCATCGGCATTCAGGCCAAACAGGATCTTGGTCCTTAGCTTGATTAGATATAAAGACTCCAGACGATGCAATTTTAGTGTCCTATTGCCTCCTCTCTCATTTTAGGGGGGCATGAGCTATTCCAAAATAACGCATTGTCTGCCAGTTGTTTTCAAGACCTTGATTTTGATGTTTCACCATTCCATAGCTCAAATCTTTATTGTTCACTGCTCTGATGTATTCCAATATTAATTTTTTTAATTTACAGGTTGTACTTCCTACATCTTTCATGCCACATCCACATTTTAATACCTATACTACGTAGGTTGTTTCACATGTTTTTTTTATAGATCTTGACTGTGTGTCCTATGGTATCTTTTACTTCTTCTCTATTTTCGACAATTTGACATGCCTTACATTTCAAACACTTAAAGAACCCCAAACTTTGTTCAACCAGGATTGAGATACTTCTTCAATAAAGTGACTTTTCACAAGTTGTTCTTTAATGGGTGGTGCTTTTCTATAGATAATTATTGGTCCTGTTCCTATCATAGGTCCAATATCAGAATCATTTTGTATCAGGCTCCAATATATTTTTTTTAATTTTCAAGATTTCATTATGTTCTTTATTATATGTCATTATCATTCTTATTTATTGATCTTTTTTGATCTTGATATTATTTTGTCCTTTCTTTATCAAAGTTTGCTCTCTACATATTTTTTGTGCTCTTGCCATTCCCATTTCAATATGTTTTTTGGGGGTATCCTCTCATTTCAAATCTATTTTTCACATCCTCAAGCTGTTTTAGCATTACAGTATCTTCTAAGCAATTCCGTCTGACTCTTAGGAACTCTCCATAAGGTATACTTTTAGGTGAACTTTGTGGATGAAAGCTATTTCCGTGTAGGAGGCTGTTTGTTGAGGTAGGTTTCTGATACATGGTTTATGCAGGGTTTGATTTTGGACATAAACCTCGATATCCAAAAATTCTATTTCTCTTTTGTTTGTTCTGCATGTAAATTGTATACCAATCTCATTGGTATTTAAAATGTAAAAAAATTCCTGCAATTCCAAATCTGTTCCCTTCCAAATGATGAACAAGTCATCAACAAATCTTAGCCAGAGTATTACTTTTTCCATATAATGGTTGTTTGCAACTCTCAAAGCCACTTCCCTCTCCCACCACCCCATGGTGAGATTGGTGTAGCTTGGAGAAAAGTAAACTCCCATAGCTGTACCTTGTATTTGCAAAAATAACTCATGGTTAAACATAAAAATATTGTTCGTGAGACACATCTCAATCATTGTCAATAACATCTTTAAGTGTTGTAATTCTTGAATATTATGCTGACTGAAAAAATATTCCATAGCTTTAAGACCCACTTCATGCTTAATGGATGTATATAAAGATACAATTTGCAGGAGCGCGACCCCGGGGTAGGTGCCCAGCTTATCCAGAGACAAGGAACTTTATCACAGTCTTGGCTTTTTGGGCCTGTGTACTCCATGAAGCGCGCACCTTACGATGGGATGGGTGACTTGCTGACTTGACTGACCATGACGTGCAGCCTACACGAGTAAGTGACCGACAAGTACTCACTTTACTATATCCTTTGTTATATCCCAGTTGGGCTTTAGCATTATTATCAGGAGAAGTGTTTATTGTGGTCCTGAAGAAGCGTCACTGGGTCCTATGTGACCATATAGACGTGAAACATTTTGAACTGGTATCATAGGATTTGGGGCATCTCCCACTTTCCTTTATAGGTTTGATTTAGGAGTGCGGTTGAGCATTATCTCCATAAGCACTCCCCATGTCCTTGTTTTTTAATCTTGGCCCAAATCAACTTTTGAATTATTAAATATGATGGTTATGGTTTAGAGCCAATTTTACTCTTATTTTGCTCTCTCTCCTGCATACACCTATAGTTTATATTCATCATAGGTCCACTAGATCTTTGGCTAAGAACAACCACCTTTTTAAGGGGTGGCCCGCCAGACATTGCAGCGCCAGTCTGGTGAGGAGTGGGCCCAATGATGAAGCTTGACATCCTATTGGGTGTGTGAGGACTCTCTAGCTCCTGGATAACAGTTACCCTGTGACTCCTCTATAGTTTGTCTTTGGAACAGAGTACATTACAATTATTACGTATATAAAGATACCACTTACACTGTTACCAACAAATATTCTTCCTGCCATGCAATATCAGTAGGCATTTTTAAAAAGTCACCCGGGTCTTTCACATAGTAACTTAGGCGGTCATTCCAACCGCGGCGGGCGGCGGTAGCCGCCCGCCATGCGGTTACCGCCGAATGACCGCACCGCGATCAAAAGACCGCGGCGGCCATTCTGGCATTCCCGCTGGGCCGGCGGGCAACCGCCAAAAGGCCGCCCGCCGGCCCAGCGGGAAAGCCCCAGCAACGATGAAGCCGGCTCCGAATGGAGCCGGCGGAGTTGCTGGTGTGCGACGGGTGCAGTGGCACCCGTCGCGATTTTCAGTGTCTGCTTTGCAGACACTGAAAATCATTATGGGGCCCTGTGAGGGGGCCCCTGCACTGCCCATGCCAGTCGCATGGGCAGTGCAGGGGCCCCCAGGGGCCCCACGACACCCGTTCCCGCCATCCTGTAAATACCGCCAGGACCAGGATGGCGGGAAGGGGGTCGGAATCCCCATGGTGGTGCTGCAAGCAGTGCCGCCATGGCGGATTCCTTGGGCCAGGGGTAAACCGGCGGGAAACCGCCAGTTGCCCTTTTCTGACCGTGACTTTACCGCCGCGGTCAGAATGGCCCTGGAAGCACCGCCAGCCTGTTGGCGGTGCTTCCGCGGTCCCCGGCCCTGGCGGTCCATGCGGAATGACCCCCTTAGTGTTGTAACCATGGGCGCCAAATAGTAATCAATGTAAGATGACATATTCTCATATAGCTCACCACAGCTTGATATGATAGGTCTTCCTGGAGGATTCTTTAGTGTTTTATGTATTTTAGTCAAAAATAAATTGTCGGTATAACTGGAACTTCATTATATAAATATTGATACTCATTCTCATTAATCAGGGTTTCATCTCACCATTGTTTTAAAATATCTCCCAAATTTTTTATAAGCTCATTAATGGGGTTCTTTTTTAGTCTTTGCTGGTTTTTTGTATCATTCAATTGTTTGTATGCCTCCTGTTTGTAGTCTTGTGTGTTCATAATGACAATGGCCCTCATTACAACCCTGGCAATCGGTGTTAAAGCAGCAGTAATACCGCCAACAGGCCTGTGGTAACGAAAATGGGATTTGTACCCTGGCGGTTACCGCCATCCAACACCGCTACTTTAACACACTGACCACCAGGGTGGTAACGGCCGCTGGGCTGGAGACTTCAGTCTCTAGCCCGGCGGCCATCACATTCCCACCCTCCGGATTACGACCCGGCCTACCGCCATGGTTTCTGTGGTTTTTGTACCGCCACGAAAACCATGGCGGTAGGCACTATCAGTATCAGGGAATCCCTTCCCTGACACTGATAGGGGTCTCCCCCAACTGCCACCCTCGCCACAGAATCCTCCTCACCCTCCCCCACCCGCACATGTACACACCCACACATGCACCCATATACAGACATGCACACACTTATACCCACCTCCACCCACGCATGCACACATACATACTCACACACCACAACATACACCTACATAGCTTGTCACACACGCATCCACAACACACAACACTCACAATCACTCATTCATGCATACATCCAACGTGACTCACACCTGTATGCACGCATCCCAAAACATACACACACCCCCCACCCTCCTCTCCGGTCGGAGAACCCAACTTACCTGCAGGGGTCCTCCGGCTGGAGACGGTCCGCGGCGCTGCTGACAGCAGCAGCGTCCGCCAGCAAAACACCGCCAGGCCGTATCATTGCTCATGATACGGTCAGCGGTGTTTTTCTGGCGTAGCGGATTTCTGGCAGAATACTGTCGGCGGTCATAATACGCATTGCCGGCTGGTAGCCATGGCGGCAGTATGTTGGCGGCCATCACTGTGGCCGTAGGTGGTCAATACCGCCAGTGTTGTAATGAGGGCCTTTATTTCCTCCCTTGTCAGCTGTTTTTATTTCTATTATATTAATCTTTTTTAGATGTTCCAGGGCTTTCCGTTCACTTATTGTTAGATTTTCCTTCCTTCTCTCATGATGTTTCTTTTTCAATTAGTCCAGATCTTTTACAACTAATTCGTGAAAAATTTAAATTGTGTTGCCAGGACTTAAAATTGGACAAAATTTTAATTGTGTTTTCAATCAGCTGTATTGATGTTCGTCTGTTCTTATATCCAGCATTTCCAAAATCTCAGTTTCTGAGAGTGCTTCTTCATATACGTTATGTAAAAGATCCTAACACGTTTTTAAATCCTGTATCAGTTCAATGCTAAAATTTGTATCCTTAGTTCTTCTCCATACCTCATTATTGTTTTTGATGTCCTTATTTGCAAAGAATTTTATAAATTTTAGTTTTCTAACAAAATTGGTATACATCGATTCTCAATTCTGTGTAGTCAAAGTGTATTTCTGGACAAAAAGACAAACCTTTATTTAGTACATTTCTTTCCTCTGTCGTTAATTCGTAATTTGATAGATTTACTATCAAATCATTACTCTCTATTGTTGAAACTATTTCTGCTGATGTTCCCGTAGTTGGTATCTTTTTCCTCTTATTTCCTCTCCTCCTCTTCCTATATTTTGGTGGGTCTACCAGTGAAGGTGCCCCCAGCAATCTAGGTGGTTGATTTGAAACAATACAGAATTCTGGGAGGGCATGAGGAAATAAGTGAGACTATACAGGAGTTAAAAGAGACAGGTGTGGTGGCTCCAGTCACCACTGAGTGCAACAATCCTTTGTGGCCTGCACGCTGAGTGGATTGGCGCTATATAATGACAATCAATTACCTCAAATTGAACAAATATGTACCCGCTCTGGCTGCTGCAGTCCCCAATACCATCACTTTGATTGAAAGGATACAAAAATGTAAAGGGACCTGGTATGCAACTATTGATATTGCTAATGCTTTCTTTTCTATACCATTGGCCCCTGAGAGTCAGTAGGAATTTAGCTTCTCCCATGGTGGCAGACAATTCAAGATGTTAAGGCTCCCCCCAAGGATATGTACATAGCCCCACCATCTGTCACCGGCTGGTGGCAGAACACCTGGATGAAGTATCTGTCATTCCAGGGGTGCAATTGTCTCATTATATTGATGATGCGATGCTTCAGGGAGAGACACAAGAACAGGTGCAGACTCAGTTGGCCAGGGCTGTTTAAATCTTATAGAGCAAAGGGTGGATGATCATTCCAGATAAGACACAATGACCCTCTCAAAATGTGAAGTTTCTAGGAATCAAGAGGAATCAGGGACATAGGGAGGTGTTGCCGCAGGCAAAACAAAAGATATTAGAATTTGCCACACCTCGTATTAATAAAGGAGACTCAGCAATTCATTGGATTGTTTGGCTTTTAGAGAAAGTATATCCCTCACTTGAGTCAGAGTCTGGCCTCTTTTTACAAAGTGACAAGAAAGAAGCATGAGTTTGAATGGAGAGAGTAGCAGCAGTGTGCATTTGAATTGGCAAAGGGGTTGATTCGACAGTTGTCAAACTTATTGCCAGTACAGCAAGGGGACATTGAGTTACATGTAATTGTTCTGGGGCAATATGCAAATTGGAGTATGTGGCAAAAACAGGAAAGAAAGAGGGTGCACCTGGGTTTCTGGACCAGAAAGCTACCGGATGCTGGAGAGCAATATACTCCCTTTGAGAAACAGTTGCTAGCGTGTTACTGGGCTCTAGTGGATACTGTGCAAATGACCGCAAGTCACAATGTGATTCTGAGACCTGAGAGTCCAATAATGCAGTGGGTGATGAGTTAATCTACAACTCACCAGATAGGACATGAACAAGAAGCCTATGTGATAAAGTGGAAGTGGTACATACAGGACAGGGCCCGAGAGGGACTAGCAGGGACAGCAGCCCTGCATGAACAGGTGGCTCAAGCCACCATGCAGGATGATTGGAGGGTGCAAATGGTTCTGGAGATAAGAGAGTCACCATTGAGGTGGGGTGAGCCATTTAAATCCTTGTCCCCTGAAGATAGGAAGCATGTATGGTTTATCAATGGTTCAGCCAGGTATGTGGGGGCCAAAAGACATTGGAAGGCAGTGTCATATAACCCAGTAACCAAGAAGTTACTTTCCACTACGGGAGAAGGGAAGAGTAGTCAATATGGTGAATAGAATGCTGTATATCAGGCACTGAAACAAGAATTGCCTGGGACAGGTCACATTTATACAGATTCTTGGTCCACCGCCAATGGGTTAGCCATCTGGCTTCCCACGTGGCATGCACAAAACTGGCAAATACATTCCAAAGAGGTTTGGAGCAAAGAACTGTGGCAAGGCATTTGGGAAATGTTAGAGCAAAGTATTGTTACTGTGTATCATGTAGAGGCCCACAGCCCCACAGATTCACTAGAACAATGGTTTAATTCCCTTGCAGGCAATAAAGCCACAATCTAAGTGGCAGAAGTGGCAAACCTGGATTCTGACGTGGTGGGGATGGCTAGGTGGGCGCAATATAAAACTTGGACATCTGGGAGAGAAGGTCACTAACTGGTTGGCAGAGATTAGAGGGTTTGCGAATTCCCTTAAATTCTGATCAAAACCGTCATTCTTCAATGTCCCATTTGTCAACACACACAACAGAGATCTGTCCTGCAAACTGTCAGAGGTCAGTTGGGGAAAGGGAAGTTGTCGGGACAGATATGGCAGATTGATTACAGTGGGCCACTACCAAACTGTTGCGGGTGTGAATACGCCTGCACAGTGATGGACGCTTATTCTGGCTATTAGATTGCAGTTCCATGTAAACATGCTACTCAGTTTAATACTATCAAAACTCTGGACTTGTTAATGTTGTTTAACAGAGCCCCACTCCAAATCCAGAGTGATAATGTGTCACATTTTGAAGGTAAATTGGTGCAAGATTATTGTTCATAACACAATATTGAGTGC
This sequence comes from Pleurodeles waltl, assembly GCF_031143425.1. NCBI lineage: Eukaryota > Metazoa > Chordata > Amphibia > Caudata > Salamandridae > Pleurodeles > Pleurodeles waltl. Next base: position 723,299,770 of record NC_090436.1, on the reverse strand, counting down.
CTTTATCACATTCCATATTACACACAACTTGCAGGACTGATTGAGAGAATGAACAGCTTTTTGAAAGCCCAATAATGAAAATTATCAGATGGAACTTTGAGCAACTAGAGAGAACATTTAAATGAAGCTCTCCAAATTTTGAATATCAGACCTTTGACAACTTTAGAGACCCCTTTATGGTGAATGTTGACCCCAGCAATACAGATAGCTCATGTAGCAACCAACATCATAATGTATCGGGAAATAAAACAGGAGCCTTAGCTCCTTACCGAGCCACACCTGAATCTGCAGGTCTTGATTTACATGCTTTGAAAATGTACACATTGAAACCAACAGGTGGTGGAATACAACTTCCACAGGAGCAATTTGGATTGATTTTTCCCCAATCTGGGTTGGCACTCAAAGGTATTCAGGTCTTGGGGGTAGGGATCAATGCAGACTTCCAAGGAAGACTTAAATGTATCCTATTGAACAGTGTAGCTACTGATTTGATAATACAATCTGAAGACAGAATTGCTCAGATGGTCATTATTCCAGTGTATGGAGCAATAGTTGAAAATGGGACTGCCCCAGCCTTTCTTACAGTGCATGGGGAGGGAGGTTTTAGCTCAGCTGACAAAAATCCTGGTGCTAAGGTGTGGGTAGAATCCCCAAATCGTCCTCCTGAACCAGCAGAAGTTATGGCAAAGGGCAGGGAAAACATTTTATTAGTCATGAAACCAGGAAAGGAAAAGTGGGAGCAAGTGCCAGCTGATAAATATTATTTGAGAGAATGATCATACTTTTCTCTTTTACAGATCATACTGCTAGGTGTCGTTGTGCTGCTTGTACCACTCGGTTGGTGTTCAGGCGTTTCTGTGTGGGGTCGAGAGGGACCAAAAGCCCCCAGCTCTGATGATTGATCGACTGCACTGTTCAACACCTTTACTGCATTTAAATGAGAAGCTCTGGATACATCTGGCACGTACAATGCTCAACAGATCGGATTTCTGCATGGCGAATATGAAAAGTACTGTTGACGTGATTCCAACATGTTTAGTTGCCATACCGACTCCTGCCAGCATTTTGCTGCACATCTTTAGTGCCACCAATAAAGATAAAGTGGTAGAAAAAAGTGATATGTTGACTCACTTTCCCCCCTACGGATATTGTAGGTTTTGTCAAGAGGTAACAGATGAAAAATAGGATAACCTAACACATGTGATTTCTTACATTACTACGGGTGATATTTGCTACAACTTAACTTGTGACGCTTACAAAATTGGAAAGTGTGCTCAAATGCATCTTGAAGCAACAATGGTGCCTCCTCAAGAGATCCTGTGGGAACAAAGAGTACTGTGTCAACATAGAGACGATAAAACTTGTAAAAACGTAATTGATGGCGTGTCTTGCCAACACATTATGGCTGCTGCTAGTCACATTAAACATTTAAAACTATCAGTGGGGTGGTTGTTCTCTTGTGAAAATACCGCCTATATGTACATTCCTGCCAATATACCTGGAGGACCATGTGTTTTTACACGGTTAGGACTTATGATGTTTCCAACTCACTCTTTATCCCGTCAGCGACTCACAATTACATGAAGACTGTGACTCTGAAATTCAGTTATTATCTAAGTCAGAGTATGTAAGATTAAGGGGCATATTTATGGGCCCCTAGCGCCACCTTGTGCCACATTAACATAATTTATTCTGATGTTAATGTGGCCCAACGAGGCCAAAATCCCCACGCCATCTTTACAGGGTGGCGCATTGCATGCATAATGTATGCAAAGAGGGCATTCCCCCATTAGGGGAGCCAGAAAAATGGTGTAAGAAAATCTCTGTGATTTCCTTACGCTATATTTTATGTCTCTTTTAACGCCTGCTCTTCTTTTAAAGCCTGCTCAAGAGCAGGCGTTAAAAGGGGCCTTCCATTCTTTAGAATGGGGCCCTACGTACTCTGCACGAGTAGCGCCAATATTTTGGCGCTACTCCTGCAGAGTACATCAATAGCGTGAAAGATGATGCTATTGCCCCCTACCATGCGCCATGGTGCAGCGTATTTTAAATACGGCAAACACATGGTGGTGGTCGGGGGTGCTAAGGGGTGCAGGGAAGGTGGTGGTGCACTCAGTGCAGCCCCGCCTTCCATAAATATGCCCCAGAGTATTTCTATAGTAGGATTTCTAGAGTTAGCTGTTTATAATACGCAATTTATTAACGAGTTAGTATGTTTAATAGACAAAATTATTAATCATACTTCCATTGCTTTGTCCGAACTATTGTTAGATATACGAGGCACTAAAAAAGCTGCATTGCAAAACAGTGCAGCCATAGACTACTTGCTCTTGAGGCATGAACATGGCTGCTCAGAATTTGAGAATATGTGTTGTTTTAATCTGTCCGACTATTCCACCCCTATTCAGTCCCACAATGACGCTTTACACGAATTGGTGAAGGGAGTAAAACAAGATATAAGTAAAGGGTGGTGGGGCTGGTTATTTAGCTGGTTTGCCATATTTTGGACAATTACACACTATTCTAGGTGGAGTACTCATAGTGATTTTTATTATGATAATGCTATGTTGCTGTATACAATGGATACCTAATCTGTTTACAATGTTTATACTGAAATGGGTTACTTTTAGACCGGTATGTTATGGAGGTCACTGATCATAGGGTAACCCGTTCTGTGCCCAGGACGTAATGGTTACGTCCTGAGGCACAGTGCTGCTGTGCCCAGGACGTAACCATTACGTCCTGGTCACAGAGCCCAGAGGGAGCGCTAGCGCTCCCTCTGTGGGGTTCCCCTCCACCCCCCCAAGTCAGGGATGGAAGGGGAAGCCCTTCCCATTCCACCCCGACCCCTCCAACCCACCCTGTGACGTCAGCGCGCTCTGCTTCCAGCGCGATTGAAAGAGAAATGCAAAGCATTTCTCTTTCAATCCCATGGGGGAGACCCGGAGAGGCTTCAAAGGGAAGGAAATGTATTTCCTTCCCTTTGAAGTCCCTCCCAGGGTTTCAAAAGCCAGATTGCTTGCAATCCGGATTTTGAAACCCCACTCGACACCAGGGATTTTTTTTTTTGTCTGAAACTGACACAAGGGAGCGACCCCTTGGGCAAGGGTCGCTCCCAGGTTGGGCATTTTTTTGGGAAGCCCTTAGCACCAGGGATCATTTTTTTTTTTTTTTCTTTTTGTTATGTTTTCTTTTTTTTTTAGGTGGGGAGCGACCCCTTAGGCAAGGGTCGCTCCCCTAGGGGGCAAATTATATTTAGGCCATTTCTGCCCCCCTTGGTGGCAGATTGGCCTATTTTGATGAGGCCAAACCATTAGACACCAGGGAGGTTTTTTTTTTTCGTGAATTTCACGCAAGAGGAGCGACCCCTTGGGCAAGAGTCACTCCCAGGGGGGGCATTTTTTTGGGAACGCCTCTTCTGCCCCATCAGCCTATTATTAGGCCAATCTGCCCCTGGGGGGGCAGAAACCTCTCGGCGCCAGGGCAATTATTTTTTTTTTTGTCTGTTTGTTTTTTTAGAGATGGGCAGCGACCCCTTAGGCAAGGGTCGCTCCCCTGGAGGGGCAAATTGTATTTAGGCCATTTCTGCCCGCTTTGGGGGCAGATCGGCCGATTTTAGGTCCACTAGGCACCAGGGATCTATTTTTTTGCGTCGTCACGCAAGGGGAGCGACCTTGTATTAGGCCGATCTGCCCCCCGGGGGCAGAAACCTCTATTTTTTTGTTTGTTTGTTGTTTTAGAGATGGGGAGCGACCCATTAGACAAGGCTCGCTCCCCGGGCGGGTTGAGGGGGTGGAGGGGGTTTGGGGGGGTAGGGGGGAATTTATTTTAGGCCATTTCTGCCCCCCTTGGGGGCAGATAGGCCTATTGGTATTAGGCCGATCTGCCCCCGGGGGCGCAGAAACCTCTATTTCTTTGTTTGTTTGTTGTTTTAGAGATGGGGAGCGACCCATTAGGCAAGGCTTGCTCCCGGGGTGGGTTGGGGGGGGTGGAAGGGGTTTGGGGGGGTTAGGGGGGGAATTTATTTTAGGCCATTTCTGCCCCCCTTGGGGGCAGATAGGCCTATTTGTATTAGGCCGATCTGCCCCGGGGGGCAGAAACCTCTAGGCGCCAGGGCAAATCTTTTTTTTGTTTGTTTTTTTAGAGATGGGGAGCGACCCATTAGGTAAGGGTCGCTCCCCTGGGGGGCAAGTTGTATTTAGACCATTTCTGCCCCCCTTGGGGGCAGATTGGCCGATTTTAGGTCAATCTGCCCCCAAGGGGGCAGAAACCACTAGGCACCGGGGATTTTTTTGTTGGCGCCAATATCACGCAGGAGGAGCGACCCCGTAGGCAAGGGTCCCTCCCGGGGGGAGAGGGGGTTGGCGGGGTGGGGGGCAAATTTATTTTAGTCCATTTCTGCCCCCCGGGGGCAGATCGGACTATTGTTATTAGGCCGATCTGCCCCCAGGGGGGGCAGAAACCTCTAGGCGCCAGGGCAAATAGTTTTTTTGTGTTTTTGTTTGTTTGTTTTTTTAGAGATGGGGAGCGACCCATTAGGCAAGGGTCGCTCCCCTGGGGGGCAAATTGTATTTAGACCATTTCTGTCCCCCTGAAACCACTAGGCACCGGGGATTTTGTTTTGGTGCCAATGTCACGCAGGGGGAGCCACCCCGTAGGCAAGGGTCGCTCCCGGGGGGGGGGGGAGGGTTGGGGGACAAATCTATTTTAGGCCATTTCTGCCCCCCCCTGGGGCCGGCTGAGCTAGAGGCCAAAATCTACAGGTAGGCACTGTTTTCTATCAAAAAATTTGATGTGTCCACGTTGTGTTTTGGGCCATTTCCTGTCGCGGGACTAACCACACAAGTGAGGTATCATTTTTATCAGGAGACTTGGGGGAACGCTGGGTCGAAGGAAATTTGTGGCTCCTCTCAGATTCCAGAACTTTTTGTCACTGAAATGTGAGGAAAACGTGTTTTTTTAGCCAAATTTTGAGGTTTCCAAAGGATTCTGGGTAACAGAACCTGGTTAGAGCCCCACAAGTCACCCCATCTTGGATTCCCCTGGGTTTCTAGTTTTCAAAAATGTGCTGGTTTGCTAGGTTCCCCCAGGTGCCGGCTGAGCTAGAGGCCAAAATCTACAGGTAGGCACTTTGCAAAAAACAGCTCTGTTTTCTGTGATGTGTCCACGTTGTGTTTTGGGGCATATCCTGTCGCGGGTGCTAGGCCTACCCACACAAGTGAGGTACCATTTCTATCGGGAGACTTCGGGGAACGCTGGGTGGAAGGAAATTCGTGGCTCCTCTCAGATTCCAGAACTTTCTGTCACCGAAATGTGAGGAAAATATATTTTTTTAGCCAAATTTTGAGGTTTGCAAAGGATTCTGGGTAACAGAACCTGGTCAGAGCCCCACAAGTCACCCCATCTTGGATTCCCCTAGGTCTCTAGTTTTCAAAAATGCACAGGTTTGGTAGGTTTCCCTAGGTGCCGGCTGAGCTAGAGGCCAAAATCTACAAGTAGGCACTTTGCAAAAAACAGCTCTGTATTCTGTCAAAAAATGGGATGTGCCCACTTTGTGTTTTGGGACATTTCCTGTCGCGGGCGTTAGGACTACCCACACAAACGGGTTTCATTTTTATCGGGAGACTTGGGGGAACGCTGGGTGGAAGGAAATTTGTGGCTCCTCTCAGATTCCAGAACTTTCTGTCACCGAAATGTGAGGAAAATGTGTTTTTTTAGCCAAAATTTGAGGTTTGCAAAGGATTCTGGGTAACAGAACCTGGTCAGAGCCCCACAAGTCACCCCATCTTGGATTCCCCTAGGTCTCTAGTTTTCAAAAATGCACAGATTTGGTAGGTTTCCCTAGGTGCCGGCTGAGCTAGATGCCAAAATCTACAGGTAGGCACTTTGCAAAAAACAGCTCTGTTTTCTGTGATGTGTCCACGTTGTGTTTTGGGGCATATCCTGTCCCGGGCACTATGTCTACCCACACAAGTGAGGTATCATTTTTATCGGGAGACTTGGGGGAACACAGAATAGCAAAACAAGTGTTATTGGCCCTTGTCTTTCTCTACATTTCTCCCTTCCAAATGTAAGACAGTGTGTAAAAAAGACGTCTATTTGAGAAATGCCCTGAAATTCACATGCTAGTATGGGCACCCCGGAATTCAGAGATGTACAAATAACCACTGCTTCTCAACACCTTATCTTGTGCCCATTTTGGAAATACAAAGGTTTTCTTGATAGCTATTTTACTAAAAGTTGCAGAGTAAAACGTAGAGAAAAATTGATGTTTTTTTCACCTCAATTTCAATATTTTTCTTTTTCAGTTGTTATTTTCTGTAGGAAACCCTTGTAGGATCTACACAAATTACCCCTTGCTGAATTCAGAATTTTGTTTACTTTTTAGAAATGTTGCGGTTTCTGGGATCCAGCATTGGTTTCATGCCCATTTCTGTCACTGACTGGAAGAAGGCTGAAAGCACAAAAAATCATAAAAATGGGGTATGTCCCAGTAAAATGCCAAAATTGTGTTGAAAAATTGGGTTTTCTGATTCAAGTCTGCCTGTTCCTGAAAGCTGGGAAGCTGGTGATTTTAGCACCGCAAACCCTTTGTTGATGCCCCTTTCAGGGAAAAAACCACAAGCCTTCTTCTGCAGCCCCTTTTTCCCATTTGTTTGAAAAAAACAAAATTTTCACTGTATTTTGGCTAATTTATTGGCCTCCTTCTGGGGAACCCACAAAGTCTGGGTACCTCTAGAATCCCTAGGATGTTGGAAAAAAAGGACACAAATTTGGCGTGGGTAGCTTATGTGAACAAAAAGTTATGGAGGCCTAAGGGGGAACTGCCCCAAATAGCTAAAAAAAGGCTCGGCACAGGAGGGGGACAAGGCCTGGCAGCGAAGGGGTTAACCACCGACTCCATCTTGACCATTGTCTCCATTTTGTGCTTAGCTTAGATTCAGATGCCGTCAAATCAGTGGCGTAGGTATTTTTCCACACTGAGCTTGTTTTGTACACTGAATGTGTTTTCGCTCTGCTTATGAGCAGGGAACATATCAGGGGGATGCGGAGGTGAAAAGAGTGTACCAGGATGAGAATGTTTACAGCAGAGAAAGCTACAGCTCTGTATCGGGAATTCACAATGAGGCTTTTGCATGTTTTTGGCACGGAGGAAGTACAGTGAGTGCTTGAATTTCACAACTTACTCGAAGGAAAGGGGAAAACTGCCAGAACCTTCCTCTTGGGTTTGTTTAAGGTAGATAAGGTGGGGAAGCTGAGGCAGAATGAACTCATTTTGGGGGTGGACCCATTGCCCAGAACAAAATCCCATTGGGAAAGGTTTCTCCTGTCTCAGCTGCCCAGGGTTCCTCAACTTGACCGTGGCACCAGGAGGATTTCGGATTTGATCCCTATAGTGATGCATTTTTATTCTTAAGTATCTAGCATGGTTATGCATATATATATTTACTGAAAAAAACAAAGGTTAGAGGGACGTTATAGTTAGGAAATAGAATTTAAAAAAAACATAGAAATGTACTTAAAAAGACAAAGGTTACAGGGAGGTTACACTTAGGCTCACATTTTATGCATACAAAACCATAGAAATTCACCAGTTATAGTTATAGTTACCTCAAGTAATTATAACTGGAGCCCTTAGGTAACTATAGGTAACTATAACTCACGGCCCGCCATGCAGTTTTTTCATAATTTTCTTTACTGAAAATACAACATATTTATTATCAATAATGTTATCAAAGATATCATGAGTGCCGTAATTTGTGGGTTAATTAGCAAGTGCATGGCAAGGGAGTGAGTTATATTTACCTTTGGGCACAAGTTATAGTTACTTGTGGTAACTCTAACTATAACTAGTGAATTTCTATAGTTTTGTACATTTAAATGTGAGCCTAACTATAACCTCCCTGTAACATTTGTTTTTTTAAGTGAATTGCAAAGTTTTAAAAAAATTCTATTTCCTACTCTTTCCCATTTCCACACTGAGCTATAGAGGTTTATTTGTTTAAATATTTTTTTTTAGCCCTTTATGGGCTTTCAGGGACCACGAAGAAGCCCTTAAGGGCTCCCCCACAGTCCCTATAATTTTTTTATTTGAATATTATTTAAAAAAATAAAAAATATCAAAAACCTTTGCGGGCTACGTGGGACCACGAATCAAATCAAATCAAATCATTAGCATTTATAAAGCGCGCTACTCACCCGTGCGGGTCTCAAGGCGCTAGGGACAAAGGGGGTGGTTATCGCTGCTCGAACAGCCAGGTCTTTAAGAGTCTCCGGAAAGCGGAGTGGTCCTGGGTGGTCCTGAGGCTGGTGGGGAGGGAGTTCCAGGTCTTGGCCGCCAGGAAGGAGAAAGATCTCCCACCCGCCGTGGAGCGTCGGATGCGAGGGACAGCGGCGAGTGCGAGGCCAGAGGAGCGGAGGGGGCAGGTGGGGACGTAGAAGTTGAGGCGTCTGTTGAGGTATTCCGGTCCCTTGTCGTGGAGGGCTTTGTGTGCGTGGGTGAGAAGTCGGAAGGTGATCCTTTTGCTGACTGGGAGCCAATGCAGGTGTCTCAGGTGTGCGGAGATGTGGCTGTTGCGGGGTACGTCGAGGATGAGGCGGGCTGAGGCGTTTTGAATGCGTTGCAGGCGATTTTGGAGTTTGGCGGTGGTCCCAGAGTAGAGGGTGTTGCCGTAGTCCAGGCGGCTCGTGACGAGGGCGTGGGTCACGGTTTTTCTGGTGTCGGCAGGGATCCAGCGGAAGATCTTGCGGAGCATGCGGAGGGTGAGGAAGCAGGCGGAGGACACGGCGTTGACTTGCTTGGTCATGGTGAGAAGGGGGTCCAAGATGAAGCCGAGGTTGCGGGCGTGGTCTGCGGGGGTCGGTGCGGTGCCGAGGGCCGTGGGCCACCAGGAGTCGTCCCAGGCGGACGGGGTGTTGCCGAGGATGAGGACTTCAGTTTTTTCAGAGTTCAGCTTTAGGCGGCTGAGCCTCATCCAATCTGCGACGTCCTTCATACCCTCTTGTAGGTTGGTCTTGGCGCTGGCGGGGTCCTTAGTGAGGGAGAGTATAAGTTGGGTGTCGTCGGCGTAGGAGGTGATGATGATGTCGTGCTTGCGTACGATGTTAGCGAGGGGGCTCATGTAGACATTGAAGAGTGTCGGGCTGAGTGAAGAACCTTGAGGTACGCCGCAGATGATCTCAGTGGGTTCTGAGCGAAACGGAGGGAGGTAGACTCTTTGGGAGCGGTTTACGAGGAAGGAGGCGATCCAGTCCAGGGCCTGGTCTTGGATCCCGGTGGAGCGGAGGCGGGTGATTAGGGTGCGGTGACAGACGGTGTCAAAGGCAGCCGAGAGGTCGAGAAGAATGTGGGCGACTGTTTCACCGTTGTCCATCAGGGTTCTGATGTCGTCTGTGACTGAGATGAGGGCGGTTTCAGTGCTGTGGTTGGTTCGGAATCCGGTCTGTGAGAGGTCGAGCAGGTTGTTGTCTTCCAGGAAGGTGGTCAGCTGTTTGTTGACGATCTTCTCTATTACTTTGGCTGGGAAAGGCAGAAGGGAGATGGGGCGGAAGTTTTTCAGGTCGCTCGGGTCAGCCGTAGGTTTCTTTAGTAGGGCCTTCTTTAGTATGAGCCTTCAAGGGCTCCCCCGATGTCCTTGCTTTATTATTATTTTTTTTTAAATGATTAAAAAGCCCTTGCAGGCAGCTCTTTCCTTGTTGAAGCATTTCATCTCTGTCATCTGCACACATGCAGGCGACAGAGATGAAACTTTGGATTTTGACAACAGGAACTGCTTTAAAGTGTTTGCCGTGGCTTGTTTTCAAACAGCTATATCCTGGGGTTGGACTCTCTGGGACATACCAGAAGCTGGCCCTGGGGGTGGCAGTCCCCAGGGCCATCAATGGCCCCTAGAGTGGGGCAGCGTGGCCCCCCTCCAATGAGAACTTAGCCCCAGGGGATGGTGGTCCCTCGAGCTCTGGGGTCCCAGAGGGACTCCTTTTATTTATTTTTTACATTTGCCTTGGGGGGTGGTGCTCCCTGTTGCACGGGGGGCCACGCACCCCTTCCCGCTCCAACTACAGTGTTGTCCCAGGGGTGGTGGTCCCTGGGTCGGGGGTTAGATGTTCCTGTGAATATTACAATAAAGCCCTGGGGAGGTGGTGGTCCACAGAGCAGCAGGAGGAGCACAGGCCCCCCACCCCCACATCCAAAAAAATAAGCCCTGAGGAGGTGGCAGTCCCTGGGGCATTGGGAGGGGCCAGGAGGACCCCCTGCTTTTTTTAAAAAGCCCCTGGGACTTGGCCCACCCAGGGGCATTAAACTAACAAAGCGCTGGAGACCAAGCTTCATTTTAAAAAAAAGTTTACCAGCGCCTCCACTTGTAAAATTGAAAAACAAATGCTTTCTAGCCCTGGGGCTCCCTTTGAGCCCCACCACCAGAGCTAAGAGGTCAGGGTGCTCATACCCTGGGCCTTATTTTATTTTTTTTACTTTTGTTTTTGGGACTCAGTTAAAACCGAGTCCCAAGAGAGCTGACAACACTTTAACTACTTCTGTTGCTGAAGTGTTATTAGCCAATCAGAATCCTTTGCGTCCCAAGATATACAAATTTGTTTTCCCCTTAATTTCTCAAAAAGTACTGAACGGAATTACACCAAAGCAACAACAAAAAAAAACACTCTTTCTGGACCAGGGCCTACTTTCCTGCCGAATTTGGTACAATTCTTTCTAGTAGTTTTTGCACTATCGCAGTTCAAAATCTATATGGAAAAATGAATGGGAAAATTGTGTTTTGGGACCCCCCTTCTTCTTGGCTCCCCCAGGATGGATCACCCCGAAACATTCAAGGGCGCAGCTGACGGTAGTTTTGGGAAGTTTCGTCAAGCGGTGCCAAATATATAGGCAAGTAAATAAACGCTTTTTGTATAGAAACATCGTCCTATCTATAACTGCCTAGTGGTGACCACCAATAGGTAATATATATTCACAGCATATATTAATTGTTGCCACCTGTTATTGTTTAACTGCTGTGAGTATTTTGGCATTTACACATGTTTTACTGCATTCAAGTTAAATGCTCATGTTCATATTTTTGTGTACTTTTGTTTGATACTTGAGAAGTGCATTAATAAATTCATCACTCAGACTAAGAGTGCTGCATACTTTGGCTCCATTTTCTCTTAGTTTGAAGCTAAGCAGAACAATAACATACATATGGACCAGTTGCCAAGCCGCTGATTACATGTGCATCACTGCACACAGTATCTCTTTTGTGGGGGTTAGAAAAATGATATCTGCAGGTGCTGGCACATCTGAAACTTTTAATGGTGCTCAGAAGCATGCAACAGTAGATATGTTTGCCATGCAGAAATCCCATAAAGCTGCAAACATTGTGGATGACTTTAAAAACAAAATCTTCGAATGACTGTGCCCAAAGGGATTAACAATGGGTTTGTTGCCACGGACAATGGCAGTAATATAGTTAAGCCCATGCCAGATAGTGGCTATTTCAGGGTCCTATGTTTGGAGCACTGCATAAATATCACTTTACAGGACTTTCTAAAAACAAAAACCCAAGTCAGCAACTTACTGTCCACTTGCAGAAGAATCTGCACTCATTTTAGCCATTCTTTTAAAGCTGGCAAGCTGGAGTTGGCGGAGAGCATAATCCTTCACTTATATGTCAATACAAGGCTGCAAACAGACATTGTGTCATCCAAACATTACATCTGTATCACAATTCTTGACCCACGATACAAACAATTACTAGCCACTTTTATTCCTTTTTAGGCAGGGATGTTTCAACCTACAAGATGTAGATTGCTTTGCACGCCAGAGACCTAGAAACAAAACAGCTGAAAATTAGAGTCCCACTCATGAGTAGAAGTTCTGGGTGCAGCCTACAAATTACATAGACCCTGCGGACAGTACTGTTAGCTCACAGAAGCCAAACAACAACAGGAATAGCAGCAGCAGCCCCAAAATATGCATTTGATTGGTTTCTAAAGGCAGGGTTTATGTCTCCTGCAGAGGTGACTACAAAAGAGGTTGAGCAAGGTGGAGCACCAATGACTATTGAGAGGATGGTCAAAGCCCACCTGGATGCTCCAACGAAGGTCTATTTGGATCAAAACCCACTGGTGTATTGGTATGGGAAGAGACACCAATGGACAGTGCTCAGCAGGCTGGCAAAAAAAGTATCTGGCTTGCCTTGTAGCCAGTGTCTTTGCTGAGCATGTGTTCAGTGCAGCTGGTGCAGTTGTCACAGTGAGAAGGACCAGTCCCTCGCCCCAAAACATCGAGAGACTGACCATGATCAAAATGAATCATCACTTTGTAACACCAAATTACAGCTTATCTGAAGTACAACAGGAGGTGGATGAGGTTGATTTGTCAGACTCAGGTCATGGAAGTGTGTTAACTGTCCAACATCTGGGTGAACTACCTGAATTTGAGGACAAACTGTACTTTCCTGACTAGCTCTGGGGCACCATAGAACTTTCTACCTTCTTCTATGGATGAACTGCTTTGAGAAAAAAAAAAGAATATAGCTAGCTGGGGGAACCTTATTATTCTGCATTGTTTGTTTCTGTCTAAATGACTAATGAACCACAGCTGTTTTAGGCACATGTATTGCAGGATTGCAGTTGTGCCAGTGTGAATGGAAGAAGCCCTCAAGCCTCCCAAAATCACTTCAAGGACATTTGAGAGACAATGCCTGCATCCATTCTGTGCCTATCCTTCCTTTTTGTCCCCTAGCAGGACTGCCTCAATTATCTTATTTACAACTTACTGGCCAATGTGTGTCTCATTTCCTGAAACGAAGAGGATCAGCAATATGTCACAATATTTGATTGGAACAGGTGAGTAATGCTATATGCCTCAATGAGTGATGGGAGGGATACTTGTTTCAATGTTGAGATGGTTCATGTGACTCATGTCTAGTGGTGGCAAATAGTGAGAGTGGGTATTTATTGTTTAACTATATTATTACGCATGCTTGTGTTTGTGTCGTGATTGATTTACAATGTTGGTAGCATAATAATAATAATGGGTAATCATTTTTTTCCTGAAGGTGATTCTTTTTCCCTTCTCCTTTGACACAATTTGCTAAATTTGTTTGTCGGTATTTTTACACTGCTTTGTTTTCTGTTTCACATTTGCAAAGAAGACCTGACCAGTCCATTTAGTTAACAAAGTTATAGTCCAGAAAAAAAAATGACTCCATGTTTCTCTTGTTTTTAAACAGAACTACGTGCTACAGGTCGCTCTATCTCAATTGGGTCCGAAGACTGTAACTCTCAGGAGCAATTGGTATGGAGTTGGACATAATAATCTTTAATTTGAGTCTGAAGGATGATGGAAGGAATCAGAGTGTGAATTGACAACTTCATGGAAATCAACATGGATGATAATGAGTCTAAGAGGCCTACTTCAATCTGTGGACTGGTGGTGAGAGATGCGTTGATTACTTGATTTGGGAAATGTAATGCTGCTGTGTGTGTTTGCTGGCTGGCACAAACTTGAAACTATGTGGTTGGGTAGGGGCCTGTTGTAGGAAACTGTAGGAGACAGACATGTTATGGATGAGAATGTCACATTATGCACGTGCTCTAGGCTAAATGTTATGATGATCATGACAGTTGTGACTTTGATCATCCCAATACATGTTGCCAATTGTCTGTGATTGTTGGTTGTTGTAATTGCTCATTTAATTGATTGCACATCAGTCATAAAATGAATGATCGCAAAGGTCTTTGCTTTTGTTCTGCTGCCTTTGAGTCTTTTTGGTACACTACTCCTCATGAAGCTTACCTTCCATTCAATCCTTCTTGAGTCAACAATATCATGATAATCATTCCTATTTTACAATCCACAGGCATTCTTTTCTCCTGCACCATAATACTCATGCTTACCTTATCGGACCGTTTCAGGCAGGAACCCAAGATCATGCACCACCCAATTTGGCAATACAGACTAGTATCATGTTTTCTTTTAATTATCTTTTTTAGAGCTGTACATCTTAGCCTCACTCCAAGATTAAATATATGTACTCTTTGGCAAATGTAGATGACTGAACATATATTATAACAACTTGGGTCTCACTGGGGCTGATGGAATGTGAAGTTATCCTTGTCATACATATACATTTTTTCTATTCCTCCCACAATAGGCTGCTGATCATTTCCAAGATAAATGTTGTGTTTCTAGTGTTTGTCTTTTTGTCAGACCTTTCTGGAAATCCCTTTCCCATCCATTCATCAAATCCCAAACCTTCTTCCCCCGGGCTGTGTAATTCATTAGGTGTTACTGTTATGTTGTAGTTAGTGTGAAGCGTTACCTTGGCAATAGAATGTACTAAGGATTCGAGGGAGGACGGTTTTGCAGGTGAAAAGATTGAACTAGTTCCACCTGACATCGATCCTATTGGATATGGTGGACAGAAAATTGACCTTATCGGTTACTCTGTGATGACGATAGAATTTAAAGGGCGTGAAACAGTTGGAAAGGTTTACGTAGCAAAACGTGGCAACAATCTGTTGGGGTGGCGCCATCAAAGAGATTTAGGAATTGTTTTGAACCCCAATACTCCTGACCAGGTCCTTTCTGTTTCTGTTTTGGGTGATGATGAAGAAATTGTAAGCAATTTCCCAGAGATTTTTAATGATGGGCTTGGACTACTGAAAAACTTCAAACATAAAATCATATTAAAATCTAATGCCAGTCCGGCTGTATTCAAGGTGAGGAAGGTGCCTCATCTGATGTTGCAGCCCTTGCAAGAGGAGCTTGACAGATTACTGGGTTTGGGTGTTATAGAAGAGATTGAAGCCTCAGAGTGGTTAGCACCCATAGTTTTGGTTCTCAAAGATAATGGAAAAAAAATCAGATTATGTGTGGACCTCAGAGGTCTCAATCAATGCATTTGGGTGGACCGCCAGCCGTTGCCTAATATCAATGAGACTTTGACCATGTTAACTGGGGCTAATGTATTCAGTGTTTTGGATCTCTCTGCAGCGTATCATCAGATCCTGCTTGATGAAGATTCAAGACATCTTACTTCTTTTGTTACTCCTTTGGGGGCGTTCAGATATGTTAGAATGCCTTTTGGTTTGGCATCTGCTGCTGCGTGTTTCCAGAGAATTATGAAGGAAGTACTCAAAAATCTTGATTCTGTTTTGTTTTTCCAGGATGACATTCTTGTTTATGGCAAAGACACTGTCACGCATGATACTATGCTTAGAGCTGTTCTTATGAGGTTGAGAGAGAATGGGTTGACTGTAAAGAAGGAGAAATGTAAGTTTAGAGTTGGAACTGTTTCTTTTCTTGGTCACACTATATCTGGAGATGGTATTAAACCGAAGGTAGAGTTAGCGAAATCAATTATGTCAGTACCAGTGGATAAAGATCAAGTACGATCGTTTCTTGGTCTTGCAGAACACTACTCTAAATTTGTTAAGAATTTTGCGAGTATTGTGCAACCATTAAGAATGATCCTGAAGAAGGGTGTGAAGTATGAGTGGACTCCACAGTGGGAGGAGGTGTTTAATGCAGTGAAAAATGACATAGGAAGGATGCCCACCTTAGGCCATTTTGATGTTAAGCGCAAAACATTTGTATCCACTGATGCTAGCTTGAAAGGCCTTGGTGCAGTTCTCTCGCAACATGTAGATGGAGAAGAAAGAGTAGTAGCGTTTGCGTCACGTTCTCTTAAAAGTCAAGAGGAACGGTATTCAGTGATTGAGCGTGAAGCGTTGGCTTGCACTTGGGCTGTAAATCATTTCAAATATTATTTATGGGGTTTACCCTTTGTACTCAGGAGTGATCACAAACCCTTAGTACAGTTGTTCACTTGCCGAAACATTGAGAGTACAACACCACGGATCAAGCGTTGGGTGGAGAGCCTGTTAGACTTTAATTATTTGGTGGAGTATTATCCTGGAAAGAAGAATATTCCTGCTGATTTCCTGTCTAGACTACCAGTGGTTGGTTGTAGCCTTGCTGAGCATGTTCCTGTGTTGTGGATCAAAGAATCTGCTCTAGACAAAGTGGAATGGGATGGAGAATGTGGGAGAGACCCGGTTTTAAAAGTGGTCATGGAATATGTGGTTCAAGGGTGGCCATGTTTGAGTGATTGTCATGAAGATACCAACGTTTTTTGGAACGTTAGGGATGAGTTGAGTATCATTGATGGCAATTTGTTCAGGAATAACAGATTAATTCCCCCTTCTAGTTTACGTGAGAAGCTGATTAATTTAGGTCATGAGGGACATCTAGGTAGAAACCTCACAAAAGCTAGTATCAGAGAATGTTATTGGTGGCCGGGTTTAGATAAACAGGTTGAGGTTGTGGTGAAGGACTGTTTACAGTGTGCTGGAAATTATAAATCCAGGGTAGTCCGGACTGCTCCTTTATCTCCGGTTTCCATTCCTGATGAACCATGGGTCAAATTGGGTTTGGATTTGGTGGGACCTTTTGAAATGTTACCATACAATGAAAGATTTGTGATTGTTCTTGTTGATTACACTTCTAAATGGGTCACTGCTTGTTGTGTACTCTCTATTACCACCAGAACTGTGATAGATTTTTTGACTGATGAGTTTGCCTGTGAAGGAATTCCTAGAGTGATAGTGACTGACAATGGTGTTCAGTTCACTTCCTCAGAAATGAAGGATTTTCTTAAGAGTTTGGCAATCTCTCATTTTCGCACAGCACTTTATGCACCCCAAGCTAATGGGTTGGTTGAGAAAATGAATCAGTTGGTGAAGGCAAGTGTTCAAGTAGCTTTGGAAAACAGATTTCCATTAAAAACTGTATTGAGGGAGAAGTTATGGGCCCACAGGAATGCCCCAAATGTTGTTACTGGTATGTCTCCATTTCCCATTCTAAAAGGCAGATTAGCAGGCTCAAAGCTGAATCCTTCGTGGTTGCATCCTAAAACTCAAGTTAGAGCAAAGTTCAATGACTTAAAGGATATTCGAGCTAGAGTAATTGAGAATCAGACGAAGTATAAGAAGCGATTTGATGAGAAGAGTTGTGTTCGTCAGAAGAGTTGGTGTGAAGGTGATTTGGTGTTTATTAAGAAACCTGTGTGGTGTCCTAAAGGAGAATCTAAATATATTGGACCGAAGAAGATTATAGAAGTGAAGAAGAATGTTGTTGTTCTGGAAGATGGCGAAGTTTGGAGTATGTCGCGACTAGCCAAGTGTTCCAAATTGTTGGACGAACATGATGCTGTTAGGTCTGATGTAGGTGTGAATGTAGGAGTAAGAAGGAGTGGAAGGAGCTGCACATATCCTAGACATCTCAGGGATTTTGTGAGCTAAAAATTATACATTATTTATACCTTATTTATACCTTAAGAATTGTGATTAGAACCATTTCAATAAGTTGTTCTGTAAGTCCTATTTTATGTTGCTTTTTAGGTAAATGTATATAGTTATGTTATTAGTTGGTTATCACATTTTTTTTTCTTCCATTTATTTATTTATTAAGAGGGGAAGATGTGTTATGTTGTAGTTAGTGTGAAGCGTTACCTTGGCAATAGAATGTACTAAGGATTCGAGGTAGGACGGTTGGGGATCGAGTGAGAGGAGACAAGGGAGTCACTGGGAAGAGATTGTGATTTATGCTGTTCTGGGTGGATGTAATAAAGAAGACGTTAAACAGATGAAAGAGTCTCCGTGTCAGTTACTTAATAATTTACACTATTGATTAATCACACACTTGGTGGGGAAGATGTGGTAGAAGCAACATCAACTCAGTGTTCATTTGAATTCACCTTGGTGGAGTGGGACCTCGCTTCCGATGCCTTCACTGTTAGTGCGTTAGCATGTTACTGTGATGCCGCAGGTTCCTGCAGCATCCCACTTGCGGGCCGTGGTCAGATTGGCAGTCTGCATTTCGGGCGGCCGATCCTGCCGCGGGCCATTCTTTGGGCTGCAACCTGTTTTCTCAGCTGTGGCATGGCCCATAGGTCCTCTCTTAGGCTTCAGGCCGCGCCATGTTTGCTGGCAGCCCCCGTAAATCCCTTACTCTTATCTGCAATCCTGGAACCCTTTTCTTTCTTCGTTCTTCTTTCTTCTCTTTTTCTTGTGTCCATCTTGTCTTTTTTCCCAGGAGTTTGTGGTTCCTTCCCTGCATGCTCTGCTCACTTCCTTTTCTTGCATGGCATTTTCTCTATTCATCTCTATGTGGCATTCACAAACCAAGATGGTATCTTCCTGCATGTCACTTCCTGTTTGGTAGTATAAAAGCACAGAACGTCTTCTTTTCCTTGCGTTGCAAACACTTCCATTTTGGTGGTGATCCTCGCTCCTGCTCCCAGTTATTCTGGATCTCTGTCCTGTTTTTTTTAGCAGTTTTGGTTGTTTTTGATTTTGACTCCTTACTGTTTCTCTTTTTGCCTCATTTCAGGAGTTCCTGTGGTTTGAGTTTTTTCCCCATATTTTGGGTTTTTCCTCTGGGACTCCGTCTAGAGGGTACCGCCTGCTTTGGCGTTATCTAGTCGGCAGCACTGTGGCTACCGGCAGGGGTCACCCCTATCTTGGCCAATCCAGAAGAAGCAAGAAGCCAGGTGGTGTCCCGAGACTTGCAGACTACAGCAGTAAGAGATGTGAAAACCGTGACAGCTACTACTACACCATCATGGTATCTTGAGAAACCATGCAGCCCTCTCGTCATCTATTAGGTAAGAGAATCATGGAGCATTGTTCTACTTTTAATTTAGGCACTATAACTGGCAATGGCAGATCTTTGTGTCTCACTCCTATGGGTCAAATTTTGCAGAATGCACTGTAGAGACTAGTAAAGTATTAAGACAAGGGTACCTAACCACATAAATAATTGTTATACACTATCAGCAGATTTTAAAACATGCTGCGCTAAAAGGACCACACTACCAGCAGATTTGAAAAACACACTGCGTAAAGGCAGCAGTGCCAAGTAAAACACCCCAGAAAAAAACAACTGTAAATAAATATTTATTTTCCCCTGTCCTGAGCAACAATAATAAATACTCACCTCTTCCACCCACAACTGTCCCGTCCTTATCCCCAAACAAATGTCCTCTTCCACAACCAAAAACTGTCCAATTACCCATGACATAACACAAAACAAAGTAGAAAGTCCTGCAAAAACCCATTCCCACCCTCTCCACCCACAGCTAGTCCCCCATCAACACAAAAGGTTAAAAAGGGGCACTAAAGGCCAGCCAGGATTCGTCTGAGGAGCCCCTCCATGTGTGCCTGCTGGGCCTCTAACAGCACCAGCCTCTGAAGGATGTGGTGTGTGAAAACGGTGTTTGGGGGGCAGCAGGGATGGTATGGCAGTGGGCAGCCGCCCTCGAACTGCAGCCCTCTCTTCATCTATTCAGGTAAGAGAATTATGGAGCATTGTTCTACTTTTAATTTAGGCACTATACCTGGCAATGGCAAATCTTTCTGTCTCACTCCTATGGGTCATATTTTGCAGAATGCACTACAGAGACTAGTAAAGTACTAAGACAAGGTATGGCAGTGGGCAGCCGCCCTCGAACTGCAGCGCTGGAGGTGCTGGGGCCCGGCTGGGGCTCTGAGTACCTGCAGTGACTGATGATGCCACCTCCTATTCCTCTTCCTCGAGGACCATCAGCTACTGGTACTCGGCTACTATGGCTTCTGCCGTTGTAGCGGGCTGCTATTTCCTGCCCTAATGGTGGACCAGCAGGAATAGCTAAATTAAAAAGAAAAAACACGTGTTTAAAATCATGTAGTGTAGTGGCCTAGTAGCAGTACATATGGTGGTCACCTCAGGTATTCAATTTTAAGGTGATTAGAGTCACAGCCATCATGCACTATGGAGTACAAGTATTTGTCTCTCTCCTGTTGTGCTAAATTAATGGTGGCATTGCTTGCTCAACTTATGCCCTAGTCGTACTCATACTGTTGGCAGCTGGGGCAGCTGTACTGGAAAATTATCTTATTCTAATGGCCCTGTTCTTCTTTGTACCCAGACTAGAAGGAAGACGAATACTAAGAATGAAACACTTCCCGTAGTATAATAAAATCAATCATGCAGATATTCTGTCTGCCATAAGTAGACAGTGGGAAAGTCAATGCACTGCAGTACAGGGAAAGGATTAAGGAATGGGATATATATATGGGGTCTTGAATTTTTCTTTAAGTTGCCTTGAGAAACACAGAAAAGCATATCTTGATTTTTGATTTTGATTTTTCTTCCTAAACCTGTATGATATTAAGGGGAGAAAATTGTCCATTATTGTTTTTAACATGTGACGTTCACATTATTTATATAGATGGGCTTTAGATTTTTTGCACTTTGCACTTTATCTAGTGGCCCCCCTTTTTGTACATGCATACATTAGGCAATTGAACAAGGGACCAAGAATCATTGTATTGCGCTCTAAATTTCATGGCATGTTCGGTACACCAGGCACTTTGAATGACAATTGTCAATTATAAACTCTAAGACTTGAAAGTTAAAAGGCTCTCTGGTATGAGTCACAGTGTATGATGTCACCTGTGCAAGATGGCTCCAGAATAAAAACCCTTTGCTCAGTTCAGTAGTATATCTAGACTATTTATAAATATTTACAGCACGTGATATTTTATTTGTAATCTCGATTTTAGAAAATAATAGTGATTTTATCTATTTTCTAATTTGATTTAAAAAATGAGTTATTTGAAGTATTTAATTATATGATAATGATTATTTATATTCTCTATGACTGTATTTAAAAATAGTTGATCAAAAATATTTGATAAAATATCTGCTGATAATGTTGAATAATACTCTGCATTTGAGTTAATTATGATATTGCATTTGAATCAATCATGATATACTGTTTGGGGCTCTTATATAATGTAGTAGATCCATCTTGATTGGTAATTAATAGCTTCTACCTTCATTTAATTGTTTGCAACTATTATGATGAATGATGTGTGCCTTTAATTGTTAGAATCTCTATTAGTGTCCATGTCAGCATGAAATAATATACGCGAATTCCTGTGAAGGTAGCATTATGCTAATAATATGAATGCTTACGTTAGCCAATTGCATGTTAAAAGATGGCCGCACTATTAGTTTGCACTAGCACGGTATGGAAACAAATGATGGTTTTTAAACTATGTATATAGGATGCCGTTTTATCGGCCGAGTTTGTCCAGTAGAAGGCGTTTGCCGAAACGCGTTGACATTCTTTGTAGGAGATTATGGTTTAATTACATGGAATAAAGCTGATGAAATTCTCCTTTGAACATTGATTCGTCCTTGTCCTCATCAGTCGGTGAAGGAATTGGTGCTGCCGTTTGGTGGGTATTGTCCCACCAGTTGTGGATTATTATTTACGTGGATCTACGGTACATGATACGGCTAGCACGCCGTTTTTGGAGTGCGCGTGGTACAATTATACTGGAGAATGTGAAGGATCGTTCGACATGCAGCACCGTGCCTTGCGCTTTTGGACGTTTGTATAGCTGACGAAGCACGGTAGGATTGTTTCTTTCTCTCTGGGGTGGTCAGAGGCTGGGGGTCTCCTGCTGGGTTTGCTTCGGTTACAGACCATTTACAATATCCTGTTTTGAACTGGCACACGGCCCGGAAATGATTAAACAATTAAACTTTGATGTTTGAAATCCGGCTTTCCTCATTGTACTGCTAAGAACACGGCATCAACTTGTAAGCACAGAAAAGTGCTGAGGACGATAAAATCATTGTTGCTTTAATCAGAATTGACATTATAATCTTTTTTAGACACAGTCTCCTGCATATTATTTTTGCACTTGAGTCCTCCCTTTTTTCAACTATTTTTTTCTGCATCTATAACGCTATATGGTATTGATGGTAGAACAGTTGTTGCTCTTACTAACCTAAATCATGGCTGAGCGTAGAATGATGTGGGAACAAGCTGTAGCTGAATTATTCAACAACACCAGGGACAGCAATGCACCTCCTGGCGCTCACATTCGCACCACTTCTAATATTATTAATCAGCTGGAAAAAGCACGTATTTTGGAACTCAAAAATTGGTGGGAAATGACATCGTTGACTAAATATATTGAAAATGGTAGGGTCCCAAGGGGCCTTTGTATTTTAATATTGCCTACCCTAGGTGACATGGATCTGGATTTGCTGGAAGAATGGAGAACGCAAACAGCTGAATGTTCATTCAAACTTATGGGAACTTTGATTATCCAAGCGAAAAGACGAATGGATGAACAGATTAATAAGACTGAACAATTGACTAAAGAATTAGAGAAAATAGCTAATCAACAAGATGTTTCTAATCAGTTAACCAAAATGGAAGAATGAATCAAAAATAAGGAAGAGGAACTCAAATCATGCAAGGCACATAAATTCAACAGAGATAAATTAGACTATGAACATGGAAGAATTTATACGTTCGCACGCAAGTACGACATCTTAAGAACAAAAGATGTGCCAAAGAGTGGAACAGAGGCTATTATACATCAGACCTCTAAGGATGACAGCTTGGAGGTAGGCTCCTCTGCAGATGAGGCACCACACAACAAATTGGATTTTCAGGGGGAAATGCGACTTATGCAGATGGCTACGCCACCCTCTGGCCTAAATTGAAGACGAGGCAGAGGAGGCGGAAGACGAGGCAGGAGAAGAGGAAGAGGCAACAAACACAAGGAATAAAACCCAGTACTCATCCTCTGACTAGTTTGAACCACCCCAGTACAATTGTTAACATCTCTAAAACCATTCTAACGGATAGTCAATCACGTATTCTTGATTTGGGACTTAGTTTTTGTCCTCATGTCCAATGGGACTATGTCAGTGCATGTATTGAACTATACAAATTTGTTCGTAAACTACGACTGATCAAACATTTTTCCAACAAGGACAAAACCTTCAGCTCCCAAAGTGGGAGTAGTATGGGTCCTTCCTCAGGATTCAACATTGAGGACAGTACTGAATTAATTGCCATCAATTATTTAGCGAAAGAGGGCAACATGTATGGACATTCGACCAAAGAGGATACCAACACAAATATTATGATGTTGAATGAGATGGGTTTTGTTACTGATCAACACAGTACCAGTCGTTGCAAACTTCCGAGCAAATTTAATCCTCAATTACCCAGTGGAAATTTAATCGACACATTTCATGAGCTGGTGGTTGGGGACATTGATACATTTTGTATGAACTCTCCATCTAAAAGCATGGGTAGATCGAATTTTACCCAACAAGATTGGAAAGATCTGAACATATTGAGATCCAATACGTCTATTATCATTAAGCCCTCTGATAAAGGCGAAAACATTGTTATTATGGACACACAAGAATACATTAAAGAAGCCTATCGACAATTGACCAATACGGATCACTATGATAAGTTACGGATTAATCCTATGGCTCAATATCAACAAACCTATCATGAGATGCTCAAAGAATGGCACATCAAACATCTTATTGATTATGATGAATATCTATATCTTAAAATTGAATATCCAAAAATTCCATGTATTTATTTTTTGCCCAAATTTCATAAGATTAAATCACATCCCCGAGTAGACTTATTGTCAGAATGAACCAGTCTCTGTTGGAAAATACTTCAAGATATTTAGACCTGTTTCTGTGCACCTTTGTTACCGAATTACCCTCATACTTATGTGATACTAATGATTTCCTGGCCAAGATACATAATATTCTTTGGCATAAAGATTATCTAATGGTCACTATGGACGTGGCTTCTTTGTATACCTCCATTAAGCATCAATATGGGATACAAGCATGCAGATACTTTTTAAGAGCACGGCCCATTGAGTTCTTTGAACATACAGAAATGCTTTTGTCCATGCTACAGTTTTGTTTGACCCATAACCTTTTCATGTTTGACAATGAATGCTTTTTGAAAAAACAGGGGATGGCTATGGGTGCTTCCTTTGCTCCCACTTATGCTAATTTATATATGGGTTGGTGGGAGAAAGAGGTGGCTTGTTCTGAGGTTAACAACATTTACATGGACAAAGTGATATTGTGGGTGCGATACATTGACAATCCTTTTATCGTCTGAGATGGCTCTGATCAATCATTATTGGACTATATAAATGTACTCAATGAAAATGAGTTTAACATTCACTTTGAAACTACTTTCAGTAGAGATACTATTGAATTTTTAGATATTTTACTGGAGGTGAAACGATTAGAGACCACCATCTATCGCAAACCCACGGCGTGCAATTCTATTCTGCATGCTAATAGTGGACATCCCATGACATTAAAATGGAGTATACCTTATAGCCAATTTCTGCGGGCTCGCAGAATATGCTCTGATGACAGTAGGTATGATATGGAAATCCTGACAATGACAGAAAGATTTTTAAGTAGAGGATATCCTCTTAAAATCTTGGTTGATGCTTAGAACAGCGTCAAAGAGAAAAGCAGGGATGAGTTACTTTTTAAGAACACACCCATAGACAACGAGACCAAACAATCACCTCCTAGAATATTTTTAGAATTCAATCGACAACATGGTTCATTGAAAAACATCTTACAAAACAATTGGCATATTCTACAGAATGATCCAAATATCAGGGATATTATTGGCCAGCATCCTTCCATAACGTATCGTAAGGCTCGCTCATTAGGAGATCATTTGACTCAAAGTTTCTTCTCTATGAAAGATAACACATCTTGGTTGAGCAAAAAAAAAGTCTGGGGTTCTGGAAATGTGGCCATTGTAAGGCATGTAAATATGCACAGAACATGCTAAATTATCAAACATTTGATGGACGCCATTGTGAGATTAAGGATCGGATCACATGCAAAACTGAATATGTGGTCTATGTTGTTGAATGTGGATGTCGAAAAAAATATATAGGTAGTACCATCCATAAATTGAAGATCAGATTTTTACAACATTTTAGAGCCATCAAAAATCATGATAGAACGTGTTCTTTGTCTAAACACTTCTGGGACACGCATAATGGCGATTGTAGCACTTTAGTATTCTATGGAATCAAATTTATCAAAAACAATCCTAGGTTAGGTGACAGAACATTAGAACTTAGACAAATGGAATCCAAGATGATTTTATTACTTGGATCTGAATCTCCTTGGGGTCACAACCTTGATGCTGAATTACATGTTCATTTATGAAATACTAGAGGAATTGAATTTTAATTAGAACTTGATTACAGTGGAAAATGATATTTATTGTTGAAACAGTCAGCATCTATTGGACTATGTAGACAGTACAATGTCTGCATTTGCTATGAATGAATGGGGTCTTGAATTTTTCTTTAGGTTGCCTTGAGAAACACAGAAAAGCATATTTTGATTTTTGATTTAGATTTTTCTTCCTATACCTGTATGATATTAAGGGAAGAAAATTGTCCATTATTGTTTTTAACATGTGACGTTCACATTATTTATATAGATGTGCTTTTGATTTTTTGCACTTTATCTAGCGGCCCCCCTTTTTTTACATGTTTACATTAGGCAATTGAACAAGGGACGAAGAATCATTGTATTGCGCTCTAAATTTCATGGCATGTTCGGGTCACCAGGCACTTTGAATGACAATTGTCAATTATAAACTCTAAGACTTCAAAGTTAAAAGGCTCTCCAGTATGAGTCACAGTGTATGATGTCACCTGTGCAAGATGGCTCCAGACTAAAAACCCTTTGCTCAGTTCAGTAGTATATCTAGACTATTTATAAATATTTACAGCACGTGACACTTTATTTGTAATCGCGATTTTAGAAAATTGTGATTTTATCTATTTTCTAATTTGATTTTAAAAAATAGTTAACTGAAGTATTTAATTATATGATAATGATTATTTATATTCTCTTTGACTGTATTTAAAAATAGTTGATCAAAAATGTTGATAAAATATCTGCTGATAATGTTGAATAATACTCTGCATTTGAGTTAATTATGATATGGAATTTGAATCAATCATGATATACTGTTTGGGGCTCTTATATAATGTGGTAGAGCCATCTTGATTGGTAATAAATAGCTTCTACCTTCATTTCATTGTTTGGAACTATTATGATGATTGATGTGTGCCTTTCATTGTTAGAATCTCTATTAGTGTCCATGTCAGCATGAAATAATATACGCAAATTACTGTGAAGGCAGCATTATGCTAATAATATGAATGCTTACGTTAGCCAATTGCATGTTAAAAGATGGCCACACTATTAGTTTGCACTAGCACGGTATGGAAACAAATGATGTTTTTTAAACTATGTATATAGGATGCTGTTTTATCGGCCGAGTTTGTCCAGTAGAAGGTGTTTGCCGAGACGCATTGACATTCTTTGTAGGAGACTATGGTTTAATTACATGGAATAAAGCTGATGAAATTCACCTTTGAACATTGATTCATCCTTGTCCTCATGAGTCGGTGAAGGAATTGGTGCAGCCGTTTGGTGGGTATTGTCCCACCAGTTGTGGATTAATATATATATATATATATATATATATATGTATATATATATATATATATATCACCTCCAAAAGCCCGATACCGAACTTCATCGGCCCATGAGGGGTGGTGCGAAAACCAGCACGAGCAGACCGGCAAATAAATAAATAAGAAGAGGAAATACTTCTCGCACACTCAGGTCTCCAGGAAAAGCAGAATTCCTTTAATCACAAACACAACACGTTTCGACTGACACAGCAGCCTTGGCCACGTGATAATTACCACCAATAGACATCAACTAAATACTAACATACCATGAACATAAAAATAAGACAAAAATCACCAAATACAAAACAGACAATCCTTGTCATAGTACATATAAAGAGTAAAGGGTTATCCGACCTAAAGTATTTTTATGTATCACCTGCAATTATAATATGGCTATTTATATACACATATTAGATATTAAATACTATCAAAACAAACGAGAGGAGAATCATATTGTAAAATATTTGTTACATTGGACCATAATATATCTGATAAAATAGCATCATTTTCGGCCCCAATGAGAAATAATCAATCAATATAAATTACTCACTCACAACCACGATTTTCAACTAAAAACAGTCTGATATCAATGATAGTCCTATCATTAATTTGTGTATACAAATTAATTATGAAAGTTAACACTACTAGGACAGACAAACCATAAACTATGAATGGAGGATCTCTTTAAATCTGTACAAGGAATGTCATCACCCAATATTAACGTGCAAAATAGAGAGACCGATGTCAAACAGGGCTCAGTAGTTCTTCATCCAGCCCACCACATCTAAAAAAATATATACAAATAAGACAAATAAATATATAGAAAATACATAAACAACCCACAATGTCTTTATATCATTGATATCGGACTGTTTTTAGTTGAAAATCGTGGTTGTGAGTGAGTAATTTATATTGATTGATTATTTCTCATTGGGGCCGAAAATGATGATATTTTATCAGATATATTATGGTCCAATGTAACAAATATTTTACAATATGATTCTCCTCTCTTTTGTTTTGATAGTATTTATTATCTAATATGTGAATATAAATAGCCATATTATAATTGCAGGTGATACATAAAAATACTTTAGGTCGGATAACCCTTTACTCTTTATATGTACTATGACAAGGATTGTCTGCTTTGTATTTGGTGATTTTTGTCTTATTTTTATGTTCATGGTATGTTAGTATTTAGTTGATGTCTATTGGTGGTAATTATCACGTGACCAAGGCTGCTGTGTCAGTCGAAACGCGTTGTGTTTGTGATTAAAGGAATTCTGCTTTTCCTGGAGACCTGAGTGTGCGAGAAGTATTTCCTCTTCTTATTTATATATATATATATATATACATATTGTATTTGGTGCATTTGCATTATCACAGACTAAGGAAAATCAAGGGACTTACTTAGTACCACTTTCCTCTCTGTCCTCATGCCCCTCCTCCACCGCACTTTGTAATAACTACTTTTTTCTAAAAAATACATTTGCTTTGCAGTAAAGAAAGGAATCTTCTTAGCTTACTCAACTACAGGGTAAGGTAGAGGGGATTAGGATGGGTAGGAAGAGTACACACTTTACTAATCAATCAATTCCTCACCATCGTCATCATGTGTCTAAGGTTTGGCTAGAAGTGTGACTCACTGTGGTTGACAAATGTGGAAAGGGGAAAATTAGAACAGAAATAAATCCTTTATAGAAGACATAATTAATTATATTTATATCACTTGGCTAGAATAATGTGGCACAAACAAAGATTAGATTTTTCAAATTATTCACAAGTCTGGGACAGCACGTCAGAAAGATTAAAGGAGTGTTGAACTAGGAAGCGACTGACCCAGTGGGCACTGGGAAGAAAGGGATACACACCTTGTTCTTGCATTGCCATGCATTAAAAAGTATTTGACACATTAACTTAAGCTTAAGCAGATAGATGCACATTGCACATCCAACATTGCAGTGCTGATTCGGCCGACTTGAACCATGCAGTTGTTAGGTCATCATGGGTGGCACTGGTGAAAGGCCATAGCGAGGGAGGGAGGGGATGGTTAATGGATACTGGGATACATATTACCTGCCTTACTTGAAAAATACTATAAGTCAAGGGAATATTTTGAAATACCATCCAACCATTTGAATCAAACTTTAGATAAAAAACATTCCAAGCAAATAAAGTAGAGGAGAAGAACGCCCTTATTCAGAATAACTCCCTTGTTTCTTCAGTCCAAACAGTTATCTATTCATCATTACAAATGTGTTGTTCTAGTACTCCTATTATTCATCCTTGCCTATGGTACACACCATTTAAGCTTTACATTCTCTCATCCAGAACTAACTATTGATGAATCTGAGGGCCTTATTTATACTTTTTGGTGCAAAACTGCACTAACGCAGTTTTGCACTAAAAAGTTTTGCACCGGCTTGCACTGCTTTTTTAGCACCAGCTGGGCACCATATTTATGGAATGGTGCAAGCCGGTGCAAAGGGTAGGCTAGCTTTAAAAAGAAATCACGTTAGGCAGGTTTGAGTCAAAATAAATGATTCTAACCAGATTAGCATCATTTTTTGACACTAAGGGGCATATTTATACTCTGTTTGCACTAAATTAGCATCATTTTTTTTTAACTCTAATTCAGTGCAAAACTAACTTCATATTTATACTTTGGTGCTAGACCCGTCTAGCGCCAAATTTATGGAGTTAAAGTCATTTTTTGGAAGTGGAAACCTACCTTGCCTTAATGAGATGCAAAGTAGGCGTTCCAGTGCAAAAAATGACTCTATGGCCTCAACGCCATATTTATACTCCCATGCAAAAATGGTGCAAAGGAGGGGTCAAAAAATGGGGCAAAGCTTGCTTTGCCCCATTATTTAAAGCCTGGGTCAGGACAGGAGTTAGGGGACCTGTGGGCCTAGTTCCATGGTGGAATACCATGGAATAAGCCCACAGGTGCCCTCCCCAGGCCCCA
Organism: Pleurodeles waltl; assembly: GCF_031143425.1. Lineage (NCBI taxonomy): Eukaryota > Metazoa > Chordata > Amphibia > Caudata > Salamandridae > Pleurodeles > Pleurodeles waltl. The sequence continues at coordinate 723,270,372 of NC_090436.1, read as the reverse complement.
GGGGCACCCCCACCCACACCAGAGGGACTGCGGAGGATGGGGGACCCCATCCCAGGTAAGTACAGGTAAGATTGCATTTTATTTTTGAAAGTGCCATGGGGGCCCTGAAATGGGACCCGTACATGGCACAGGGTGCAATGTCCATGCCCAGGGGACCCCTGTCCTCTGTGCTGGCCACTGGGGTGGTGGGCATGACTCCTGCCTTTTCTAAGGCAGGAGTCATGTGACATGGTAGGTTTAGCACCATAAAATGACGCTAATCTGGTTAGAGTCATTTTTTTAACTCTAACCTGCCTAAAGTCATTTTTTGGTGCTAAACCCTCTTTTTCTATACTGCCAACCCCACCCGACTAAAGTCATTTTTTTTACTCTAGCGCACCCTTTGCACCGGCTTGCACCATTCCATAAATATGGTGCCCGGCTGGTGCCCAGAAATGGTGCAAGCCGGTGCTAAACTTTTTGGTGCAAAACTGAGTTAGTGCAGTTTTGCAGCAAAAAGTATAAATAAGGGCCAATATTTTGTAAGTTTGCGCCACTTTTGAGTAAAAAAATTACATTAATGAGGCGCAAAAAAAGTATAAATCAGGGCCTTGGTGCTAGACGGGTCCTGCACCGAAGTGAAATATGGAGTTAGATTTGCACCGAATTAGAGTAAAAAAAATTACGCTAATTCGGTGCAAACAGAGTATAAATATGCTGCAGAGTATAAACATGCCCCTAAATATGGCGTTAAGGCCATAGAGTCATTTTTTGCACGATAACGCCTACCTTGCATCTCATTAAGGCTAGGTAGGTCTCCACTTCCAAAAAATTACTTTAACTCCATAAATTTGGCGCTAGAGGGGTCTAGCACCAAAGTATAAATATGGAGTTAGTTTTGCACCGAATTAGAGTAAAAAAAAATGACACTAATTCGGTGCATACAGAGTAAAAATATGCCCCGAGTTTTTTAGGAGCAATGAAAGGGTGCAAGAATTGGTCAATGAAAAACATATGGTCTTGGTTGGGTAATGCAATGGGGCCCTCCTCCTCATACTTCCAACACTGGTGCGCGGTCATCATCTGCTAGTATTGCAATCATACATACACAACATTGGAGGGTGTACAAACAATTACATGACCATGTTCAAAAACACATTTTTTTAATGATTGAGCTGAAGCAAGAAAAAGAAAGCCTTCTCACGAAACATGTGTAGAATACCTTACATAGGCATGCAATCTTCAGTACACGGGTTCTCTGAGCCTTACCACCACTCCACAAGATAAGATATATAAGGGGAGAGGAAAAGCTCACTGACAAAAATAGAAGAAAGGAAGCTACAGTCAGACTAGAACAGCCAGACAGTTTGAAGTAAAGAAACTTGAAATAAAGAAAATAAGTAAATAGGATTATGAATGGATAAGAAGAATTTATGAGACGGATAAATCGAAGTGGAGTTGGAAAAACATTAGGAAACAGGCACAGTAAAAATGTAGAAATAATTCTAAATGTGGAGTGGTAAAAGTTAGGGAAATAAATATTAATATTAATACCAGCAGCAGGACATAATGGGGCCAGTAGAGCCATCTGCCCCGGCACTTTTGGAGGGACCACCTCCAGCTACCTCACTCACCTCATCAGTCCTCTTCCTGCTCCTGGATGCTGGATGATGTAAGAAAAAAAATAGAAAAGATTAGTGGTATTTGTATAAATAACCTCTCCAAGAAGATTATTTTTCTTAAAGGAAAAGGCAAAAGTAGTAACATTTCTACATCAGAGGTTCAGAGTGCTTTTATAACAGTAATAGTAGTAGTATCATGGAACATCCTATTCCAAATTTCATAATCCTATTCCAAATTTCCTAAACTACATTTTGGAATTACTTAAAAAATCCTCCACAAAATCCTGGACATCCACAACAGCTTCATACCACACACACCCAGCACACATACCCCTCACTCACCCAACTTGACCCCCACTCAAGACCCCCCACCACACTATCCACATGGACCCCCACCACACACGAAGAAACCGAAAAAACCATGAACTCCATCCACTCCGGTTCCCCCTCCGACCCCTGTCCACACCGCATCTACAACAAAGCTAGCCCTACCATCGCCCCCATACTCCACAACATAATCAACTCCTCTTTCGACTCCGCCACCCACCCAGACCCCTGGAAGCACGTGGAAATTACCGCCCTACTAAAAAAAAAAAAAAAGCCAACCCGGAGATCCTCTCCAACTACCGCCCCATCTCCCTCCTCCCTTTCCCCACCAAGGTTGCAGAGAAATTAGTCAACACCCGCCTATCCCACTTCCTTGAAGCAACCAACACACTTGACCCCTTACAATCTGGGTTCCGCACGAACCACAGCACAGAAACCGCCCTCCTCGCATGCACTGACTACATCAGGACCAAAGTCGACAAAGGCGAGACCGTCGCACTCATCCTCCTAGACCTCTCCGCAGCCTTTGACACCGTCTGCCACCACACACTCCGCACACGCCTCCGCAACATAGGAATCCACCACAAAGCCTTAGACTGGCTCACCTCCTTCCTCACCGACCGGACCCAGAGAGTCCGCCTTCCACCCTTCCACTCCAACACTACCAAGATCACCTGCGGAGTCCCCCAAGGGTCCTCCCTCAGCCCCACACTCTTCAACATCTACATGATCTCCCTGGCCAACATCCTCCAAGCACATGGAATCACTATCCTCTCCTACGCAGCTGACACCCAACTCATCCTCTCCCTCACCCGCAACCCCACCACCGCCAAAAACAACCTACACGCCGCTCTCCTTGACACTGCCAACTGGATGGCAACTAACCACCTCAAGCTCAACTCAAACAAAACCGAGATCATCATCTTCAGCCCAAACAAAACCACATGGGACGACTCCTGTTGGCCCACCGCCCTAGGCCCTGCACCCACCCCCGCAATCCACGCACGCAACCTCAGCATCATCCTCGACCCCTCCCTCTCCATGACACAGCAAATCAACGCTCTAACCTCCTCCTGCTTCCACACACTCTGCACTCTAAAAAAATCCTTCAAATGGATCCCCCCAGAAACCAGAAAGACAGTCACCCACACACTCATCAGCAGCAGACTGGACTACGGTAACGCCCTCTACGTCGGCACCACACTCAAACTCAAACGCAAACTCCAAAGAATCCAGAATACAGCCTCGCGCCTCGTCCTTGGCCTCCCCCACCACAAACGAATCTCACCACACCTCAAATCCCTTCACTGGCTCCCCATAGACAAGAGAATCACATTCAAGATCCTCATCCACGCACACAAATCCCTCCACAACACCGGCCCAACCTACCTCAATGAAAGAGTAAACTTCCACACTCCCACACGCAACCTCCGATCAGCCGACCTCGCCCTAGACACAGTCCCCAGCATCCTGTGCACCACCACAGGAGGCAGGTCTTTCTCCTACCTCGCCCCCAAAACCTGGAACTCCCTCCCCACCGACCTTCGCAGAACCAAAGACATACTGGTCTTCAGAAAGAACCTCAAGACATGGCTGTTCGACCAGTGACCCTCCCTGGCCCCCCCTGGATTTCCCCCCCTAACGCCTTGAGACCCTCACAGGTGAGTAGCGCGCTGTACAAATTGTTTGATTGATTGATTGAATTAATGATTTCTACAGTTCTATTCACATTCTCAGTCTCTCCATGCATAGATTGGATGCATGCATGCAAAACTACTACACATCACTGGGAAATTGCTTGGCAGTTGGCACTGTATGAGCTACAAAAAATAAAGGCACACAGAAGTGAGAGAACATGCTAACTCACTAATGCTACCATTAAGTATGACTATCTTAGACAGGGCACAGGAAGAGTCCTTGCATTACTTTTTAATCAGCCCAAGCAAACACCAAAAAAAAAGTCCAATTAGGTAGTGTTGAGCATCTGTCTAGATGGTGATCACATAATATTATGTTTGTAACATAAAGTTAACTTACCTGTGTGTGAGCAGCATGATTGATATTTGGGAAGAAACTATTAGAATAGAACACAACTAATAGCAGGTCGAGCAGGTCCGTTCCACAGTCCATGATATCGGCCCACATGTGCTTAAGCTGTTGCTGGGTGCACCAGACCCCAGAGCTGTGTAGCACAGCCCAGCACACCCTCTCCCAGTGTTGTTGGCACTCCCGGAGGCCATTCCCAGACCCAGGCCTGCCACCTGCTGACAAGTTGGAGGGTAGCTGGCACTGCACGTAAAACACAAAGGAAGCTACCTCCACCTTGGAAAAAAATAGCACAGGGCTTAACCCCTTCATGTCGCCGTTGCCATTGCCCACAAGAAAGACAGCTGACGGCAGTGGTTGGGGGCCTGGTGCTGCCGCTCCCCTGCTTTGTCATGGTGCTGGGGACTTTGGTGTGAGAGATACGGAAGAAGGAATGCAAAAAAAAGAAATTAAAGCACAAAATGTAAAAAGTAAAATAGTTGCAAAAACACAAAAAAATAGGAGAAAAGTTGAAATATAAAAACACAAAGAGAAAAGGTCATAAAATTAACAGAAACTAGGGGAATATAGGTTTTAAAAGTGTGGGATGGGACAGATATAGAGGGATATAAAAGTAGGCCCCAGCACCATAACAAGCAAAAAAAACTAAATCGCTGCGCCCATGTGAATAGTGTGGTGCTGTTTGCGCGAGAATTCCAATGCGTGGATCTACTTCACGTTGCCAGTGACGTTAAATATCATACGAACAGGCGTGGCAAGAAACTCCGCCCACTAGCTGAACTCAGCATAGCAAAACAGATTTTTTTAAGACTTTGCGGAGTTCCACCTAGCAGCTACGCAAACTCTGCCCAGGCCTACTTGCACCCCCACAAGCATAGTTTTCTCATCAATAATTTTATTGCAAATGTTGCAGTGATAATATCAATGATGCCATAGAAGGTGTCATCAAGGATATAATATGTGGAGTAAATAGCTGTGTACTGCAAAGGCACGAGTTATAGTTACCTTACGGAGCAAGTTATAATTATTTGAGTTAACCATAACTATAACTGCTGACTTTCTATGGTTTTGTGAGTGTAAATTCAGAAAGTAACTATAACGTCCCTTTAACCTTTGCTTTTTCAGTGAATTTCTATGTTTTTTTTTAGCACACACATCTTAATATAACCAGCATCACACAAGGCCTTTGGCTGTGCACAGCAGGTGTTGGCCACAGGGCCTGGCCTTTGGCCATACATAATATGAGGCTGGATGAAGTGGGAGGTTTTTATTTTTTTTATTTTTCTCTGGATTCGGGGTTCCACCACGTGAATACATGGATTGGATGAAAAAAGAATTGGGCATTTTTTTGCAGACAAGGGGCTCCTAAGGTTATCTGTATCCTAACCCCTTAGGTGTTTTTGTACTCTTCCATTCCCACCACCCAGTTAATGCAACAAACAAAATGGCAGACACAACTTTTCTGTCAGGTTGTCTGACTATAAGGACCTGGCTTTCCCCCTAGAACCGTGGATCCAAGTCCGGATATGAGGATCCTCTGTGTCTCTAGATACCTATATTTTTAACCTTCAATAACTCCAAAATAATTGAACGCATTTACAATAAATTATAACCATCACAATCTGCGCACCAAGATCTAGATTCCTGCCAAGTTTGGTGTAATTCCATTCAGTCGTGTGGGCTGTAGGGATGCCTAAAGACCCTATGGAAAAATGAATGTAGAAAACATGTTTCGGGAACCCCTTTTTCTCAGCCCCTATTGATGGATCACCCAGAAACTTTCAAGACCTCAGCTGAACTGACTGAAGTAGAAGTTTGGAAAATGTCATGAACATTTGTCTAACAGTGCCAAAGTTATTTGCAAAACAAAAAGCATTCTTCCTATGGAAACTATGTCCAAACTATAACTACTTACTGTTGACACATATATATATACATTCACTTAAAAACCCAAAGGTTACAGGGATGTTATAGTAAGGCTCACATTTTAAATATACCAAATCATAGAAATTCACCAGTTTTAGAGTTATCTCAAGTAATTATAACTCATGCCCTAAAGTAACTATAACTCACACCACCGCCATGCACAATTTTTTCCTAAAAAAAACTTTACTGCAAATATTACATCGATATTATCAAGTATGTTATCAAAGATGTCATGGGTGCCGTAATTTGTGGGGTAATTAGCAGTGCATTACGAGGGCCCGAGTTATAGTTACTTGAGATATCTCTAACTAACACTGGTGAATTTCTATGGTTTAGTATGTTTAAAATGTGAGCCTAACTATAACATCCCTGTAACCTTTGCTTTTTTAAGTGAATTTCTATGTTTTTTTAAAATTCTATTTCCTAACTATAACAGCCGAGTAACCTTTGTTTATTTAAAGGAATTGCTATATATTTTTTTAACGTATAGTAGTTTACATTACTATACGTTAATCAAACCACAGCTGCGCACCGCCTTCAGCCTGCGGCCAGGGCCTGAGGCCAATCCTCTATAAGCAACCAACCTTAGACCGTGCATGGATTTCACCCATGTGCAGCAGAGGATGCCCGCAAAACCTGGCCTGCAGCCAGACCCTGCGGCCAAACCCCTAACTACCCAACCCCTTTTATAATTTTCTTTTTATTATTGATAATGCCCTTTACGGGCTATCTAGCACTTTGGGTGAAGTCTTAAGGCTTCCCTCATGGTGCCACTGCTTTAGCAAGCATGAAGCAGCTTTAACAGCAGCTCCCTGCTTGCTGTAGCATTTCATCTCTGTTCCTTGCGCACATGCAGGTGACAGAGATGACAGCTTTGGGTTTTGACAGCAGGATCTGCTTTCCCCCCGCAAATTTAACTACAGCCTTGGGGAGGTGGTGATCCCTGTGGCAGCGGGTGGGTGCGCAGTACCCCACATATCTAATTACAGCGCTGGAGAGGTGGTGTTCCCTGGAGGCCCCTCCCCCAAATTTTTAAGCAAATACCCCTGGAACTTGGCCCACCCAGGGCTTTATAATTACGAAGAGCAAGAGCCTGCGCTTCATTTAAAAATAAATTTGGGCAGATCTGCAGTTCCACCGATACAACGCTGTAAAAGAAAAAAAATGCTTCTCAGCCCTGGGGGAAGGGTCCCTTCAGGGCTCCACTACCAGAGCTAAGGGGTCAGGGTGTTTGTAGCCAAGATGGCTGACAGCACTTCAATGGGCTTCTGTTGCTAAAGTGTTGTCAGCCAATCAGATCTCAGCACGAGTTTGAGAGAGGTTGCGAATCCTTTGCATCGCTATGTATACAAAATTGTTTTTCTTTTCATTTCTCAAAAACTACTGAATGGAATTACACCAAAACAAAAAAAAGACGCTTTGTGGACCAGGTTCTAACTTTCTGCCAAATTTGGTGTAACTCCGTAAAGTAGTTTTGGCCCTATTCTTGTTCAAAATCCCTATGGGAAAATTAATAAGGAAAATGTGTTTTGGCACACCTCCTTTTTCTCGCCCCCCCCCCAAGGACAAATCATGCCAAAACCTTCCAGACAGCAGCTGACATAACTGGCAAATGTTTTTTGAAAGTTGCGTTAAGATTCGTGAAGCCTTGCCAAAGATATAGGCAAGTAAATAAACACTTTTTATATAGAGACTAGGTCCTAATTATTACTACCTAGTGGCGACCTATACATATACATATATATATATATATATATATATATATATATATATATATATATACATAGAGAGAGAGAGAGAGATAGCGATAGATATATATATACACATATGTATATATACATACATACACACATACATGAGTGTGCAACAACATCATTGTATTTATTTACCATTGCCAGTTGTTCCTCTTCTATCTATAGATTTGTTGACAGTGCCATTTAGCCTAATTCACTACATTAAACAGGAGAAGGGGAGTTAACAGGTACCTATTGTAGCTATCGCTACACGCACTTAGGAGGAAAGTTAAAAGGTGGGTTTATATGTATCAGATTGCTTAAATGTTACTTATCTTTATCCATAAGAAGAGACACGTATATGAGCCTTAAACAGATGTATCTCCTGTAGTGCAGTCTTCCTGTGGACGTCCTCTGGTCCTCTGTTTTTTATTTCTCCCTTCCCCTTTTCCCTGCCAATTGGGTTTAACTTTGACATTGTTTGGCCTTCCAGTTTGGTTGGGAAGAGGGGGCATTACGTCATGACCTCTATCTTCACTCTCCCCAAAAACGTCCAGGTGAGATTCCTGACAATGCGTTGGTTCCTCTGGAGCAAACACCTTAGGCCCTCTAAGGGTCCAGGACTGAGTTGGTACCACTTGGCAGGGCAGACTAACAGATGACAGATTCATGGTGCAGGAGCAGGGTGGCTTGAATATTTTAGGACCCTGAAACTGCAGGTGAGGCCGCCAACCTACTAGCCCTTGGAGTCACTCTGGTTCCTGGGTTGAAGAGATGCAGTTTCAGTCCTTCTCACTTCCAGGTAAGAGGGCAGCAGGCTGCAAGTCAGCACAGCAAAGAAGGAGTCCAGCAAGGTAGCAGTGTGGCAGCCCTTCAGTAGCACAGCAGTCCTACTTCCTGGCAGAGTTTCCCCAGGTCCATATGTTTACTGAAGTGATGGTATCAGAGGTCCAGTACTTATACCCAGTTGGGCCTTTGAAGTGGAGGGGGCTTTAAAGACATGCCTTTGAAGTACATAGAGTCCCTGCCCTTCCTGCCCTGGCTCAAGACTCACTACCCCGGGTTATGCAGCCCTTTGTGTGTGGACAGGACACAACATATTTATATAAAAGTGGGGCTGTGTCCAGCTCCTCCCTCCCATCCTGACCAGCATGACCCATCAAGGCCCATCTGGTCACACCTAAGCTGCCATTTTAAGTGGATGCCTAAGACAAATACATAAAGCCCAACTGTCACCCCACCCCAGACACATGGGCAGAAACAGGCAGCAGGCGATAGTAAGAAAACACCAACTTTCTAAAACTTGCATTTTCAGCATTGCAATTTAAAATCTCACTTCACCATGAGTTGTGATTCTAGCGACAAAAAACTTGGAAAATACACCTCTTCCGAATTGGAAGTGATGCTTATAAAAGTTTATAAGGCAGATCCAATGTTATCCTATGAGAGGGATAGGCCTTGCAGTAGTTAAAAACAAATTGTAATAGTTTTTCACTATCAGGACTTGCAAAACTTAAAGGTGCATTTCCATCTTTTTAAATACACTGCATCCTGCCCATGAGACTGTCTAGGGCCCACCATAGAGGTGACCTATATGTGTCATAAAGAAAGCTTTGGGTCTGGCAAAATGTTTAATTTGCCATGTTCGCATGCCTGTTTAAACTGCACACACAGGTTCTGCAGTGGCAGACATGAGACATTTTTAAAAGGCTACTTAACTGGGTGGCACAATCAGTGCTCCAGGCCCACTAGTAGCATTTAATTAACAGGGCCTCGGTAAACAGATAAATTGGATATGCCAACTGGGGATAAGCCAAAGATACTATGTTTTCGGAAAAGAACCCAAGCACTTTAGCACTGCTCAGCAGTGGTAAAGTATGCAGAACCCTAAGACCAGCACAAATGGACTAAGCAAAAACAGGAGATGTGACGGTAGAAAGAATGGGAAACCTATATCAAGGATGCCAGATCTGACACTTTTTCTCTGGAGCACAGAAGGAAGAGTGTTTAAAGTGAATCTGCAACAGATAGGCAAGTTTTGCCTCAAGCTCTCTTTGCTGTTTGAAGAATTCTTACTTCCACCTTTGTACTTCATCTCAGGACTCTCTGGTTTAGAGGAATAGTGATTAGACTGAAAAATTTAAACATTTTGATAGTGGTGTACAACACACTCAACATGTACATTCCCATGATCTGTCTCTTGTGAAAATGCAGTTCAGCTGCCCTCAAACAGGCTGTAGCACCCCTTTTAACAATTTTATTTAAAATTGGCATTTAAAATGTAAAATTGGCAACAGGATATACAGTATTAATAGCCCAGGGTGAACAAATCTCTGTATTCCTCTCATCAAGGGGCCACAATCTCTAGGTAGTCAACACTTCTATGGGAGTGTTAAACATAAGATAATGATGATCTATCACTAAACACTCACAGCTGGTTGAAACAAAAATATCTTCATCGTATGTCATCATGAGCCCGCAGGATTCTATTACTGCATTTTGAAGTGTCAAACACTGTAGAATGCATTCTTGCCACTCTCACAAATTCCAGTGGACCCTGGACTCTTGTGGTGACCTCCGTTCTCTTGACATATGTCACAAATGGGTCTAGGTCTTTTCAAGGGGAATCATCTGGTATCTCAATATTGTAATTAATGTCTTTATAGTATGGGGATTCCATACTTTAGTCTATCTTATTAATGTGTAGGAAGGGTCAGAGCATTCAATTTTGTGCAGTTGCCAATGGAGCTGCCAACAGCAGATGGGTGATGCCATTGACTGAAGAGAGTGGGAATATACCCTCCTCATCTAACTGACTTAGGATATATTTGTGGATCCATTGGTAGCATAGTGCTGGTAATGCATTTAAGTATATGTCATACCTCATTCCAGAAAGCTTTGATTTTTTATACAATCCCACCAAATGTGGTCATATGATTCTCTTTCTCCATAGCCCTTCCAGCACATTATAAGATCCCCCACACATTGCTCAGAAACATACTGGGATTAAGTATCATTATAACAATTTTATAGGAGTTGGCTTTTAAATTGTGCAGAGATACAACACTTTTCCCAGTGACACAGCGATGTCAAACAATCTAGGTTTCTAAGCCATAATCCAAAGTCATTCACATACTTTTCTCTACCTTCAGGTGTACCCCTTTTAAGAGCAACCCTAATCGTATCTCTCTTTCTATAGTGTGCTTTTTTAGAGACAGAGCCATCTTAAGATATACCCCAGGAATGCCAGAATAATCCATTTGAGACTGTGAAATCTTCTGTTTATGTTCATGAAGCCTTGGCCTTGAATTAAAGAAGCTGGGGGATGAATACGCTTGAAGACTGAATAATCCATATGTTTTTTCAGAATATGAGTGAGTGGTATCCTAAAGCAGCAGATCTCTGATATCACTAGTATTTAACTAGGAGACTGTGACAACAGTTCAAGCAGGTGGAGTTGAACTGTTAAATTAATAAAATGTCTGTTTACCTGGTGAGTGATGAGGTGTATTAGCTTGAACTTGTTTTCTGGGACTGCACACTTGATAGGGAGGTCCCTTTACTGCACCATTTTGGATGCCAAAACGTTTTTTCGATTTAGATAGAACTCTACCCCATGTCAAGAGTTACCTGGCTACCTGCTGTGTGTTAATCTATAGGTTTCTCACTCTTTGTGTTCATATAAACTGCTGAGGCCTGACGCTCCTTGCTCATACAGTGCATGATGATCCTCTGTGTACCAGACCCTGTGTTGCCTGTTTGCTGACACACTCCTGCTTTGTTATTGCCAAAGACTCTCTCCTGCTTTAATGCCTCTGCTGATTTCTCCCAGTCATTTGTTGCATTTTTCTCTATTTTCTGTCTCTTGATTGCAGTCAAGTGCAGCACCTGAGGTGCTCCTGCTCCAATTTGCTTAACGTTTGTTCCTTATTGATTATTCTTTGTGTTCCTGTTTTAAGTTTCTGTATCTGACTGCAAGCACCCTTGATCTTGGTTTATCTACCCCCCACTTGTTTTTTCCCTCTGGCCAGTGCTAAATTTGTAAGTGAATGCGCAATGGTGCCCAGAGCTCTGCTTAGAAGCTAGAGACTAGTACACTTAAATGACAGTGTTGTGATTGCCAAAGCTGTGTAGTCTTAAATTCACCTTAGGCCCCATTAATCCACTACCAGACACTCCCTACCCTGGCTTGTTCATTCTCTGATTTGTGCTTGATGGTTTGACACTTTGCCCCACTTCTTAGGTTTCATGTGCTTTTGTCTTGAGAGTTCTCTGGTTGTAGTAAGGACCCTTGTATCTCTACAAGACAGCTGGATTAAGGAAAGCAGCCCCTATGTAGGTGAGTGAGTCACTCCCACAACAGTTGGCAACTGCAAGCCCAACCCTCCTGGCTATCTAGAAGTACCTTGCCAAAACATGAACAGTAAAGGTGATTTCTGGCAGCCTTTTCTCTCATTAGAAATTAATGTCTGGTAGCCTTTTCTCTCATTAGAAATTAGGGCCATATGTACGAAAGCTTTTTCCCATAGACACAGAATGGGTAAAATCCTTTCGTACATCTGGCCCTTAGTCTCTTACACACACAGAGGTGAAGAAGAAGATGCAGAGAAGTTTTCAATATCTGTATTGAAAAGAATGCAATCTATTCTAAAATACATGAGCTGCAATGATTAGGATAATGACAAGAGACAAAATCAGGATTGTGAAAATAAGCAATGTGAATATGAACAATCCTAATGTTTTTCAATACACATGAATACACAAACTCCTCCCTAAAAGTGTATTATCTACCCTAAAGAGAGCAAGGTGTGATAAACCTAATATGCCCAAACCATGTCCATGAGAAGTGTCCCTGCCCCTGTCACCTTGGAACAAGGCCCATCTCCAGTCGACAAATCAAGCAATGTAGAGATGCAAAGGCTGAGGTTTGCTACAAAATGTTGTGCAGTGTAGATGGAATCTCCTGGACAAAACCCCCTCTAATGACCTTGGTCTCAAACAGTGTTTATATAAGGCCCATGTTATTGTTCACACAGACATCCCAACGTGGGTATGTACCTAAGCGTTAGATTAAGTGCGCAAACTTGGATCATCACTACTATAACAAAAATGCCTGACATATTCATATTCTGTAAAATAGAGGGACATGATGACAATTCAATACGTACATTACTGATAATGGCGCTTTCACAGAATCGTAACTGATTATAACGTAAAGCATTTCTTATAAATGCAGGAACTGCAAGTAATGTTAAAAAGAAAAAGGATTAATAATAAAACAGAACATGCTTATCTAGGTAAAAGGGCACAGGCTAAGCTAAACTCCTGTTCCCGAACAATCTAAAACGGATCCACAATGTGGACAGATTTCAGGGTCTTCTGCCTTGTGTGTGCTTATTTACTTAAAGCACTTTATTGGAAATTTATCTGAAACACTGCTAAAAAGAAATGCTGATATTTACTATGCATTAGTTTTTAACACTCGCAGGCTGCTTGGGCATGTGTATTTGTCATCTGGGGGAATGCTAATTGAAAGTTGAAATGTGATTTTGTGGTGTACTTACGCCTGTGAGAGCAGGTCACCACCAGCTGCCATATCTGTTGTCGATCTAGTCTTCCTCAGTAGGAGAAGAATACATAAGACTGATGCCATTGTGACCATGCAGTGGGTGTGCAGGGTGTGCACAGCGGGTAGGCCACAGGCAAGACAAAGGCACTCCAAAGGAAAGCCTGTACGCGCACCAACCGCGCACAGTGCCAGCAATGCTGCCAGTCACAATTCAGATCCCCAAGCAACCAGACACATCATGGTATACTAGAGAGCAACTGCTTGAGCTTGGTAAGGTGATGCATTGTGCTCCAGCAATAACTCCTCCTGTTGAAGTTACTACATGAATCTCTGGTGGAGTTGTAACTGCTGAATCCACTTTAAGTTGTGGACTTCTTAATCTTAGATCACTGGTGAATAACTGAGCTGAACTATATTTATTACTTCAATCAGGGGATTAGAATGCTTTGAGCCAGATTTACAACTCCCTAAAGCCATTGGAGCGTCACTTTTAGTGATGTTCCGGTGACGCTGTGCAATGCATCACATTTACTAGGTGGCGCTAAGCCACTTTTGTAGCTTAATGCCGTCTTGTAAATGTGAGCCCCTCCGACACAGTTTTCTTCATCAGAGGGGCGCGCAATGGGTGTTGCTGTGGGCGTTCCATCGCAGCACCCATTGCTTTTGATGCTGTCACAGATTTACCAGAAGCAAACAAACACAAACATTCACTTCCAGTAACAGATCTGAGGTTAATCCATCAATTCTTTTGCTCACCATGCCACCCCAATTTGGACCCAGCCATATGCAAATCATTCTTGATCCTGTTCCCCGTGGGAATAGGCCAGGTCCTCCCTGGACTGGAAACAGGCATCTTGGGACCAGTTTCAGGGTACCACCCTTTATCAGCCAAGCTAGCTTGAATCCAGTAGCATTGTGAGCCCAGGACCCACGTCTGGGCATACCCGCCGCACTTAGGGTGACGAAAGCAAACAAACGCAAATGATAGATGCTATGCTATGCCACCAGATTCGAACTAGCATGTCTGATGAAGGGTGATACCCTGAAACCGGTCCCAGGATGCGTGTTTCTGGTCAGAAAGGACCTGGCCTGGTAGTTCAGGTTGAAATGCTCCCATGGGGAATAGGGTCGAGACTGATTTGCATATGGCTGGGTCTGAACTGGAATGGCACGGCAAGCAAACAAACTGATGGATTAAACACAGATCTGCGACTGGGGGTGAATGTATGATTTGTTCTGCATTCCGTCCATCATTTGATGTTTTGCAGATTTACCAGAAGGCGTAAATCTGTGGCAGCGCCAAAAACTAACCCCACCCCAGGGACGGCGGTACCATGGCACAACAAGGAGGAATACTTTTATTCCTCTTCGTTTTCTGGCTTTTTCCATTTGTGCTGTATTCTGTAGCACACATAGAAAGAGCAAAAGGCCATAAATGGTTGTTTATGTGCAGTAAGGTGTCCCATCCTGCACAAACAATCATTCAAAAATGAAGAGTTGGTACTTCTATGTGTGCTGCATTCAGCATACATAGAAGTGTTAAATCGCCATTGTAGATTGTTTATGTGCAGGAAGGGACACCTTCCTGCACGTAAACAATCCCTCCCCTCAACGCAGACATCCTTGTTTTATGGTGAAAGGATGCCTGCATTGGCGCAGGCTGCTTAATTTAGCACTGTTTCGGGGGAAACAAAGGGGTGTGGCATATTCTTTCAAATACAGCACATCCATGCATTTCAAAAGTGTCACAGCACAGCACTGCTATTTTGGGTGCAGCACCACGCTGCACCAGTTTCTTGTAGATCTGGCGCTTTGTTTTTGACAGAATACTGGACCACAAATGACTCGGATGTTAACTTTGGTTTTGCCTGCCCACCAGGTTTCCGATCTTCAACAAACCCCATGCTAAGAGGAAGGGGTAGAGTAGGCCTAATCTATAAAGACAAGTGGGATTTTGTGCCACTATGTCTAGATGAGATTGTGGGCCATGAGATTCTGGGCTTCTCATTAGGGATAGCAAAGGCCACATATATTTGTGTATCTTGTGTATCCCCTTTGCTAGACAGATCACTTTTTAGTGACCTTTTCCTTATGATGCAGAGAATCAGCTTTACAGAAGCTTACCCTGGCTATTTGAGATCTCAGTTTAGCATGGAATAAACTCCTCAAACAGCCCAAGGACAAGCCTTGTTTTAATCCTGCCCCTTCTATTGATGTGGGCAGATCAACGGAGGAAAATGTATTAGTGCTGGAAAATAATGTTAGAGCCACCTTAGACCGGATTATCCCTATTCAAGAACTGAAACCCCCATTGAGACATTGGGCCCTGTGCTATAGCATCTTGATTAAACCATTAAAACTTACCAGCAAACAAGGCGAGATAAAATGGCAGAAGTTCTATAAAGACAAGGACAAAAAAGCTCTAAAAGATGTTTTACGAAATTACAAGAATGAAATCATGAAAGAACAAGCGGAACATTAGTCTAGTGCTGTCTCGGCTGCACCCAACATTGCAAACAAATGGCTCAACATAATGGGTTACTGTCCAATCCAGATTGCTTGAACCATGCTTTACCAGCATCATAGATATTATGTACAATCTTGTGGGTCTATTTAGGAAGAAAATGATTAAATCATCAAAGGCATTGCCATTTTCCCTTCAACCAAGGTTTCCTCAGGAGTCAGTGTCAACCAGATGGACAACATAAGTATGCAGACAACTTTGAGTAGTGTGCATAAGAAGCACACATGTGAATTAGAACACTTTGAATGCTTAACAGAGGATTAATTTTGAGCTTTGACATTGGCCACGTCCTCCAGTTCACCTGTGGATCCTGAACCTCATAAGGTCTGAAAGGATCAGGTGAAAGAACTATTTCTAATGCTCTGGCAAATTTGCTGCCAATCCTTGCAACATGGCACGGTCCAGGCAGCTTGGAAAAGGGACATTTTTACACCCTAACTAAAAAGCCATTGCTGGATCCTGCAACCCTAAGCTACTGCAGACCTATATGCCTTTTACCATAACTTGTAAAGATCTTGGAATGTTTTATTAGTAAAACATTATCTGGCTATCTGAAGTTTGACCAAATTCTTGAAGAAGAGCAATTGGGATTTCAACCAGACCATGGGTCTAAAAGAGCTTTGCTCACCACCATGGACAAACTGAGAATGTGAGCAGACAATGGTCAATCTGTGGTACTGATCCTGTTAGATCTATCTGTTGCATTCCATATGGTCAATCATATAACACTTGTGCCTAGACTGACCTTGATTGCAGTCAGCAGACATGACTGCAAAGTGGCTTCAGTCCTACCTGTTGGATAGACAGCAGGAAGTGTCAATTCCACATTTTTGCTCTTAGGTCAGGACTGTTAAACACAGTGTTCCGCAAGGGTCCTCAATTTGTCCAATACTTTTCAACATTTACATGAGTCCATTGATTTTACCTATTACATCACATAATGTCAGCCTGGTTAAGTACGCCGATGATACTTAACTGATCTTGTCGCTGAAAGGAATTCAAAGGATTACAGTTGATGCTTTCCATGAATGGATGAATGATAATATTGACTGGCTCAAATGCAACTGCTTGAAGATCAGTGGAGATAAGACAGAGTTCCTCTGCTGCTCAGCAACCAAGTCCCTGGCTCTACTTCCACCTAACGTCTGGCCAGTTCCCTCTGACGTGATCCTTGTACCATCAGAGGCTGTCAGAAACTTGGGGGTGACGTTTGACAAGAAACTGAGCCTGGAATCTCATGTAAATAAGACTACAGGGTCCTGCTTCTCCTTAATTAGAGCACTACATAGGATTCTTCCATTACTACCGCTCTCTTCTAGAGCTCTGGTGGTCTGTACTATGATCTTAAGAATGTTGGACTACTGCAATTCCTTGCTGTTAGGAGATCTAGAATGCTTGCTTACTCAGCTTCACAGAGGTTAAGCAGTGGTGGCCAAACTGGCACTGGATAGACCCATAAGGTCCTCTGTGTCCTTGGTTCAGAAGGACCTATATTGGCTACCATTGAAAAAAGTATTATTTTCAAATCTCTGTGCATTGTTCATAAATCTCTTCACAAACGTATCCCAATCCCCCTGCAAAAGAAAATGAAACAATATGCCCTTGGTAGGAACCTATGATCCTCTCCTGGTAATTTGGTCTATGTGGCTAAATTTAGAAAAAATAGAGAAGGGGGACAAGCCTTTATGACTGAAGCAACTCAACTTTTGAATCACCTCCCTGACACCTTGAGACTCTCTTCTGAATTGATGCTTTTCAGAAAGGCTTTAAAAACCTGGCTGTTCCCTAAAGTGGTTTAACACTGTAGACGATTGCTTAGTCTTGTTTCATGGTAAGGAACTTGGTATTTTCCTCCCCACATAATATAATCAGCGCCAGGATACTTGTGAGGTGGCAGTTGCATTTTACAAGTGATATAAATACATTAATAAAAAATTACTGTTTGACAAAAGTACTATCTTGTCCTACTTCTGTGCATGACTGCATTCTTTTTATGCAGGTATTGGCTCACAGATTCTGGGAGGCAAACCCCACCCTATCCCTTTTCTTGTGACACATAGGGGCATATTTATACTCTGTTTGCGCCGAATTTGCGTCGTTTTTTTCGACGCAAATTCGGCGCAAAACTAACGCCATATTTATACTTTGGCGTCAGACGCGTCTAGCGCCAAAGTATGAGGAATGAGCGTCATTTTTTTGCGTGAACGCCTTCCTTGCGTTAATGAGATGCAAGGTAGGCGTTCCCGTCTAAAAAAATGACTGCAACGCAAATGCGTCGTATTTATACTCCCGGGCAAAAATCACGCCCGGGAGTGGGCGGGGCAAAAAACCCTGCTTTTGCGCCTCTTTTTAACACCTGGGTCAGGGCAGGCGTTAAGGGACCTGTGGGCTCAAAATGAGCCCACAGCTGCCCTCCCATGCCCCCAGGGACCCCCCCTGCCACCCTTGCCCACCCCAGGAGGACACCTAAGGATGGAGGGACCCATCCCAGGGACATTCAGGTAAGTTCAGGTAAGTACAATTTTTTTTATTTATTTATTTATTTTTTTGGCATAGGGGGGCCTGATTTGTGCCCCCCTACATGCCACAATGCCCTGGCCATGGCCATTGGGCAAGGGGGGCAAGGGGGCATGACTCCTGTCTTTACTAAGACAGGAGTCATGTAAATGGCGTCTGGGCGTCGTTAAAAATGGCGCAAATCGGGTGGAGGCGATTTTTTTGCCTCAACCTGACTTGCCCCATTTTAAGACGCCCTAACGCCATTTTCCCCAACGCCGGCGCTGCCTGGTGTACGTGGTTTTTTTCCACGCACACCAGGCAGCGCCGGTCTGCTAGCGCCGGTTAACGCCATTCAATAAATACGGCGCCCGCATGGCGCTTCAGAATGGCGTTAGCCGGCGCTAATCTTTTTGGCGCAAAACTGCGATAGCGCAGTTTTGCGTCAAAAAGTATAAATATGGCCCATAATATATTCTTAAGTACCTTAATTGCGACAGTGTAGCTATTTTCTTGGGAATCTCCCTGCATTTCCAGTTGAACACATAGAAGCTGTGTGTCTAGGTACATTTTTTTGTGCTGAATCATATCGGTACAAAATCACTTCTTGTACAGTCTCCATTTTTATTTGGTTTCCAAATTATATATTTTTAGGAGTAATCTCCGTTGATAAGTTATGTTGGCCTATTGCTTTGGACAATTATGACTTGTACATGTCTGCAACTCTAATGGTAACCCGGTGTGTTTGTCAAGTTAGTTCCTTTGCCTGCTTGTACAAATTAGTGTTACTGTGCCTTCTCTGTTTTGTTCATGTGTTCACTTATTTGTTCCTGGTCAATGCCTTTGCTTCTGTATACCATCTGACTGCTTTGTACTTAACACAATTCCTACTTCAAATGTCTGAAGGTGATAAAGATGTCTTAAAGTGGATATAGTCTTATCAGTGTATTAAGGTTAAACAACTAACAAGATATTTGTCCAAACTTGAGGGGTTTTTTGTGCAAGGCTAACATGAAGTCATCACAGTCCTCAAATAGGCAATAATGCATTGTTCCTGAACTACTTCTGCCACTTCCTCATTGATTCAGAGCACTTTCTTGCTTGAATTTGTCACATCTGATAATAGAGAATGATAGATTCTAAATTTGACCCTAGTGAATTCTAAACTGTAGCTTTAGGGCAGCCAGCACGCAAAGCAAGATATCTGAGCATATTTATAGGGATCTGCCGATTTGATTCAGGATGTTCCTCTGAAAACTGTTGGATCCTTTTTGAACAATGCAAAATGTGCAAACGTCAAGTGAAAATTATTTTATATAATTAATACTTTTAATGATGCATAAAGTCGGAACCGATTAACTAATAATGTTCCACTTAACTTGAGTTTCCTATTTGACTTAGAAGAGTAAACAATGTTTTTTTATTTCTGTCACATTTTTCTGTTGGGTACCATTATTTTTAAAATGGATGCAGTCTTGTGTGTCCTACTCAGTGTGCTCCTGCTCACTTCCATCTCCAAATCAGTCTTCATTTGCAAGTCATCTCTCTTCTTTATCTGCTGAGGCACCGAGTGAACTATGTAAGTGAACTAGTAATGTAAAATATTGTTAGAAACCATATATTTTAAATACACTTTCCATTGTGTACCTAAAGTATCATTTTGAACAATGTCTGCTGGATGGGTTAGTGTAGATGTGCAAGTTCTATGAGCCATTGTATAGGAAATGTTTCATTTTGATTCATAACTCACTGGAGTGCAGTTGCTGAGAGTGCAGGTGGGAGATTTTTTCTAACCTTAAGAAATGGGTTAGTACTAAAATGTTTCAAATATCATATTGTTGTTTCTGAGTTGCCAGTGTGACCCCAACCATGATCATACAAGTCTGAGTTTGTAGAATCTATTAATAGCTTGTGTGATTTGTCTATAAAAACCTTTTAGTTCCTGTCTTTCATGAGGATTCTTTACTATTTTCTTTGCAGGTGGCTTGCCAAGCTTCTTTTTTATTCTTAAAATCGATAATTGGATGTTGTCAGTATTCTTTATGTGTTTTACACTTAGAAATGTAACTTAGATTTTGCCTAACTAGGGATAATTAGGTTTTATAATTTTCCATTTATCTGTACCTTTGTACTTGGGCCTTTGTGGCAGTACATGCATTTTTCTCTGTATCATATTTTGACTATTTTGAAATAAATTCACCTTTTGACCAATTTTTGATCCATAACTCAGGGCCTGATTATGACTTTGGTGGACGGCAAAGCCACAGGGATGAGGCTTCTGTCATACCAGTAGACTCCCCCCAGTTGTACTACAATGTTTCCACCGGGCTAACCGGGGGAAGCTTTGTATTACGACATTTCCGCTGGTCAGACCAGTAAAAACCATGCCACGGCATTGGCCTGGGCTCCCTTGAGGGAGCCCAGGCCAATGCTGTGGCACACCAACACCCTCGGAATGCACACTGTCTGCAGTGCAGACAGTGCACATTCAGAGGTTGCTGGCAGGTGTCCCACAGCACTGGCTTTCCTCCAGCCTTTTCATAGCCATGAAAAGGCTGGCAGAAAGTGGACTCCTGACCAGCACAGCACCGCCATGGCTGACCACAACTCTTACTGCCGCCACCTCATAGAGAACCGAGTTCCTGGCAGTGGCGCCGGTGCCCTGGAGTCCGACCGCCAGGGTCTTAATCTGGTAGTCGGACCGCCAGGAGTACGGCAGTTCAACCGCCACAATGAGTCTGGCATCTGAAGACCTCCAGTCTTGTGAAGAGGTCCTCAATCTTTTATGCTTTTGATATTTTATTTAGTTTAACTCTGGTAAACTATGTTTTCCTGATGAGAAGTGCAGTCTCTAACTGCTAGATTAACTGAAGATATAAGAGTTTATTTATTCAAGTGAAAACATCACAGTGGTTAAATACTGAGTTACAGGTGATTGGACCTCCTGCCCCCACCACCCAAGACAATATAGAACACCTGGGTGTATTATTATCACCATTCACTTGAATTACCCCTCTGCTAATCATGGGCAGCCCCTCCAGGGAATGTAGTACAGCTGATAGAATAATGTCCATCACATGGGTTATAACCTTTGCATCTTTATGGGCAGCAGTACTTGCTCATGACCAGTTGTATACTGGCTTCAAGAGGGAAGCTCCTGTCTCACTCCTGGTAGAATGCTAGAGTTTTTCCACAGTAAATGGCAGTACAAACCAAAATGACTGTGGCTATTCTTTACATTTTCTAAAACACTTGTGCATGTGCAGCCTCACACTTGCAGAGATATTGCTGTGCTTTCGATACCTTGCCTTGCATGCACCACATGAAAACCCTTCCCATACAGGCCACAATACATACACAAACTCTACCTGTTTATTCACCTACATTAAAGGAGCTATAACTTCAATGAGATAGGACAAGGTCTGGTCCTTGGTGGCAAAAGAACTTTTGAAAACAAACCTACACCTGCCCAAGAGCCTAGATACCATCTCAGTTGCTTAGTGTGCTGCACAATTCAATATAATATAACATAACTGTTAGAAATGGAGTCTCTGGTTGGCAGTCAGTTTGCACTCTGTTCAAGCAGGGACCCTCACTCTAATCAGGGTAAGGGAGTTACACTCCTCAGACAACCCCTGCTCATTCCCTTAGTACACAAACAGTCAGGCTTATCTCCCAAGGCAATGGGTAATGTATTTGTACCAACACACACAATAATAAGTGAAAACACTACAAAAGAGACACAGCACCAGTTTAGAAAAATAGCCAATATTTAACTTGATCAAACAAGACCTAAATAACAAAAAAAACAACATACACAAGCAAAGACATGAATTTTCAAATAAAAAGAGTCTTAATCCATAGAAATCAATAGATGTATTGTTTTTACACAAAGTATCTGGTATGCATAAAAAATAAAGCTGAACGGGTGGACGCGCGTCAGAAAAGTAAGCAATCTGCCGATTCCTGACTCGCAAGTGAGGCTGTGTGTCAATTCTTCCCCGGTCGTATAGACAAACTGTTGTTTTTCTCTCCTGCAAAAGAGCAATGCGCCGATTTCTGGACAAGTAGCCTCGGGTCCGTGCAGGTCCACTGTAAGTTTGATGCCCAGCAATGATGCGTGTGAAATCCTGATGCACAATGGCAAAGAAGCCGCGCTTTGTGGGTGATGCATCAATTTCTGCAGCCGCAAGCGGGTGTTGCGTCGATTTTTCAGCCGCTCGGCTCCGGAGTGTGGATTTCAATCTTGGTTCCACCAGCTTCTACTTTCAAGGGCCTAGGGACTGGATAGGGCACCACTTGGCAGGTTAGGGGTCTCAGCAAGACAGTCCAGGTCCTGGCAGAGGAAGTCTTTGAAGCCCTGAACTTCAAAACAGGGGGGAAGCTCAGTTCAAGCCCTTGGAGACACTTCACAAGCAGATAAACACAGCAAAGCCCAGTCTTTCTCCTCTCTAAGGTGGAAACAGCAACTGCAGGCCAACCCCAAAAGCACACTCACAGGCAAAGGGGTAGTACTCTTCCTACAGCTCTTCTCCTTGGCAGAGGTTCCTCTTGATCCAAGTAATCTAAAAATCTGGGGTTTTGGGTCCACTACTTATACCCATTTCTGCCTTTGAAGTATGCAATCTTCAGAGGAAAGTCTCTGTTGTTGGCATGATCCTGCCTTGCCGAGGAGACTCATCAGGATATGAAAGACAATCTCCAGCTCCCTTTGTGTCACTGTTTAGAGGGAATTCACAAACAGCCCAACTGTCAGGCTGACCCAGATGTGGATTCCACTGACAGGAAGAGTCACAGAATGGTTAAGCAAGAAAATGCCCATGTTCTAAAAGTGGCATTTTCAAACTGACAGTCCAAAATCCAACTTTACCAAAAGATGTATTTTTATATTGTGAGTTCAGAGACCCTGAACTCCACATCTCTACCTGCTCCCAATGGGAAACTGCACGTAAACAATATTTAAAGGTAGTCCCCATGTTAACCTTGCAATAGTGAAAAGGGAATTTGGCAGTATTTCACTATAAGGGCATGTGAAACACACCAATACATGTCATATCTTTTAAATACAGCGCACCCTGCCCATGGGGCTATCTAGGGCCTACCTTAGGGGTGCCTCACATGTAGAAAAGGGAAGGTTTGGGCCTGGCAAGTGGGTACACTTGCCAGGTCGAATTGGCAGTTTAAAACTGCACACACAGACACTACTCGTGGATGGCACAATCAGTGCTGCAGGCCCACCAGTAGCATTTGATTTAAAGGACCTTATTAGGGACCTACTAATAAATAAAATATGCCAATCATGGAAAAGCCAATTAGAGTTACAATTTACACCGAGAACACTTGCACTTTAGCACTGGTCAGCAGTGGAAAAGTGCCCAGAGTACCAAAACTAGCAAAAACAAAGTCCAGCACACAATCAAAAACACAGGAAGCCGAGGCAAAAAGATAGCGGAAACCACGTCAAAGATGCCAGCTCTATCAATAACATAACAAAATGTTATGCCAGCTTCCTCCTAGTCGAGCAGAGGTGCTCAATCAGGTATGATTAATCTTAATGGTGTTGATAAAACTGGCTATAAGACGAACAAACCATGAAAGGGAAATGGCATGGCACGGAGTGATGAAGAGTTCGAGGATAAGAGAACATTCATTTTCTGGCCCCTGTACTTTTGTGTTGCAAAATGCTCGGACCCTCTTGTCTCTTTACTGTTCATTGTTGTAGCTCATCAAACTCCACTCCTTTTATCAGTTGCCCTTTATAATGAAGTTTTACATATATGACTGAGATACAGAATTATATGACCTTATTCTATGCTTGTGGATGCTCCATTAATGAATGGTGCACAATGCCAGTAATCACCAAAAAGTCGTAAAAGAAAAAGAGTTTATCCACTATTGCGCCTCTCATCTTTTTCTGTAGTCTGATTCCACATATGGGAAAAGGAGGGAAGGTATAAGGAAAGAAAGTCAAGATAGAATGAACATTATACAGGCTATTTAGATTGATAAGAAATCACGTGTACAATATATGTAATCGAAATAAAAACATCACCACACAGTTACAAGTAGCTGATTCCACAATTTTAAAATCAAGAATACCTCTTTGAAATCAAATCAAATCAAATCAAATCAAATCATTAACATTTATAAAGCGCGCTACTCACCCGTGCGGGTCTCAAGGCGCTAGGGGGGAAAGGGGGGGTTATCGCTGCTCGAACAGCCAAGTCTTTAGGAGTCTCCGGAAAGCGGAGTGGTCCTGGGTGGTCCTGAGGCTGGTGGGGAGGGAGTTCCAGGTCTTGGCCGCCAGGAAGGAGAAAGATCTCCCACCCGCCGTGGAGCGGCGGGTGCGAGGGACGGCAGCAAGTGCGAGGCCAGCGGAGCGGAGGGGGCGGGTGGGGACGTAGAAGCTGAGGCGTCTGTTGAGGTATTCCGGTCCCTTGTTGTGGAGGGCTTTGTGTGCGTGGGTGAGAAGACGGAAGGTGATCCTTTTGCTGACTGGGAGCCAATGCAGGTGTCTCAGGTGTGCGGAGATGTGGCTGTTGCGGGGTACGTCGAGGATGAGGCGGGCCGAGGCGTTTTGGATGCGTTGCAGGCGGTTTTGGAGTTTGGCGGTGGTCCCGGCGTAGAGGGTGTTGCCGTAGTCCAGGCGACTCGTGACAAGGGCGTGGGTCACGGTTTTTCTGGTGTCGGCGGGGATCCAGCGGAAGATCTTGCGGAGCATGCGGAGAGTGAGGAAGCAGGCGGAGGACACGGCGTTGACTTGCTTGGTCATGGTGAGAAGAGGGTCCAAGATGAAGCCGAGGTTGTGGGCGTGGTCTGCGGGGGTCGGTGCGGTGCCGAGGGCCGTGGGCCACCAGGAGTCGTCCCAGGCGGACGGGGTGTTGCCGAGGATGAGGACTTCCGTTTTTTCAGAGTTCAGCTTTAGGCGGCTGAGCCTCATCCAATCTGCGACGTCCTTCATACCCTCTTGTAGGTTGGTCTTGGCGCTGGCGGGGTCCTTGGTGAGGGAGAGTACAAGTTGGGTGTCGTCGGCGTAGGAGGTGATGATGATGTCGTGCTTGCGTACGATGTCGGCGAGGGGGCTCATGTAGACATTGAAGAGTGTCGGGCTGAGCGATGAGCCTTGAGGTACGCCGCAGATGATCTTGGTGGGTTCTGAGCGAAACGGAGGGAGATAAACTCTTTGGGAGCGGTTAGCGAGGAAGGAGGCGATCCAGTCCAGGGCCTGGCCTTGGATCCCGGTGGAGCGTAGGCGGGTGATTAGGGTGCGGTGACAGACGGTGTCAAAGGCAGCCGAGAGGTCGAGGAGAATGAGGGCGACTGTTTCACCGTTGTCCATCAGGGTTCTGATGTCGTCTGTGACTGAGATGAGGGCGGTTTCCGTGCTGTGGTTGGTTCGGAATCCGGTTTGTGAAGGGTCGAGCAGGTTGTTGTCTTCCAGGAAGGTGGTCAGCTGTTTGTTGACGGTCTTTTCTATTACCTTGGCTGGGAAAGGTAGAAGACCATATCAACCATATTTCAGATTCATCAGACTAAATGTGGTCGATTAAGCCGCCTGTGCAGTAATCACAATTTGCAAATTAGAATTACTTTCCCATAAATCAAATGACGATCTTCATTAGGTTATAGAAACTATATGTTTCATGGTAAAGCAAAGGGAAATCAGACACTCATATAAAAATAAATTATGCTAATTAGAAGCACTGGGCACTGCTCATGTGTCATGAAAATTTATGGTAAACTTTGTTGTAATTTATATTGCAGTCGTGATATATGCTATGCTGCCTGTGAAGCAAACTAATTTATGTTTTTCTTTCAAAATGTCATGAGTCCTGCGTATGGAACCTATCCACCGAGGCATGGTAACGTTTCAATCTGTGCAGTTTCAAAAAGAGCTAAATCATTTGCAATGCAAATTAAGCATATTAATAATTACAAATTGATTTCCACCACGGTCTGCAATGTGCAGGACATGCTCCAACCCTGGGGTTTTCTGGTACTGTCTGCTATAGCAGAACATACTCACAGTTGATTAAAGTGAGCAACAAACATTCTGCAGTTTAATACTCCAGCTAAAATCTGGATTAGGGTGTTTCGTTAGGTCATTGATTATTAATAATAGTAAGAAAAAGCCGGAGGCAGAAGATGATATTCGGCTGAACTTGTTACAGCTGGGCTTTTAGCAGCAGCCAATAATCAGTAGAAATAAGTGGAAAAGTTTGGAGCTGGTCTTCGGTTGACAAGAATATTTGTGCATATTTGTTGTTTTGTATTTTGTGGCGGTGGGAGTCTGCTGTGATTGTGCTTTTGGGAGTGATGGAATTGTATTCTCCATCATTAGGTATATTGTGTTTTAACAGCTTTGTTTTGTGCCCTGAAATGTTTTTTATGTGTTGTCTTTTGCTTTGTTTCATGCTAGGTTATGTTGTGTGTGCTCTGTAATTATTTTAGAAATGTCAACATATGCTATATTTCTAGCCAAAGCAGCAAACCACTAAGTTGGTAAATACTGCTGCTCCAGCTCTTCAAATGTTTAAATCCCCAATATGAGTTAGCAGCCTTCCATAAATCAGCATTTCCAGTGCTCAGTTTAAGCGATACGGTCCCATGTGTCACGTTAAGCAATGGCTTAGACTCATGATTAAGAAAGCATTTTTAGCCAGATATTTTTTGCAAACGAATTGCAGTGGGAAATGTTACACAAACAAACATGGATGCCGATTCAAGAAAATGCAAAGTGCTGTGGAAGTGACATCATACACTTTTTATCTATAGTTTACATCATAGACTTGACCCCTTGCTGCTCTTTAAGTCCTGCAACGCCATACTATTTACTGCTAAGTGACCAGAGCTGGGAGCAGGGAAATAGGTGGAGCCCTGGTTTCGCTCTTTTTCCGCAGTTAACGCACTCAACTGTTGTTACAACATAAAATCCCTAAAGCGTTTAAGAAAACCAGTAAGGTAGAAACTCAGGGGCTTAACCACAATCTGCATTTTGTATTTAGCTTTTTGTAGTATAATAAAAAAAAAGCTGTTCACAAATTTATGAGAAGCATTTAAGCCTCTGCCTTTCTAGTCTTTTTCTTTGTGACATATTGAGATCTTTACCCTGACTGCAACACCCTCAAAAACGAATCAGTGGAGATAGGGACTTGAAATAAAACTCCAAATTAAATAATGTTCAATTAATTTACTTTATTTATAACAGATAAATATATAAATAAATAGGCGTTAATATAAAAATACAAATTTATTATTTCATTATAACATATCTAAATAGTTTTTTTGTATTCAAAATTGATGTAAGATTACTTTTTAACAAAATATAAATACATTACTTTTGATTATTTCTACTCGCTATGTGTAATAATTATTGATGTATAATAAAAAAAAGTTACTAATACTAGGAGTGTATTTTTTAATTTAAACTTTAGAATAATATTTTTAATTTAATATATTTAAATGTAATTCCTACTTACTAAATAAGTTAATAGTTCTGCAGCTTTCTATTTTTAGTTCTACAATAACAATTAATAAATAAAATACATTTACATTAACATTTACATACACATATTTCTTTTTCTCCAAGTTAAATAAACCTTTTTACTTTTCCTTACACTTTACCATAGGAAGAGCTCTACAGTGGTGGCAGATATCTATCTATTATAAAATATAAAGACAATTCAAAACGTTTATTAAACTTGCAAAGAAATTTAAAAAATATTGTCATGTCAAATATTAACCTGTTTAGTGCAGGCGTCGGGCAAACTACCTCCCTGTGCGGGTCACGACCAGTGGGCGACACCAGGGAGGGGTTTAAAAAATCCTCGGGGGCAGATTTTCTATCTTTAAAAAACCCAGAGAGACACAAATCTTCTGTTTTTACCCTCGCCCCCCCCATCTGCCCCTTTGTGACGACGTCACTGTTTTGTTTTCCCCATTTGAGCAGGAAGCAGCTGCAAGGCCGCTTCCTGCTCCGATGGGGAAAACTGCCCCAAACGGCCTTCCCTACGTTTGGGAAGGCCCCGTTTGAAATGGGAGACTGCGATAGAGGGCCAGGAAACCTCACTAGGCACCAGGGATTTCACCTGGGGGGTCTGCCCCCTCGGCAAACGGGCCACCCCCCGGGACATATTTTTTTAAACAAAGGTAGGTGCCTGCTGGGGGAGGCGCGATCGTATACCCCCCATGGACAATTTTTTATTTTATTTTTAAATAAAGAAATTGACAGGGGGTCGCCCGTGTATATATATATATATATATATATATATATATGTACATATATATGTATGTATATGTATATATATGTACATATATGTATGTGTATATATACATATATATATTATACATATGTATTTGCCACCAGTTGTCTTGCAGTTCCAGCTTGCATCTTCAAAGCAATGCACATACTTCAACTGATGCGTTTCAACTGTAGCTTTTAGGCAGCAATATAAAAGTCAAGTAAGGCTTGTGATTATGTTTCTGCTACAAAAGGATCAGACTTTTGTCTAGTGGCAGTTTTGGTGCCATAAAGAAGTGCAGAAGGTTTATATGCCTACTGCAAAGAGCAAATCTGTATTTTATGTAAGTATCTGAGTACACTAGTAAAGTCAGCCATTACTTGCGCTATATTACAAATTAAATGTATGTGTGGGGGGCTATAGAGAGATGAAGAGCACTTTTGCTGGGTGGTAGTGAAGGAATCCGAGGAGGAGGACATGGGAGTGGGAGCACCAATAATGATTGTTGGACTGGGCGCTAGAGGTGCTAAAGACTATGACGATTGGTATGTGACAAGGTGTTTTTAGAGTGTGTTGAAAGAACGTGCTGATTGAGGGAAGAAGCGAAGGTAAGGTGACCTCTACTGTTGCACATATCACACACACCAGCAATTTTTCGACTGTCTACGTAGGCTAGTGTTTTAGAGCAACGGTTTAGTCAGTAGCAGAGATGGCATTTCGTTGGATGACTGCTGCTCACGCCCTCACTCGGGTTATAGAGGACAGCTCTGACATAGGATCAGAGACTGAGACAGCAGATACTGAGAAAGCATCTGAGGGATAGGACAATGACGCAATCTCTGGGAGTGATTTTTCAGTCGGAGGAGTCCCATTCGAGTCATTAAGAGGGAAGTGATGAGGACAGTCCTGCTGTCCCTTCGCAAGCACAGTCTGTGCAAAGGGACAATAGCGGGTTAGCCCAACTCAGAGAGCAGGTGCAACCGCAAGCACAGAGAGAGAGTGTTCTCTTGGGAGCTCCCCAATTTAGTTCAGCCCCAAATTCCACTGCCCAAATCGAACTGTGGAGATATCAAAATTATATATCACAAAACAAACTGGTTTTGTAAGCCAGGCATCTGTGTTTTTTCTTTTTGTCCTGGGCTCGGTGGCCATATAGGGAAACATACTAAACCAAGACATTTCTGGAAACTAGACATCCGGGGAAGTCCACAGAAGCGCGACTTGTGTGGATTCCCCAAAGTTTTCTTACCCAGAATACCCTGCAAATCTAAAATGTTGAATAAAAACTCTATTTGTTCTTGCATTTCTGTCACACGAATTACAGGAATATGCTGGTATCCACACAATTCCTACCACCCAGAGATTCCTCACCTGTCCTGATAAAAACACTACCCCACATAAGTGCCTGTACCTAGTGCCTGCGTAAGGAATGAATCAAGCAAGGGTCAACAGTTGCCTCATGTAAGGACCAACATTGACCGTTGTGTGATCTATTCCTGTCGCGGGCACTAGGCCTACCCACACAAGTGAGGTACCATTTTTATCGGAAGACATTTGGGAATGCTGGGTAGTAAGACATTTTTGGCTCTTCTCAGATTCCAGAACTTTCTGTCACCGAAATGTGAGGAAAAAGTGTTTTTTTGGACAGATTTTGAGGTTTGCAAAGGATTCTGGGTAACAAAACCTGGTGAGAGCCCCACAAGTCACCCTATCTTGCATTCCCCTAGGTGTCTAGTTTTCAAACACGCACAGGTTTGGTAGGTTTCCCTAGGTGCCGGCTGAGCCAGAGGCCAAAATCTACAGCTAGGCACTTTGCAAAAAACACGACAGATTTCAATATAAAAATGTGATGTGTCCATGTTGCGTTTCCTGTCGCAAGCATTAGGCCTACCCACGCAAGTGAGATACCATTTTAATCGGGAGACTTGGGGGAACACAGAATAGCAAAACAAGTGTTATTGCCCCTTGTCTTTCTCTACATTTTCTCCTTCCAAATGTAAGACAGTGTGTAAAAAAGACTCTATTTGAGAAATGGCCTGTATTTCACCTGCTAGTATGGGCACCCCGGAATTCAGATATTTGCAAATAACCACTGCTTCTCAACACCTTATCTTATGCCCATTTTGGAAATACAAAGGTTTTCTTGATACCTATTTTTCACTCTTTATATTTCAGCAAATGAATTGCTGTATACCCGGTATAGAATGAAAACCCATTGCAAGGTGCACCTCATTTATTGGCTCTGGGTACCTAGGGATTTTGATGAACCTACAAGCCCTATATATCCTCGCAACCGGAAGAGTTCAGCACACGTAACGGTATATTGCTTTAAAAAATCTGACATTGCAGGAAAAAGTTACAGAGTAAAACGTGGAGAAAAATGGCTGTTTTTTTTAGCTCTCTTTCAATATTTTTTTAATTCAGCTGTTATTTTCTGTAGGAAAACCTTGTAGGATCTACACAAATGACCCCTTGCTGAATTCAGAATTTTGCCTACTTTTCAGAAATGTTTAGCTTTCCGGGATCCAGCATTAGTTTCACACCCATTCCTGTCACTAACTGGAAGGAGGCTGAAAGCACCAAATATAGTAAAAATGGGGTATGTCCCAGTAAAATGCCAAAATTGTGTTGAAAAATGTGGTTTTCTGATTCAAGTCTGCCTGTTCCTGACAGCTGTGAAGATGGTGATGTTAGCACCACAAATCCTTTGTTGATGCCATTTTCAGGGAAGAAACCACAGGCCTTCTTCGGCAGCCCTTTTTTCCCATTTCTTTTGAAAAAAACAAAATTTTAGCTGTATTTTGGTTAATTACTTGGTCTCCTCCAGCGGAACCCACAAACTCTGGGTACCTTTAGAATCCCTAGGATGTTGGAAAAAAAGGACACAAACTGGGGAGGCCCAGCAGCTAAGAGGTTAATCTAAGTTCATGTTTATATAGTTGTTTTAAATGTAGAAAAAGAGGCAAAATGCTACAGCACTATTAACTTAATTTTGATGCAAAACTTTAATAAATGTAAATTCCAAACCTTTTCAGAAGTTTAAATTAAAAAATATATCCACCTAAAGGAACTAAGATATTGTTGTGCAATAATAATGATTAAACCTGATGTATAGAATTAAATAAAAAATATTTATACCAGTTATTACATTGCTTTCTATTTTAATTTAATAATAATAGAAATAATTCACATACGAAATGTTTTTATTGTTTATCAATAAATTATGAATATGCATATTGTTAATTAGCATTATTTATAATTATTGTGAATATTGTAAAGTTTCTCAAAAGTGTAGGAGTAAATTACACATGGCAATTGCTCCCAAGTGTAAGTTACTTTTGTGAATAGTCCCCTTAATCTTACTTTTCAACCCATCATCATATTTGAAAGGAAACATATGGAAATGAGGGCTCAGTGTGTGTGTGCTACTTTTCTGTTGATGAAATGAGAAATCTAAATAATTGAGCAATGTGCATTTGCAATTTTGACCTTCATGCCTGCTGGAATGTATTCAAAGCTTGTGGTATATTGAGAAAATCCCTAGGTTTGTTGCTATCTTCCCTTCCAGCCCACCATCATATTTGACAGGAAACATGTGAACATGAGAGGTTGATTGTGCATGGGTGCTACTAATTATGTTGCTGAAATGAGAAATATATATAATTGATCAATGTGCATTTACAATTCGACTTTGACAATTACTGTATTTTTTTCAAAGCATGTGATAGACTGAATGTTAGTGATGTTTTATCTTATGTTTTTGCATAACACATATATGAAGCTTTATGGGTATTAGCTACAGAAATCTCAAGTGTTTTGAATTTAAATTTGAGATTCCAACCATGCCATAGCTTAGTGAAATTCTCAATGATACTATGAATTATGTAATGTGGTGTTGTATGGGTGTGTTTCCTGTTTTTGAAGGTTTTGTCTTGTAGCCTGCAATAAGCCCATCACATTTAATTAAAATGCGAAGTTAATAAAGCAGCAGAGAACAATCCACACAAGTAGGCCAAAGGAAGTTGATTATTCATGTAGAAAATTATCCATCCTTCAGACATATAATAGATATGCATAGAACTTTCTCATTAGCTTTGAGATTAAAATTTTAAGAACACCATAATGGAACACAAAAGAGGGTTTGTAGTGATTAGCTAGACCGCTGGCCACAAATAACCAGAATAACCAGAATACCATTTTATACCGTTTTAAATGTTATATAGTGCTTTTATTGTCTATGGTTGAAAACTCAATAGAATTGGCTTAGTAGTTGAAGGACTTAATAGGGTTCATTGTACTTTTGTATTGATAAATATCTATGCCCTCACGCAGCGATCAACTACCACATTCTTACTTCACCCTCACAAATATGATAGCAAAGTAAGCCTGCAATAGCTAAGATTTGTTTGTGGATTGCAGGTCAATAGTCAAAAGGAGAGTGAACTGTACTGGTATATGAATATAGGGTCCTTTATGTGTTGTCCTGAAACTCCCAAGCAGTAATTACCACTGGTGGTGTAAGTGATCACCGCTTTGGTGTTTTATTGGTTGGCCTCATCATTGAGTTTCGCACTAGGGTACTCACTTTTCTAGGTGAGTGCCACCTCCTTCTGGAACAATACCAGTGGGATCTGTGCAGTGAAATATAAAATTACCCCCTGTAACCTAACTGTGAAGTTGAATGTGAATAACAATATAGGGGTAAGATTAAAAAAGAAGTGAAGTGGCGATGTTACTCAAACGTGCTAACATCAAGCTTGATTGGTCCACCTATTTTGGCCCTTGCTGCCCTAACGGGTCCTAGGCCTTCATCAGGACCTTCATAATTGTTGTCAGATTCCCGCTGTCATCGTACAATATATGTTTGGTAAGTCTAGTGTACTTAAGCCTCTTATGTGAGATGTTTGACAGGCATGTATCAGGCCTGTAACTTTGGGAAAAAAGAATTCAGAGAAAATTAAAAGATGGGATAAAAAAGGCAATAACTAGCATGTGCACATTTCCTCATTCTTGCGTGCATTACTGTGACAACCTTTCCCACTGCGTAGCTCTAACATGTTCATGCAGTTATATCTGAGGCATGCAAGGTACACTCTAGTTATATTGTGACCTATGCATGTGTGCATATATGCATCCAGTACAACCAAATTCTGGAAGTGCACCTTATATTAACCACTTGCAACTGTGCAGGGTACTTGCAAAACAAGATTAGAATCCAGGTATGGGCTGGTGGAAAAAACGAGAAAACATGAGAGACTTTTTCTATGTGTCTCAGGGAATTGTAGGATGTGTTTTTCGATTTGTCTATATTGCATGTATGGGTAAACGTCTTCATAGTTCCATCGGATCTATGCCTGTGATTGACCATTTACATACATGTAGTTGACTCAATATTCATTTGAGGTGTGTTTTGAAACCCTAATAATTTCCCTCATGGGGTTGACTTAAAATTGGGATTATGAAAAACATGACTTGCTTTACAGACTGTGGGGCTCAATACAAGGACATGCCGACTGCCAAACTCACAGAGAGGAGACCGCCGCAGAGCTTGTGGTCTACTCCCAAGCCCATTACAAGGTTTTCACTGGGCAGAAACCGTGCAGCAGCATTGACCTAGGCTTCTCATGGAGCCGGGACCAATGCCGTTACACAGAGGGGGCCTTTGGCACCCTCGGAAGGCGCATTCCGGGGGTGCTGGGCAGGGGGGCTTCTGCACTGCGAGATGGTTGCAGCCTTGCCGTTCCAAAGTCCCTGCCATGGGAAGGTTGGTGGAAAAAAGACTTGAGTTCAGCTCAGCAGTGCTGAGCTCAGCATCGCCTTGGTTGACCACGACTCCGAATGCCGTCATGCTGCTGGGAGTCAGGTCCGACTGCCAGGGCCGTAATGTGGCTATCGGACTGCCTTGAGTGAGGAGGTCTGACTGCCCCACGAGTCTGGCGATCCTTGGACCGCCAGAGTCATAATGAGTGTTGGAAAATGGGTTATTGGTAAGGGCAGGTAGGTACCTACACCTAGCAACAAGCCACTAACCTCCACCTGGGTACAGTTAGGTCTCAGTAAATTAATCCCAGCTCAACCCTTGGTAGCTTGGCAACGAGCGTCAAGGCTTAACTTAGGAGACAAAGTGTAAAGCATTCAAATATCACAAAACAGTAATTAAATAAAACACAGGAAACAGTTTAAAAATCCAAAACCAATTTATAAAAATAGTTTATATTTTTATCTTTAAAATGACACAAAAACGATTAAAATCGTTTCAGGGGAACCGGAGATATGAATTTTTAAAGAATTATTACTTTTCTAGCGCTTAGAAACAAAAAGCGCCAATCGGGTCATCTGGTTGCACCTCGACCGGGGCAAAGTCAAACTTTCAGGCCGACCGCGATGGAGCCCTGCTCGGCTACAGGTCGCGGGAGGCCTCGGTTAAAAAGTTACCTTCTGACTTAGTCTTTATTTTGAAGTTTTTCTTCACCGGGACGAACCTGCCAGTTGAATCCGACCTCCTGGAGCCCTTGTCCGGATACGCGATGTGGGTTTCCTCGGTGGAGACTTTTACCTTCGGACTTAGTCGTTTTTTCGAGATGAAAATCCTTCGACCGGGGTAAACCTGGATCTTGATCCGACGTCCATGGAGCCCTTCTCGGATACGATGGCTGGGAGGTCCCGGTCAACTTTTTACCTTCGGACTTAGTCTCTTTTTTGGATGTTTTTCTTTACCGGGACGAACCACGAAGTCAGGCCGGGTCACGGTTGAGGCAAACCGGCTAGAATTTCCGCGGCGGGTCGGTCCCTCTCTGGAGCTTTTTTCCAAAAATTCTCAAATCTTTTCCAAACTTCTGGGGCTTCACCCAGATGTTCTTTTAAGGTTCTTTTGGGGTCCATAGCTCACCCCAAGGGTCCAGAAGTTCTGTGATGGTCCTTGGGGGGTGCGGACTTCAACTCCCAGAATGCACCTGGCGCAAACTCCTTTTTGGCCACTGGACAGTGGTCAGCTGGTCGCTTTCTTCAGGAGTTGGTGCAGGGGACTCTGGTTAGCAATTTTTCACCTGTAGCAAACAGGGAGTCCCTCCTTGAACCAGTTGAAGCCAGGCAAAGTCCTTCTTGTGGTGAAGCCCAAGTGTGCAGCTGGTGCAGTCCTTCTGAGTGCAGGTTCCAGGTGCAGGCCAGGGGTCCAGCAGGGCAGTCCTTCTTCTCCTTAAGTTCTTTCTTCTTGAAATTTGGTGGGGATCTGAGGTGTGGGGGCAGGTCTGCCAGTTTTATTCTTGCTCCTGGGTGAAAAGCAGGGGGGTCCTGATCCTCCAATCAGGTACAGGGTCGTCCCCCTGTGATGACCACTTCCTGGGAAGTGTGGCAAAAATCCATCCCAAAAGGCAACAGTCTCTAAAAATCCAACATGGCTGAATCTGATTTTTGGAGGTTACATCTGGCTGAGCCCACCCACTGGTGTGGCTAAAAATCATAAACACACCTCTCTCCTGCCCTCTCCTAATCTAATCAAGGGGGCACCTAATTGTCTGGGGTTGCAGGATGTGGGGGTGTTGCTGGGTGCTGCAAATGTCCTTCTCTGCCTTTGAAGACCAGTTTGGCAGCCCTCCCCCTTCCTGCCTCACCATCTGCTGAGGGGAGATTCTCTCCCCCAAGCACATTCCTTTGTGTGAAGCCAGGCCACTTCACCCCTCATCAAGGCAGCCTGGCAGAAGCTGCTGCAGGCTGGCCAATCAGAGCACAGCAGCAAAAACAATGCAGAGCTGAAATTGGCAACTTTTTAGGTAAAGTCTAAACTTTTTACCTGGACAAGTTATATTAAATCCAACAACTGGAAGTTGTGGGATTTATTACAACAATCAATTTGATACCAAATTCTTGGTATGTAACATTTAAGGAGACTTTAAAATGTAAAATAAAGTCTGCCCATTCTAGCCTATGAAGGCCATTTACTTCAATGAGGGAAAAACGAATTTGGCTGTTTTTACCTCACCAGGGCTTATAACTCTATTTTTATAAAGTCCCTGCTTATAGTTACATGACACCCAGCCCTAGGGGCACATAGGGCACACCTTAGGGGTGACTTATATGTAAAAATAAGGTAGTTTAAGACTTTGGAAGTACCTTTAATTCCAAAGTCGAATTTGCATATAACTTTAATTTAAAAGCAGCCAGCAAGGCAGGCTTGCTTTTAAAATGACACTGGGCACCTCAGCAGTGCACCTAGGTGTG
Source organism: Pleurodeles waltl (assembly GCF_031143425.1). NCBI lineage: Eukaryota > Metazoa > Chordata > Amphibia > Caudata > Salamandridae > Pleurodeles > Pleurodeles waltl. The sequence continues at coordinate 723,233,692 of NC_090436.1, read as the reverse complement.
CACCACCTATGCCGTGGTCCCTAAACCTACATGCCCTACCATATACTAGGGACTTATAGGTAGGTTAACTTAGCCAATTATAATTAGCCTAATTTGCATATCCATTTTACACAGAGCACAGGCCCTGGGACTGGTTTGCAGTACCCAGGGCACCATCAAAGTCAGGAAAACACCAGCAAAAAGAGGAAAATGGGGGCAAAATGTTATGGGGCCTCTGCAATCAGCCCTGTTTTCTCACAATGAGGCCCTGTGTTTACAGTAAATACATGTTTAATATCTGTGGATCTTCCTCATAGGAATCACGTGAGGTGAGGGTCTCATGCCATCTATAAGAAAACGTGTTCAAAGATAGATCTCATGCTCAGCATTGTGTTATTGGCACTACTATCTAAATTACTGACTAATAATTCAATGTTAGGACCTACAGAATTGTGCTGAGTTTCTCTGTGTTAAGATAATGGAGCACTGTCTATGAGATAACACGCTCCACACAACATCTAAGTAAAATGGGAGGTACCTTAATTTAAAACTCACCATAGACAAATATGATTATAATTGTGAGTTTGGTGAAAAACTGCCTCTGTACTCATCTGGAGGACTGCCACCTAGATTCAAGATAATTTTATGCTCTTGCTTTAAACGAAAGGGGATGGCATGTTTAGATCAGTAAATATGTTAAAAGACAGTCAAGGAGACATTCAAAGAGACATTTCCCCTCAAGAAGCATTTCACCATTGTGTACAGAACAACAGGAAAGTTGGTTCTGCAAGGACTAAAAGTACTTACTTGGTAAGATGCCTGTCCCCTAAGTCCTTTCCTAAAGCATCCTCACCTATCTTGGATCATGAGCACACTGTGCCGGATCAAGGTTTTTAAAGCAGCCAGTAATCTGGCCAAACAATTTAATTGATTACCGGAGCATGCTGGCGCATTCGCAGGTGAAGCAAATCTTCCATAAAAATGACCTTAATGTTCCCCCTCACCAGGATGGGTATATGTCTCTCTATAAATCTAACAGCAGAATAGAATTTAAATTTTCACCTAGACCTGTAATCTATGGTACAACAAAATTACACTAAAGTGTTTTGTTGGTAGTACTAGAACAAATTAAAAAGTGTAAATTACCTATTTAGGGACTAGTTATTTCACTTCATTAGGAATTAAGAAGCAGACGTTTTCATATTTTGCTGTTTGATAGTGTGCTTCTCACTATTTATTTCTAAAACATAATCATATGGTGAGACTCATTCAAGTGTAATCAAAAGGAAATATTGTGGTGGCCTCTGCATTCTCCTGGTCACTAAAGCTCATATCTCATGGCAAAGGCACTTGTGATCTGTAAAATGAGTGCCAGCTATGTTAAGAAAAGGGTAAGAACAAAATATAAAGATATTTTGTTGCCACAGCTATCAGCAAATTTTTGCTGGTGTTAGTTAATATGTGGTCTTTATCTATGAAAGGTGAAGCAGATGTATTGGATGACACCTCTCTACATTACTTATGAGGCATATTGTTTCACGGAGTGTCGAAGAAATTAGACCGATTACTCATTTGGCTATTCTCATGTATGCTATAGCTGTGAGTGGTGTCATGAGGAGCCTTATTGGCCATTCAAGATGTTTTTCTGACACTGGCAAACGTTATTAGGTAGCTACAGCATTCTCTGGCTTCATAGACTCTGGTGTTTGTACCCATATTTACTTTGACTTGTAGCTCTCTTTTTCCCTATGTGGTCCTCTTAGTGATTAAGTGCCAATCATGGGATATTGTCATTCAGGTCTTTTTTGAAAGTTTAGAGACTATGGATCCAGCATTGTTCCTTTTGGAAAATAATTTTCTCTGCATTTGTATCAATGTAGTCCAGTGTCTCTAGAATTACCCATTCTAGTATGTTTTCTGTGTGCTTCTCTTCAAGGAAATTATTGCTTATCCCGGTTGTTATTTTGCCACGTCTTATGTTGCTGTGATGTTCCCCTATTCGGATCTTGGTCTTCCTGCAAGTCATGCCTACATACCCTACGCGGCACAGGCAGGTTTTCATGTAGATAACATGTGTAGTGTTACAATTGGTGTGATCTTAGTCAAGTGGCATACTGAACTGTACTGAACATGTACTGCATCGCATGGGTATGTCTCATGATGGGTTGTAGGCCTGAGGAAACTGTGCTTTTGGTCACTGGGTGTTGTGTTGGTATGATATGAACCAGAAAATCTTGTATGTTCTTTCATTTTTTTCTGGGCAAGCTTTGGATTTGGCCAATCCAAATTACCTGATGTAATTATATGCCAATGTTTATTAATGGTCTTCTTCACATGATTGGATGCCGTGCAGTAAGTGGTCACCCAGGTCCAAACATCTGTTTCAAGGGATCTGTTCACTTGTTCCAAAAGTTTCTCTCTGCTTTGGTTTCTTGTGTTTTTTTATACATTTTTGTGTAATCTATCTTGGAGATTTTCTATCTTCCAGTTTCTCCATTGGATTGCGTTCCTGCTTGTTGTAATCCGAAAGGTTGCTGCAATTTTGCTGAATTCTTAGAAATTGGCTATATGGAAGATTGTCTCTTAATGCAGGTGTGGAAACTTTCAAAAGATAGCAGACTGTTTTTATCAGTTGGCTTAGAATAGGTTCTGGTCATGAGCACTGTGCCTTCTGAAAAGATGGTAACATCCAGGAATGCTAGTACAGTCCGATGTGTAGAGCAAGTGAACTTGATGAAATTATCCAGAATGTAGAGCCAGTCTAGGAATTCTTGGACTGAGTCTTCTTTTTCTTTCTGAATTATGAGTATATCATTGATGCACTGTGTACAGAGGTGTATCTCTAGTTTGTAGGGGTAAGTGTCATCGAGTATATGCATTCTTTGAAAATTGCTTGCATATGGTCTTGAAAGGCTTAGGGCAAACGTGCTACCCATTGAAGCCTTAAATTTTTGAAGAAAAAGGCTACCCTTGCATTAGGAAAATATTCTCAGCTGGGGCCAATCTGCAGGACTCTAAGACACAATGTCTCAGGGTGTTGTACTGTCAAATCTCCCAGAACAATATATTCTGGATTGTCTCAAGGGTGGCGTCTTGCAGGAGACTGGTATATGGACTCTTGATGTCTAATCATACCAAGAGGTGTAAGGCAGGGTTGTAGATTTGGTCTTAAAGGAGACTGAGCAGATCTCTGGTGTCCTTTAGGTAGTTTGGAGTACATTGTAGAATTGGGTGGAGAGAATGGTCTGCAAACTGAGATAGTGGTTCCAGAATGGGACCTCTTCCAGACACGATTGGGTGTCCTGACAGGGGTGTTTTTATGCTTTTATATAGAAATATGGTGTTTTTGGGTCCGTAGTGAGTAGGTATTCGGCGTCTTTTTTTAGAGATCTAGTTATTAATTTTTGCTTCCTTTAGCATTCTTCCTATGTGCCTTCATGTTTGGTTATAAGGTCAATGATCAGAGGTTCATAATATTGTGTGTCAGAAGGCAATTTTACAACTGAATGTGATTATCACTTTTTTAAAGGAGCTCAATATCATCTCCTTTATCCGCTGGTCTTGTTATTAAATCCTGGTTGTATTTAAGTTCTTTAAGTGCCTGTCTTTCCTTTTTGGTGATGTTCTGAAAGGGTTGAAAATCCTTATTGGTGAAGTTCTCAAGGTCTCTGAAAAGTGCATGTTCAAAATCTACGACTTCCACTGGGACAGTTACGTTTGTTGGTCAAAGGGTCAATTTGTTTGATAGGTTTGTGTTGCTTTCATTGTCAGGAGTGGGTCTGTCTTTGAAATAGGCTTTCAGTTTTACCTTTTTCAGATTGCTGACAGAAGACCAACTCTCCATCCTCACCAAAGACTTGGGTTTTGTCCTCACCCCGAATCTGCGCATATTTAAGTTACACAGTGAGGTGGCTGAATTATGAGCAATCCTCTTGGTTTTGGTCCCACTGGCCATCCTGATTCTTCCATGCCCCCTTCTCCTCGCCATTACTCCTCTTTTTTTGATCCTGATCTTCTTTTACCCTCGTCCTCTTGACCTGGCCATTCTGATCCTTCTCTCCTTGATCATCTGATTTCCAGTACATCAGTTTATGATCCTGCTGGTGCCCCAGCTTCACCTGGCCTCTCATGTCCTGGTTCTCTTAGGTATTGCCTTTTGCTGCTTGTCCTCTGAGTTTGCATCTTCCTGGTCCACCCGGCCATGTGCCTTGTCCTCATGGTCCTTCTGACACAAAACCCAATGATCTAGGCTGTCTTAGACCTGGTCATTGTTGTCCTGGTCCTCCTGGATATCCTGGTCCAGTTCCCTTAGTCTTTCTGGCTGTTCTGCACCCCCTGGTTCTTTCTCCTGGTCCTGCTACCCCAGGTCCTGGGCCCTACTCCTATGCCCATGGTCCCCTTGGCACTCCTAGGCTTGTTTTTGGTCCTTTTCGTACTGATCCTTCTAATCCTCCTTGCTCTGGTCCACCTGGTACCCTTAGCACTGCCCCCTTATCTTCCTTATCTATTCCTGTTCATATTTCCCATATTTCTCATGCTATTAATCTTCCTAGTTGTCCAAGATCCGGTCCTAATCCTACCGTTCTTTGTCCTAGTGCTTTTACACCAACTCGTCAGGGTCTTCCTTACTCTTGCTTTCCTGGGCCTGGCCAGTCTGTTCCTCATCTTCCTGGCCATCTTGTTCCTAGTCCTGTGGTCTGGACCTCCAGAGTGTGGTCATCCTGGTTGTGATGTTGCTGGTTCCGATGCTCCATTTCCTCCTCAGCCTGATACTCCGGGTCCTGGTACTCAAGGTCCTGATCCTCTTTGGTCTGATTTTCCTGATTCTCTTAGTCCTTTGCTTCCTGGTCTTCTTAAAAAAGTTTCCTTCTGGGTCTGATGTCCCTGGGCTCACCTTCTTGGCACATTTGTCCATGTTTGTGCTATTCTTGTTTTTCAGACTCCTTGTCCTTCTTGAAATTATGTGCTCATTGGACCTAATCCTTTTGGCCCTGGCCCTTATAATTTGGTTTCTCCTGGGCCTATTCCTCATAGACCTGGCTCACTAGCCATCCTAGCCTTAGCCTTGGTCTCCATGCTCCGGGTTGTCCTGGTCCTTCTTGTCATGTTGTGCTTTTACCATAAACGTTGCCTTTTGGTTATCCTAGCCTTCTTGAATCCTCCATTCTTGGATCATATGGCTCTGATCCTGTATGTTCCTCTTGGCCCTGGTCACCCTGTCTTGGTTCTCCTCACCCTGAATCTCATAGCTCTGGTACTGCAGGCCCTAGTCCATTTGGCCTCTTGTGTCCTGGCCCTCCTAGTCTTTGTATACCTGGGATGACTTGCCCTGGTCCTTACTGATCTTTTCATTGTCCTCTTAGTCCTAATGCTACTGATGCCATTGATCCTGGCCCTCTTTATCCAGGGTCTCTTTGTTAGGGTCCTTTTGAGCCTGGTAATTTTGGTCCTGTCTTCCAGGACACCACACTTCTCTCCATGTGGTATTCAATATTCTAGATGGCCTTCTTGCATCTCACCATCCTCACCTTGGTCCTACTACCTGTAATGATTGTTCAATCCCACTTGGTAATCCGAGCCTTGGTCCCCTAGGTCCTGATCTTCATGTCCCTCTTAGCTCTGTTTCCAGTCCTTCTAGTCATTATCCCTTTAGTTCACATAGTCCTCCTTCCTCTGGTCTTCTGGTTGCCATTGCCACTGGTCCCTGCCATTCTTATCCTGGTTTCCTGGTACTACTGTGCCCTAAAGCACCAATTGCCCATGGTATGTGTCCCTCCTTCTAAGGCCCAAATACCGCCTCTGCATTTTTGATTTGCTGCTCCTGTGTTGCCAGGTTTGAAAAAGTAAAGAACCACAATAACCCTTAAAAAGAATCCTAAGGCTAGCACAAGCCCTTTCATCAGAAGCTCGAAATAGCCAAGCCCTCAAACATAATCAACAATTTATTCCCATGGCTGAATAAAACATGTATGAAACATGCTATAGACCATTAGTTAGCCAAATACTCCTAGACTGAAGTACAAAATATATATGGGCCACATCCTGAAGCTCCTGAAACAGAAGTTTGATTACTTCATTTCTTATTTGAATATTAAAATAACATGAATGTTTTTATTTAACATTTATTTCACTGTTTTCTCATCTATAATACCTAATTCATACACTTACTGCTCAAACAGTTGTGCAATTGTATGTGCACCTACTTACTACTGCTTCACACATGTTGCATCCCCATTACAAGATGGCTCTACCCTACGTTTGCCAGGAGTACCTTTTTTTTCTTTATGGATGACTAAATAAAGACCTCCTTTAAGCTATTTATCCGGCTGTCAAATTGTGCATCATCTCTATTATTTAGCCTGTGGCCAACTACACAGCTGAGATTATGTACTATTTTGCCGGCCACTGGGTAAATAGCAGAGATTAAATGCAATTTGTCTGGCAGCCTGGTAAATAGCCACTTCCTTTTACAAATGGATTGTTTAACTGTCCTCCCTAGAGCATGCCTCACTTCACTATTTTGCAATGGTGAGCCGTGCTTTTAGGATTATTCAACAAACCGATGCATGCTTACAGGCATGAATCATCAACATCATGATGTTTGCAATCAAATGTGAAAGCAACATGTAAATGTTTTTAGTTGGATGACAGGGAATCTGATGGTGTCATGTTCATAATGCTGGCAAAATTGAGGCAGCCACTTTAAATGTTCCTTATATTTGCAAATATCAGACACATAATAGTTACTTTGTTGTTTTACAGAATATGTTAAAACAGATAAATCTACCTTAACCGATAAAAGGCAGAAAATGTAAGCGATAATTACATCCTTGGCAAATATGCAGACCTTTAGGAAGTGTTTTTACTAAATGTTGCCACTATTGGTATTGAAATCCAATTATTTTGCTCCCCACCATGTATAATGATGCTCTCACTTGACAGTTCTACCCCAAATTAGTCATGAAAACTGTTTTCCCAAAATTGGTCAAGTGGTGGTTTGTCAACATTAACTACAAATACCCGAAAGGTCCCTCTATATTAGAAAGAAGAGTATAATTTAAGCAGTCCCTGGGAAAACTAACATGAACAGGCACATTCAACAGTTCTAATGACATAATACATCAAATATTTAATCAGTGAGTGAGATCATGCCTAGGCCGCATAGTTTTTGTATGGAGATTGTGACTATGGGTTCTTGAAATTTTCCAAATACATTTTGAAAACTTAGCAGTTGTAGTTGACTTTTGAACAATGCTGACTGATAATTGGACATTTGCAAAGAGATTGAAACTCCATACAAGCCCACATTAAAAATGAATTATTGAAATGTGTACAGTAGTAGCTACTTAATGTGTATTCATGAACTAAAATACCACGTTGCTGTAAAGTAGGCAAGTTTACAAGCACACACAAAACTTTGAGCTACGTTTGCCGGTTTTAGAATCACAATGGCTTGTAGGAACATGTTAATACATACACTGAGAAACCTACAGGGACATCTTGCCACAAGATGATATTTTCCACAACGTAACTTCCACTCCATTTTCAAATGTTGCAATTTCTGGACTTTGTTGCACGGACGCTATCTCTACTGTGAGGAGGATTTCATTTGGGTGTTGTCACCCGACAACAGTTCGGTGCATTTATTTCTGTAAGAGTCAAAATCGAAAAGGCAACCTGTCAATGACATTGCATGGAATAGAAAGAGAGAGGCACTGGCTCTATGCTTTTGGATAGATTACTTTCACCCTAGTGAGAAAGGAGTCTCTGGAGTCCAAAAGGGCATAACATTCATTTAGATGAGATAACTCAAATTAAACTCAAACAAAACAGAGATCATCATCTTCGGCCCCAACAAGACAGCATGGAAAGACTCATGGAGGCCCACCACCCTCGGACCACCCCCAACACCCACCACCCACGCACTCAACCTTGGCATCGTTCTAGACTCATCTCTCTCCATGACCTAGCAAATCAACGCCATATCATCCTCCTGCTTCAATACCCTTCGCATGCTATGCAAGACTTTCAAATGGATTCCGTTAGAAACAAGAAGAACAGTCACCCACGCCCTCATCAGCAGCAGACTGGACTACGGCAAAGCCCTCTACACAGGGACCACAGCCAAGCTTCAAAGAAAACTCCAGCGAATTCAGAATGCGAATTCAGAATGCAGCCGCATGTCTCATCCTCAACCTCCCTCGCCACAAACACATATCCACCCACCTCAGATCCCCACACTAGCTGCCCATCAACAAAAGGATCATTTTCAAAGTCCTCGTCCATGCTCACAAAGCCCTCCACGACACTGGACCGGCCTACCTCAATGAACGAGTAAACTTCCACATACCAACTAGACAGCTCCGCTCCGCCGACCTCGCCCTTGCTACAGTCCCCTGCATACAACGCACCACCTCGGGCGACAGATCCTTCTCCCACCTCGCCGCCAAGACCTGGAACTCCCTCCCCGCCAACCTATGCAAGACCCAGGACCTCCTAACCTTCAGAAAGCACCTTCAAACATGGCTTTTTGAGCAGTAACCGGCAACTTCCCCCCCCCCCCCCTCCAGTGCCTTGAGACCCTAACGGGTGAGTAGTGCGCTTAAGAAATTATTTGATTGATTGATTGATAACTAATTAAAGGACATCTTACCCTTCAGAGAAGATTACTCTTGGCAGCCTGACCCTCGGCTTTCTGTTTAATTGAATGTCATACCACATCCTGTTTTCTAATATTGGTGAATGGCAAAAAGTACAAAATGTTTGGTCAGGAAGAGATCTCCCCCCAAACTTTTCCAATTTTTTTGTTGATAGGGCCTAAAGTCAAAAAAGCCAGTACGAGCTATTCTCACAGTCATGTAAATGACATATGCATAAACTAATCTTTTGAAAAGAAAGAGGGCCCAATGCTCAGGAAAAAGCCTGGCAACCTCTACCAATCAGCTTTCCAGACGTAATAATGCACAAGTTTAGAAATTTCAATTTTTACATACTAATATATGCACATGTATACTGTCAGGAAGTGGATTATTGGTAAGGGCAGGTAAGTACCTACACTTAGCAATAGGTCACTAACCTCCACTTAGGTCCATTTAGGTCTCAATAAATCAAACCCAGCTCAACCCTTGGTAGCTTGGGAACAAGCGACATGGCTTCACTTAGGAGACAATTGCATTTTTATATTTTTATCTTTAAAATTACACCAAAATGATTAAAATCGGATAAGGGGAACGGGTGATATAAATTTTTAAAGAATTAATGTTTTCTAACGCATAGAAGCAACTAGCGCTCAAATGGTTAAAAAAAGTCACACTGGACAGAAACAAAGTCCAGAGTTCAGGCCACCCACGAGGTAACCCACCCCGAGGTAACACTGTCACACTTACTTTCAGAAGTGTTTCTTGATTCGGGAAAGTGGTCCACAGCGGAAGCCAAGGGTTCAGATGCTCTGGTTTGCCTCTTGGGATCTGGGGCTACAACTCCCACAATGCACCTCTTCATCATATGGAGTTGCTCCAAACGTCTCCAAACTTCTGGATCTTCTTCCAGAAGTCCTTTTGGGTCCCTGAAGTGTCCACAACTTGTTCCAAGGTTCCAGAAGCTCTGAGTTGCTCCTTGGGAGTTGGTACTACAAATCCCAGAATGGACATGGTCAGAATCCTCAAATGACCACTGGATGCTGGTAAGATGGTTTCTGCTTGCAGGACTTGATGCAGGGGACATCTGGACAGCTCCTATGTACCTGTAGCAAACAGGGAGTCCCTTCTTGAAGCAGTAGAAGACAGGAAAAGTTATTTTAGTGGTGAAGCCCAAGTGTGTAGCTGGTGCAGTCCTTCAGAGTGCAGTGTCTAGGTGCAGGTCAAGGGTCCAGCAGGGCAGTCCTTCTTCTTCTTTGTCTTGTTCCTTGTAGGGATCTGAGGTGTGGGTGCAGCTCGGCCATATTCATCCTTGCTCCTGGGTGAAAAACAAAGATGTCCTGGTTCTCCAATCAGATGCAGGGTTCTTCCCCCATGATGACCCACTTCCTGGGAAGTGTGACAAAAATCAATCCTAGGGAGCAACATTTCTCAAAAATCCATTGTGACTGAAACTGATTTTTGGAGGTTACATCTGGCTGAACCAACTCACTGGTGTGGCTAAAAATCCTAAATATACCCCTCTCCTGCCCTCTCCTAATCTAATCAAGAGGGCAACTAATTGTCACGGGTGTCATGAACCAAGGCAGGTTGGGATAGCCAGAGCCACCTGTGTGTATAGAGGGAAGAGGCATGTGAAGACCGGGTGGGCAATAGAGCAGGGACACAAGGGGTCAGAGAGGTGAAGGAAGGACTTATGCTGGGCTACATACTGACGAGCCAGGCCCGGTCCATCTGGAGTGGTGCCATCATGTGTGGGACGCTGCTGTTCCACAGGATGTAGGAATCATGCATAGAGCCTGGGTACCTGGCCGTTACCTGGGAGATGTACTGGTTCACGAGACACGCCACCTGTACATTGACCGAATTAAAAGTTTTGCGGTTTCTGTACACCTGTTCATTCCTCCTGGTGGCACCAGGGAATTGTAAGTGCTATCAACGGCCCCAATCACATGTGGGACGTGTGCTACATGGTAGAACACAGTTTTGACAGTGGGCAATTCTGCACGTCGGGGGAACCGGATGTAGCTGTACATATGTTTAATCAGGGCACACAGTACATCCCTCAGGACATTACTGAACATAGGCTGTGAAATCTCAGCTGAAAGGCCTACTGTGACCTAGAAAGGAGCCTGAGGCAAGGTAGTGGAGGACTGACACCTGCTCTGCGGGAGGGATGGCATTGGGATGGCCAATGTCAGGCAACAGATCTGGCTCCAACTGGGCGACCAGTCCCATTATGGTGACACAGTTCAGGCGATGGGTCAGGATGATGTGACACTCCTCCATGGTGGCAAGGTTGACTAGGGGCCTGTACACCAGTCCATTCCTCATCCTCAACTATGCATGGTACCTTGAAACAGGAGAGAGTCAGAAAAATGTTGTGCCCCACAGATGCATGACACACAAACATTCACACACATTACACATTGGAAATGTAAAATGATAGCTGCCTGTCTGCATGCATGGAACAGGTGGAAGTGAGATCTTCCCGCCGGTGTAACAAGTCATGGCGGTAGGTGGTCACAACCGTCGTGTAACTCACCATTGGTTCATACTGTTGTCAGTGGGAGGCATGAGCCAATGATGTCCTCCGCAGCGGCCATGATTGCCATTTCATGTGTTCATGCCCACTTGACTCCTGAACCGCATGCACTGAAGACCTCCACTGCATGTGCTGCTGTGTACTGATTCTGGTAGCTAAGATGCCATGTCCTGCAGATGACAGGGCCCCAGCCTCCGCCCAGGAGGAGTTGGAGCAGCTCGTGGACGGGGTCCTGCCCCTGTATGGACAGTTGTATGGGGCAACAGAGAAGCAGGTGAGCCCATTGTCATTGTCCTGTCTGTGAGTTGTGCGCATGGGGATGGGGGCCTTGGTAGGTGGCAGTGTGAATGGAGCATGGAAATTGTGCTGTCCACTACTGTCCCAGGGATGCCACTCTACACGACTGTGTCCTTCTGTCTGTGTCACCCATTCAGGTCAGCACCCATCAGAAGAAGGGGATTTGGAGTGCCATCTCCAAGCAAGTGAGGTACCTTGGGGTCCATGTCTGGTGGAGGACCCACTGCAGAAAGCGATGGAGGAACCTGAGACGCCCGGCCCTGAAGACCAAGGAGGCCCAGCTGGGGAAATCCTCCCAATGAGGGAGGGGTGCTCGTCAGACCCTGACCCCCCTAATGGCCCGCATATTGGCAGTGGCTTACCCTGAGGTTGATGGGTGCTTGAGGGCAGCACTGCAGCCACATGGGGGTAAGTACACACTCACTTGTAACATATGGTGGCATGGTGATTCTGGGTCGGCACCATTGGGTAGCTGTGGCCTGGATGGTAGGTACAATGATGTCCACTATGGGTTGTGTCCATCTAGGCAGGATTGACATCACAGGTGTAAGTAATGCCATGCAATCAGTGGTAGCGAGGCAGATCCCTTCAATGTGGGAATTGTGTGGCCACATACTTGCTAGCGTGTTGGCCAGCACATGGCAACAGGATCTTTAGACCTGGGGTGTCAGGGCATTGTGTTTGGTCCTGGCCAAACACTGTGCCAGGGGTGTATCCATGACCTCATTCAGCTGGCAGGCACTGCATTTATAGTTGGTTGGGTGCACCAGGTGGTGACAGTGCTACTTGACAATAGCCAAGGAAACCATGCAGGATCCTGTTGGGTGTGCAGTCCTTTTTATGCCTGTCTCAATGGCCAATAGGTAGTGGGCAGGTACTGTACAGTGTGGAGGGTATGACACTCCTTATGTAGATATATGGATCAGTCAGACCATCAGCGGTTGACATGTGCATTGTTGCGGTTTTACCAATGGTGTTCCCAAGTTGTGGGATGTTCAGAGATGGCCTTAATGTATAATGGCATGGCATCAAATGTATAATGGCATGGCATCAAATGCTGATATTCTACCCTGTGTGACTATTGTACTGGCATTGGCCGATTGCACCCTGTCCCTCTCAATCTCCCTCCCTATCCTCCTCTGTATTTGTGTGCATCAGCATCATCTGGCAAAGGAGAAGAGGCACCGGCAAGTGGGGAAGCTGCAGCCTACAGGACCCAGGACACTGACATGTATAATGGCATGGCATCAAATGTACAATGGCATGGCATCAAATGCTGATATTCTACCCTGTGTGACTATTGTACTGGCATTGACCGATTGCACCCTGTCCCTCTCACTCTCCGTTCCTTTCCTCCTCTGTATTTGTGTGCATCAGCATCATCTGGCAAAGGGGAAGAGGCACCGGCAAGTGGGGAAGCTGCAGCCTATGGGACCCAGGACGCTGACACCAGCGGAGCCGAGGGGACCAGTGGGACAGAGGGCAAGGGCAGTGCCACAGCGGAGGCCAGATCGACCACTACATCTTCAGATTTCTCCTCCGATGGTGGCTACCTGACGGTGGCGGATCCATCTGGGACCACCCCAGCACCATCCTTGTCCCCCACCCCCATACCAGCACCGCCCTCTCTGTAGCTCCCCACCAGTTGCCCGCTCCCCCTCACCAAGGAGGGAGAGCATCTCCTTCACTGCAGACACCTCTGCCTCTCCCCCAGTCAGCCCTGCTGCCCTCAATGAGGAGGCTATTGACCTCCTGAGGTCCATCTCTGTGGGGCAGACAACTATAGTGAATTCCATCCAAGAACTGGCATCACAGTTGCAACATACCAATGAGTTCCTGCAAGGCATTCATGGTGCCTTGTCTGGCCTACAGAGATCGTTTCAGGCTCTGGCCTCCTCCTTGATGGCAGCCAGTGTCCCTTCTTTTTCCGTCCCCCCTCCAGCTACCTGTTACCATTTCCACATCCCTCTCCCCTCACCCATCCAAGGCACACATACTGACCCACATGCATCCACATCAACAGATACAGTACAAAAGGACAGACATAAGCACCACAGATGCCACTACTGTCATGCACACACTCAACAGACACAGGTAGACATGTCAACATCCACACCTTGCACCGTCTCCCCATCCACCTCCCCCTCACAGACGACACACCACTCACACCCCCAGTCAGCATCACATAACTCACTGATTCTCCCACATGTGCCCTCACTGCCACAGTCACAACATCTTCTGACCCCCATTCATGCACCCCATACACCACTGGCGCAGACACCATGACTGTCAACACACCCACATGCAGCACATCCACCCTACCTGCAGTCACCACCCAACATTCACTGACACTTCCCCCGCCATCTCCCTGCAACTCCTCCCCACCTCCTCCCAGTACATCTCAAGGCACACACTCACCCACCCAACAGTCCCCCAGCACACATTTCATCCACCCACGCACCTGCACCCAAGGCACATCCACGTACACAAATTACCACCATACCCACTCCCTCCATTCCCAAACGTCTTTCCATTGACCTCCCATGAATCCCCAAAAAAACGTTTCCTGTATGTTAATTGTTAATTGCACACTTTTGCAGTTTATTACATACATGCGGCACAACACAGTTGGTGTTGATCATACCTACCTAGTCCAGGCTTTCCTTTGACATATATGTATGGTAGTTGTGGGTATTGGCGTGTTTCTGTGTGTGTGTGTGTGTGTGTGTGTGTACTAACCCAGTGTGTGCTAGGCTGGAGTACTTATGGTTGGTGTCGTGGTCGCCGTCACTGGTCTGGGAGTTGCATGGTCAGGTAGAGGATTGGGAGGAGCTGCAATTCACGTGCCATTGCTCCTATGGATGTGCATGTGTTCCTGAAGGTAGGTGTTCCCTTTTATATTGTTTGTTTCCGCCAGACGTTTGGTGGCAGTGGTTCTGCCCCGGAAATCCTGGTGATGTGCAACCTCGTAATGTGGTTGTGGGATATTGCCTTACCGCCAGGCTGGAGATGGCTGCTGCCTGGCACACCAGCCGGGCCTGTGGTGGTGCGGTCGCCACCTTCACTGCGGCGGTACGCTGACCGACAAACTTGTAATAAGGGCCTTTGTGTGGCCACACTTAACACACCCAGTTCCCCACAATTAACCACATTACTTCAATTGCAGACATTTTGCTGTACTTGAAGAAGTAAGCTTCTTCAAAGCCACTTTCAGTCAATCACAATCAATTTAACATAAAACATTTATTTTTGTCACCAAAGTTGAATAGGTGAGCTAAAATGACTTTTAATGAACCTCACAATGAAATAACCACCCTTGCTAAAGAAGAAAAAAGGAAGGGAGTGGTGGACTTATTACTACTATTGCTGCACATGTAGGCTGTCATTACAAAGATGAGTGGCATTATCCGAACTACCGAGCACCACTTAATGTAACCATAGAAACAGCACAGGGAATGGCAAACGTGGGCAGTCTGCGGAAGAGGAATCCATTTTCGGCCAGATGTGGTTTGCCTGATACTTCGGACCTCAAAAACAGTGGTTTGCAAAACTCCATATGCCAAAATCGAAAAATGCTATCTTTTAAAAGTGCTGTTTCCCAAAGCTACAGAAACAGCCTGGAGTGGTGCTGAATGGGCAGGAAGTAGGGCTGGCTTTACTGATGGCGTCACCCTGTGCAACAGTCTTGTTTGGTGCTCCCCTTCCTCTGACCACCTCCTCAGATTCCCTACCACCCAGAAAATGTCCCCCTCATCTCTCCCTAGCCCCCTTTCACATATATTCATTTGTTTTAAAGCGCTTGTAAAGACTGGATTTGCTAATCTACTCAGTTATCCACACACAATATAATTCTTGGTTTTGCATTTATTTAGTGAGCATATATCAAAAAAAGATCAAAATAGAAAATATATATCTTGTAACATTAGAGTAGCAGGCACCTGCCATGAGTGCACATACATGTAAATACATTCGTAATCAAGGCACAGAATCTGTCAGCACAATGATACATCATGTATGGTGGGTATAACTCCTCTTCTAACAGGGTATAGTAGGGGGCAGTCCAATCTAGGGTGAGAGCACACTTACTAGTTGGCGTGTGTAGCGTATGGAATAGGTGATATGTTTCCCACTTCAGTGGTGGGGGGGATATGTGTACTGAGTGGGCATCTTGGTCTCAGAGGAGAGGTGACAGGGTTCACCCAGTCTGCTTAACTGGACATGGAAAGTGTACATGTAGGGCGCACCGCGCTTTGGCCAAGGCTCACCAGTAGTGTCTTGTATAAGATGATATTGGAGAGGGAATGAGTGATTCAATTGGGGGCCTCATGACACTTCAGTAATAACATAAATGAAAAAAAATCTGGAGGGGCAGATATGACGGGGAATGGAAAGGAAAGGAAAGACAAGGGGGCAGCAGGGGCAAAGGAGGCGGGCAGGGTGGTAGGAGGTAGGAAGGGGGGGCCGGCTAGTGGGTTGTGTGTAATGGTGGCAGGAGTGATTAGAGCAGGTGGGGAGCGAAACCCATGAAGGCAGGGGTAAGGGCCATAAGGCAACAGTATGCAGTCTTGCTCAGTCCCTAATTGGTTGTAGAAATGGTTCCCAAATAATTAGGAAGGGATCTAGGTTGTCTTGTAAGTTGTAGATGGTTCGTTCAAATGTTGCCATCTGGAGCATTGTCCTAAGGCATTCGTCACGGGTAGGGAGAGCCAGTAGCGCAAGATGCAAAGTTTAGCCATAGTGAGTATACAAAGTATAGCAAGCGGGCCTGTGAGCGGGTCAGCATAGAGATGTTTCCAGTCTTGTGTAGGAAGATCAGGGAGCGTGAAAATGGGACCTGGAGGGGGAGTATCTTTTGGAGTGAACTGCCCACCTCCTCCCAATATAGGACTATAGAAG
Source organism: Pleurodeles waltl (assembly GCF_031143425.1). Lineage (NCBI taxonomy): Eukaryota > Metazoa > Chordata > Amphibia > Caudata > Salamandridae > Pleurodeles > Pleurodeles waltl. Next base: position 723,217,339 of record NC_090436.1, on the reverse strand, counting down.
GACAGTCGCAGATGACATGTATCAGGTCACAAAAGGAGACTTGACAGCGCCAGCACTGGGCATGGGGCAGGAGCCCTGCTGCCCTCCGTTTGGTTGGAGTCCGGTAGAAATCATGTAGAGTTTTGAATAAACAAAATGTCATGCGTGCCTCCCTGGCACCATGATCGTGTACCTCCAGGAGTTTCGCCCATTCCTCCAGATTGAATTCTGTTTGAAGTTTTGTTTGTCAGGAGATGCAGAGCATGTTTAAGAGGGGAAGGGAAAAGAGATGGCGTATCAGGAGCATGTGTAATCCTGACATCACCCTTTGGCATTTGCTCCACAGCTGCAGGTATGAGAATACCGGAGAAGGCGGTAGGGACCAAGGACGGGGTCCCAGCCATTGACTAAGGCAGTGCTGTAATTGCGTATAGTTCCATGCTTGACGGGGGGAGGCTATATTCTGCCTCAAGAACAGTGAAAGATTTGAGAGACCCAGTGGTGACGATCTGTCCCGGGTGTGTAATGCCTATATCTTGCCATTCCCTCCAGTCTAGTGTCTGACCTCTTATGCAAAGCAGGGCATTGACCCTTTGTCAACATATGTGTCCACACCGAGTAGGCGATGAGCGCGTTGCCAGGATTTCATCATGGCTTGTATCACCTCATGAATAGCCTGGGTTCTGGCCTCCCCGGCACCATATAGCAAGTCCATTCTATGCAAGCTGTCTAGAAGCTCGCATTCTATGTGAACCCATTGCGGTGTATCTACTGCCTCTGTCATCAAGTAACTGAGTTGCAATAAATGGAGGGACAAAGCGCAGTGTTCCATGGAGGGTGAGGCCACGGCCTCCGCAAGAGCAATGGGCCAGCAGCTAAGCGCTGGATATATGGGGTTTTGCCACACCCAGACAAATGAGCGTATACTACGATCAATGGAGCATACTGTGGGAAGTGGGATAAGGAGGGGTAGCATCCCCAGGACATAAGTGAAACGGGGGTACTGTCACCATCCGTACTGCCTTTATTCTGCCCCAAAGGGAGAGACCGAGGTGCTACCAGTTCACAAAATCCCTCTGGGTTCTTTCAATCAGTGGGACCAGGTTGTCAGCAATAATGCGGTCTAGGCCCCGGTTAAGGTATATGCCCAGGTATTTGAGTTGGGACGGTGTCCAGCAGACAGGGAAGGCCGTGACTGCCACTTTGGTGGTAGGACGTTACAGGGGTAACGCCTCACTTTTGTCCCAGTTTATCTTGTATCCTGATGACGATGCGAAGTCAGAGAGAAGGCCCTGGTGCTTTAGGAGAGAGTGTTGGGGATCCGTTAAGGTAAGCAATATGTTGTCAGTGTATAAGTATACCTTGGATGTGCCCAGGATGTCCAGGTCCTGTCGGATAGGAGGAACAGGAGCAGGGAGAGAGGACATCCTTGTTGGGTGCCTCGCCTATCAGCAAAAGTTCAGACACGAAACCCCCACAATTCACTTGCGCCGTAGGGGATTCATAGAGCCAGTGTACCTTATTGATGAAATCACCCAACTGAAAATGATGTAACACTCAGAAGAGGTACCACCACTCTATTCTGTTGAACGCCTTTTCTGTGTCAAGCGAGAGGGCCAGAGTGTATAAATGATTCCTGGAGGAGCGACCAGGCAGAAACCCCACCTGGGAATGGTGCACAAGGGAAGGGATAACCTTCCGCAGATGGTTAGCCAGGACTCCAGCCAGGATTTTAATATCTCCGTTCAAGAGAGAGAGGGGCCTGTAACTGCCACATAGTAAGGGGTTCCAGCCCTGTTTGGGTAGGACCGCTATGATAGCTCTGTTGGAGATAAGTCCAAGGGTGCCAGTCGAGGTTGCTTCCCGGAGGCCTCGTGCAGAGTATCCACCACATATGTACCTGCCCATTTATAGAATTCCACTGGGAATACGTCTTCGCCTGGTGCTTTGTGGTATGAAAGTTTGGTAATTGTCTGTACAATTTCCTCCTTGCTGATTTCACCCTGTTAGAGGTCTCTGCCTTCCTCTGTAAATGTGGGCAGACAGAGGCCTGTTAAGAATGTGGTAAGTCTTCAGGATCGTCTGCTGTTTTGGGAGTGTAAAGAGCCCGGTAGAATTCAGCAAATTTGCAGACAATGTCCTGGTGGCGGGAGGTAATATTGCCAGTGGCATTTTGTATTGCCAGGATGGCAAGTGCTGTTTCCTGTTGTCACAATTGTGCTGGCAGGAGGCGGCCTGCCTTTTACGTGTGTTCATAATGACACCTCCTCAGCCTCTGAAGAGCATGTTCAGCCTTAGATGTGTAAAGGGTGTTAAGGTCCATTTTGGCTTGTTCCAATTCCAGGGTAAGTGGGGATGGGTCAGTGGTATATGTGCGCATGTAGTTTGTGATCTGCGCTTCCAGGTCTTTTTGGTGGGAGCATTGTCTGGCATTAGTGAGGGCCGCAACCCTCATCAAATGGCTAAAGAGGGTTGCTTTCACTGCTGCCCACAACATTCTAGAGGAGGAGACAGAACCTTTATTGTTTGCGAGATATGTGGAGACGTGAGACCGTAATTGGGTTTTGCCTTGGGGGTACGGTAGCGGGAAATATTAAGTTGCCACGGTTTGCATCCCGGGAAGGTAAGACCCAGGTTCAAAGCAAGGAGAACTGGGGAGTGGTCCGAGAGTTCAGCAGGTAGAAGATCGGGAGTCACCAAGTAACGCCACTGTCCCATGGGATATCAGGAAGTAATCAATCCTGGACTGGGAGCGGTGGGCCATTGAGATGAAGGAGTATTACCTGTCGCAGGGATGGGCTAGAGGCAGGCCATCATCGGCTAGAATGTCATGTAAGAGGGCTCTGCATGCCTGGTTAGAACCATCTAAGGGGCCGTGCGATCGAGGACCGGATCGATATCAAGGTTCTAATCCCATCCCAGGAGGCAATACATAGCACCGATTTCCATGAGGAAGTGACTGAGGGAAAGAAAAAAGGACCGCTTGTTCCAAGTGGGGGCGTAGATCGAGCCTAAACATAGGACCCTGTTGGATACCTTGACTTTGGCTAAGACGTAGCAGCCTTGGGTATCTGACCATGTTTTCATGATAGTGAGGGGTAAGGTCTTTCTAATGAGAATGGCAACTCCACACTTCTGAGTTGGGCCGGACGCGGTGGTGGACAGGCAGCTGCTATGGATTAATCTTCCCACCCAGTCACAGTGCAGCATATTAGATTCAAGTTGGGACAGGTGTGTCTCCTGCAGTAGGGCAATGTCCCCCCCATGGACTGCAGATAGGCCAGTACTTTCTTTCTCTTGATATAGTGGGTGAGGCTGTGGACATTCCATGAGATGGCTATCAAGTTGGAGGGGAGACTGGTGGAGTTAGTCTGTGACATCCAGTCAATAAGACAAGTAGTCAGTAGTGAAAGTGGAGGCCCCAGTGATAGCCTATGAAATTTGAGGGTTGGAAGAGTTAGGTCGTATAAGAACGAGTAAGTTAGATTTGGGATGGGTGCCCCTGATCCTTAAGGAGGAGGGCTAATGCAGGTGACAGCAAAGCGCAAGATGGACACTCTCTAGTGTGGCTGCTGCATAGGCCGTAGTGTGCTGGGCAAGGGGCAGGGTAAAATGAGCTCTGGAGAAACGGGGGGAGACAAGGTGGTACAGGTAGGGGGAGGGTGGGAGAGGACAAGGGGAGGAGGTGACACAGAGGTAGTTCTGGAGTAAAGGGGAAAACTCCAGTGCTATTCAGAAACTGTCAACTGCGGACCTAGACTCTCATGGCCCATGCACCAGAGACCCCCCACATAGTGGAGAGGAGAGGCGGGGGGATGTTACAGTATAAACCATACCAGTATATGAGGGAAGCCGGCGGATGCTGTTTTGGTTGTGGGCGAGCACAGAGGGAGTAATGTGCAGTAAGGGGGTGAGTGGGGACAGGTCATGGATGGTATGCGTAGGAGGCGGGTCATGTATAGTGGCCCAGATGGGCACCTGTGAGGCAGGGCTCCGCCCATGGGCCAGGAGAGGGGACAAGTGTGCCTTATCTCAGCTTGGATGAGATATGTGTTGGGGCTCAGGAGGTCATCAGACATTCAGGACTATCTGCCCCATGTGACTTGATTTAGGGTCAGCAGTGGGTAGAGGGGGCGAGTGGGAGGCAAGATCTCGCCACAATAGCAGGGATATAAAGTATGTAGTGTGATTCGTCAAGCAGGGGGAACTAGGGCGGAGAGAATAGGTCCAGAAGGCGAAGGGTAGGGATTGGAGTATTAGAGGATGGAGACAAAGCCTCCAGGCTCCGTCTATGGCTGTGTCCCATAAAGCGGCTGGTTAGTAATCCACCCATCACCGGCTGAACCGTGATGGAGGTGGGTCCTGCAGTGGAGAAGGGGGTGAAAGGTGCTAGAGTGTGGTCATAGCGGCCATGGTGATGGTGCAACAGTGGGTAACAAGTAACAAACAGCATCCCAACGTGGGTGTAGGGGTACCTGTCAGAACCAACAGAAGCAATAACAAGAACATTACACAGAAGACCAAGCTCACTGAAGGCAGGAGATAGCCACAGTCTTAGGTACTCTGGGCCGTAGCACCAATTGTTGGGTTACATGATACTTATCCGGTCCAGGGAGATGGTGAGCAGGGAGACCCATCCTAGATGTCTCTGTTGTCATGTGTTTGAGATCTGGTGGGCAGGTCACTCAGTCCCCGTTGGTGTGGGCTGCAGTGGAGACCTAGATTTGTCTCTGCCATGGTCATGGATGAGGTACACCACCGCCTAGAGAGCCGTTTCCCTGCCCTCATCTGATCTGGGAGGTCGATCAGTAGGTCTGCTTCTCTTAGGGGACTGAAGCCCAGAAGGATTTCACCCCGCTGCATGGCACCGAGGATGGGAGGATGCCTCCTGCAAACGTGGAATGGTGAAGGCATCATCGGGTGAGAAATCCATGGGTTGTGGCAGCAGGCTATCTAGAAATTGCTGTAAGGCTTGAGGGTCAAGAAAGTCTTTAGAATTGCCGCCCTTTGTTATCCACATGCGTGCAGGCTCCGACAGGCCAAATTAGATGTCCAATTGTCGAAGTTGAGGACGCAGCGCAAAGAACGCTTTCCGCTTTTCATTGGTGTCCCATGACAAATCGGGGGCCAGTCTCAACTCTCGACCCTCATACATGTAGGGCCCATGAGCTTGGGCAGCAGACAGTATTTGTCGGACCTAGTTATGGCGGAGAAACAAGGTGATGAAGGGGTGAGGTCTGGCTTCCTGGTCTCCACGCATAGGGCCTAGTCGGTGTGACCTTTGCAGTTCCATCGGGGGGGAAATGTCATAGTGGGGATGTTGTTGATGAGGAAGGCTTTGACATCCATGCCCTCCGCCCCATTCCGGAATCCCAAAGAAGCGGACATTGTCTCTGCGACCCCAGGCCTCAAGATCCGCAGGTTTGTCCCTGAGATATTGTAGTTCTTGGTCTCTGTTGGGTGTGAAATTAAGTTTGTCATGCTCGTCACCTTATCCTGGGATCTGGCGATGTTGTTACAAATGTACCTGGACTCCGCTGCGAGGTCCGAGATCTTGATGGTTATGCCCACCAACCTCCTGCCGACCGCGGTGATTTCCTGAAGAATGTGTTCCACATAGATATCCACTCTGAGTATTGGCGTTGGATTCCAGTGGATCAGACAGCGGAGGTGTGGGGGTTGCTTATGTGGTCCGATGGTGTGTAAGGGCCCCTGAGAAGAGCAGCTGTCTGGCTGGTTTGCCAGATGACTTGTGCCTAGGCATGATAGTCACGTGGCAATGCTGCCGGGGAAAGGAGGACATCCTCCCTCATGTGAAAGTATGGGACTCTGGATAATGCTGAGGCAGTGTCGTGAGGTGGTGCTCCCCACTGCAGGCGGTGCAGCCGAACAGTCCGAGGGCCCCTCCCCTGTGCAGAGCCCAGGGCCCACAACTCACCCTGACTCAGGACTGCGGGTGTACGTGCTTTCCTCAGTGGGGGCTGGTGCAGTTGAGGACGGGGTCCAGTGGGCTCCCGGGCACCACGTGTGGGCCCTCAGCACCGTGCATCAATCCCTCAGTGGTCTGTAGTTGGGGGAAACATGAGGGGGAGGGGAAGGAACTCCCCCACCACTACTCCACTGACCAATGGGTTGGTCCTCCCTCTCCTCGGTGGATCGCCATGTGTTTGGTGCAGCTGCCCTGGATCAGGCTTTTAATCGAGCCCGCTGCTTCATCCAGGGCATTAGGCCCAGAGATCGTCCAGCGGTTATCCCCCCCTCCTTCGGCCATGGGAGAGGTGTTGCACACTGTGCGGGGTCTGGGGCATCTCTGGCTCCACTGTAGAGGGTAGGAGCGGTACGTGTGCTGCCCTCCTCTGGCCCTAAGGGTCCCTCCGATGACATCATGGACCTCCGGTACGCGGAGCACCTTTAACAGTGGCCATCTTCATCATCGGCCTGCCATGTCACCAAAATTTCTGTTCTGTGCAGCAGGCATATTAACTCTCTACACTACTTTATGGCAACTCAAAGCTTCCCTTGGACAAAACTCCAATCTTTCTCCCCTAGCAGGAACATTAATCACAAGAGGCCTCTTGACATTTTAAATGCTTCCTGAAGGCACATGGAACTTTTCAGCACGTGCTTTCAAATCGCAAATTTCTAAGTTATTGCTCAACACAGAGCCCCCCCAGAGGTCAACACCCCCCAATCTAGGTCAGCACCCAGTGCGGATTCACCACTCACAGTGCCCTAAAGGCGGACCTGTTACAAAGTCTCTAGCCTGGAAGAGGTAACTCTGCAGGGAAGCGCGTATGCTTGAAGGCACTTCTAGCTAATACACACACATTTAAGGATGTATTAGCGAATAAGGCGGGACACATACATTTCATGAGTTTACTGTTCCCACCTCACCTAACAACCCCCATAGAAGCATGCTGTAATTAGGATGATGAATGCACAGCCTCTGGAAATAGGGGGGATTACTGCATACAATCCAAGAACCGGTCAGTGTAGTGGAAAAAAAGTGTATCATTGAGGTGTGTAATTTTAGAAACTGTCAGAATTTTATCAGATCTGTGCGGCCTGTGAGGAAATTGTGAGATTGTGAGATTATTCCAAGGTTCTTTGCCTTTTGGAATTTAAATGACTCTGCCATCAACCTGTGGAAACATACATTTTATTTACATGATAACATCCAAATGCATCATGGGTTTGTGTTTCATAAACATAACTAGGTAGCTAGGACTGGGACAATGTCTTTCTCATGTAAACATTTTTGATTAATCTTATTCTTCTGAGGTAATAATATGTCATCAAACATGACTATCGTGGTACCCAAGCTAGCGGTTTACAAAGTACTCTTCTGTTCGAGCATGCCCCTCTTTCCTGATGTGCGACTGCTTCTAAAAGCTAAGAAAACCTGGAGACGAGTAATGTACCAAATGCATGCATCTTTCTCAATTATTTATTTTCACTGCTGCAGAGATATTTATGGTATCTCTATGTCAGAGTTTCCAATTTTAGGAATATGTCTCAGTAGAGGTTATAGACTGCAATCCCAGCATTGTAGATCATGGAGTTAGTTGAAAGCCCCTGCAAAGACATATATGTAACCAATAGGTCTCAAGTTGAATTAACTTCAAAATAGCCTACTGTTTTAATGCACCTAGTACAGAGATATATTTATGTGTGCAGTCTGCAGGTGCCAAGTTCAAATCCAGGCAGTGACAGAATAGCCTTTCATCCTTCTGAAACTGATGAAATGAGTACCATAGATATGACAATATTAAAACAGCTATTGTTGGAATCAAAAAATCCCTCACATGATGATAGATATGTACCCCTGCCTTTCGAGCACCAGCTGTGGTGATATCCGATCCTCTGTGACAATTTTTGGTCATGAGCAAATATGGATTATGCATGTGCACCATGTCCTAGGCCTGTCTCATGGAATGTGATCTGTTTAGACTGGGAGTGGCACCCAAAGCAATATTCTCAAAGGTGGAAGGCTACTGCCTTCACTAGGAGTTAAGTGGCATTAGTGTGGGTGTGGTGGTGGCAGCATACCTTGTTTTTAGCTTTTAGTGATCAATAGAGTAAACAGGCCCTTTTACCAGTGTCATTAGTAGCGCCTCCAAGTCCCCTTTGGTAACGTTTTGGTTCTGTGTGCTCATCTCACCTCTGGCCTTTATTGGATTGTGTGAAGTGCTGTAATGTATGTGTGTCTGTGGAAAGGCACAGTACATCAGAGGATAGTGTGCATAGTTGTGTGTGTGCACTGGGATACGTGTGTGCCTGTTACAAGGTGCAGTGTATCAAGAAACAGCACCCATAGTTGCTTGCACATGTTGCAATTCATGTATGACTCCTAGAAGGTGCAGTGCATCAGGAAATAGTGCTTGTATTTACAAGTATGCACATGGCTACATGTCAGCCTGTCAGCTGGTACTGCAAATAGGAGATAGCATGCAGCGATGGCGTGCAGGGATTCCTGTGCGAGGGTACAGTATATTAGAGGCTGCACATGTGTGTGCACAGTGGTGGGTGTGTGTGTTTGTGCTTTCAATGAACACAATACATGGAAGACCCTGGGTTCCATTTTGGGAGGCCCAGGGCTTGCTGAATCAGTATGGAGAAGTAGAGGTTTCCTCCATACACATGTGAGGAATGCTGCATTCCTGGGTGCTGGGAGAGACACAGACTGGAGGAGGCTAGGCTGAGAATAAGGCCAGTCTCCTATGCTGGATGAGGGGACATCACCCAGGAAAATCAAGGACAGACAACTGGTGCCTAGAGCACCATCTTCTGTCTGACCCAAGGCCAGTGGGCCCTATAAGGAAAGGAGATTGTCTGGGGGGATCAAGGTCATGTGTGGGTTCTATCCAGAGGACTCCAAATGAGACGTGTGAGATTCTGATACCTCAAGAACAACTGGGCCATCTGTTTGAGTGTGCTGTGCTACCTTTGTATGCCCAGTGAGGCCCACATAGAGGACTGGACCCCTGAACTGATTAGGCCTCTAGGTTGTGTGTGTTGTATGACCTCCTAATGCCAGGACGGGGCTGCTGCCGAAATGAAGAGTTGCCACTCTAGTGCTGTTCTGCCATGAAAGGATGGCCTTTGCCCTTGATAGGGCCCGGAGAGGGCTGCCACCTTATCAATACTTGTAAGCAAGCTAAGTATGTATGGAGGGGATCTATGAGAAGACTGAGGGCCATTGCCTTGTGTGTGCTATTAAGACCCCATACACATCAGGAGGGGGCCAGAGTCCAGGAAGAGGGCTGTCACCCAGGAAAGGATGCAGTCATAATCATCAGTGGGTTGTGACCCACAGGGTAGGACCCAAATTTCACCTATCTGAATCCAGAAGCACCCAAGACCTGCTCCCGGATGAAGAAGAAGACTTACCAGTGGTTCAGATGATAATCCTGTGGCCCCTTTAAAGGGGTTCTTACAGTTTTCATAAATAGGACTAGAGAATTAAGTTGTCCAGCAAAGATGTGAGCCTGGTACTTGCAAATCTCACGTGCATTTCAGAGTGTATACTAAATGTAATAAGCTATTGGAGCAATTCTCTTTCAAATTTTAATATTAAAAAATTGTCACAAAGTGACATTAGAAACGTCTCTCTTGTTTGCTGCTCAGCTTTGTATTTATCTTTATCAAACTGCAGGTGATGTATATACAATGCAAAGGCAAAATGCACATAATTTGTATGTCACACTTACAGAAGGTTTTATCAGCCTATTATTGGAGACTTGTCTGCAGTGCAAGAAAGACCCATTTGGTTCAGTCTCTTGTTCATAATTGATTGACTTTCTTATCGGTATCCGATTCCTTCTTGGTATTTAATGGTCCGTATTAGTTTGTTCCCCTGCCCCCCACCCCCATGATTTTGTCTTTTTCTCACCAATTCTGTTTGAAAGATTCTATCCCTTTATTACGGATATGAGAAAAATACACTTTTAGTTATGCTTGAGCAGTCCACAAGAGTGTATCACTTTGCAATCTGTCTCACTCTCCCACTCTCTACTTACTACCACACGCCCTACCCTGTGCTCATTCATTGCTCCCCCTCCCACACACTGCTTAGTTATTTTTTAAATACATATTTCTTATAATTGTTGCAAGTACGTGGGCCTGGCTTCTACAACCTATTGCCAGGCTGCTCACCACCCCATCTGTTGCTCCCTGTTTTTACTTTCCCTACGCCTGTTTTAAAAAATATATTTATACTTCTTTTGAACTATTTCTGCAAAGGCCTGCAGTTGCTCACTTTTGCTAGGCCCCTCACTTTCTTGTTCATTATCTCTGCTTGCCCCTGCATTTTTACTCCTTCTTATATTTCTGCAGGGGCCCAGAAACTGCACATTGCTCCTGGGCCCTTTGTGTCCCAGTCTGTTAGTCCACATTCCTTCCATTCCCATGTCTGTATTATCTTTCTATTGTTTTTTATTGCAAATATATACCAGATGCACACTTGTGCCAGCCAGTCACTCACACTTTTAGTACTCACACACATATTTTTAAAAATTACTCTTCTGAAATAGTTAATGGCTATGGTGGAACAGTAAGCTGAAAATGCAAAAATGGATGCCAGCGCATCATCACATATTCACACATATGAGCACTCATCAGTGGCCAACTTGGAATGTTTTTTTTCCAAATTAAAACCCCAGTCTAAGGTTGGCTGACCATGCGTGTGTACTGTCACCCACCACTAGCCATTTTGTAATAAGCTAATATCAGTGCATACAAGTATTGGGAAAGCTAATTGTTTAGAAGCAGGAAAAAGAATGTGCAAGTCAGCTTTGTACTACAAGGGAAGTGGCAGGCAGTGTTGGCAAAAGGGAAACTGTTGAGACTTATTTACACAATTTGCATTATACAACACATTCTGTTATTTAGAATCAGGGTCATAAGCACAATGAACGCAAAAAAAGTGCAGGGATTATTCGCACACCATTGTATTCTTAAAGAGAGGATCACACGCTAAATTAGGGGTAGGTGTAACCTGCATAATTGTCTGTCGCATCATTTTACGGAATTAGCCAGAAATTTCACAAGATTACATGGAATTCTATTAAATGCATTTTGTGCACATCGAGAAAGAAAAATGACGTGCTTCTATTTTGTTTTCCTAGGCATACATCTGCCTAGCCATCCCATCATATTTCCTGCTTCATACACCCCTTCCAAACCAATCCATCCTATTCTACTCCACATATCACCCTTTTTGTAATACATTTTCGCATTTGTATTAGTTTCCTACTGCCCTGTGTGTCTATTTTACATGTTTCATCCGTGGTATTCTTGTAGCCATCCCATCCAACACCATCATAGCCATGGCAGAGGCAGGGAGTGCTGCCGAGTGAAGCAGCCACAGTGATCGAAAGTGGCACATTTTTAGCGAGGTGGAGATGGAGGAGTTGTTTTTTCTGTGCAGCACTACCTCCCCTTCATGCTTACAGCAGGAGGCAGGCCCAGCCAAGGCTACGGCCTAGTTGAACATCAAATGAGGTGGGGGAGAGTACGGTCTCCCACACCCAGCAGCAAGAGACGCACAGCTGGGCTTACATCATGAACTTGGAGCAGGACCTGCTGGACCAACTGGGAGTTGAATTGGTGGGGCTAGGTACGTGATGTTTCATAAAAATACGTTTAAATATTAAACGTATTACTGTTCAGGTAGCATACATCACAGGTTAGTTTACCTGTTTATATATATACATATATAAATATGTATTTCATTTTTTAGAAATATATTTTTATTCAATGAATGTGGTGTTCATTTATCTCAGTACACCTTTGCAGCAAAGGATGTGGACAGATGTGCCTTCAGATAAAAAAAAAGGTCTTCATTTATGTATGTGGTGGTACGATATTTGAAATGGGTAGGATTAATTTCAGGGGTTTTTAATGTTGATGTGTGCCACTCCCATAAATAAATTCACTTTTTGCATTAGAGCATGCCTGCATCCACTGTCTTTATTTAGAACGAGTGGACAAGGTTTCTCTGCCCAATTTTGGTTCTGAACTGTCCATATGGTTCACAGAGTAATGGGAGATTTTGCTTCTGCCAGCTTGACATGGAGGGGTAGGCATACAAGGTTGGAAAGGATGTGGAGTGGACATCAAGTAAATCATGATACCTAAATTGTGTTTCACTGTGAGACAGATGTGTGCTTAGATGTGTTGCTACTTAATTTTCCATCTCTGCAAGGTGCAGTACACGAAGAGAGACTGACTTTGCTCATCAATAGAAACATTTTGTGAAGCAAGTGGATTGGCAATATAATTGTAGGAAGCAAACAATGTGTAAGAAAGAGAGCTGCTTTTAATCAGTAGTTTGAAGGGAGTAGTAGTATAGCATTCTGTACTTTTCATTTTCCCAACTTCCCTTGGTCTCCTTTAATGTACATTATCCCTACACATTTTCTTGTGTTTTCTATATTCCCTGTTTTCGCAGCTGACTTTCTCTATAACTTTTTGTCCCCACCCCACTTTTACAGTGACAAAAAGCCTCTCCCCTGTATCACATATCTATGCTCCATCTTGGTGCAGTGCTGTACATGTAGGAAAACTGACTTTGGCTGTAGCTTTCAGAGTGTCAAAATGTCAATCCTCTATGAAGCAAGCGGGAGAAGCAATTTACTATTTTTAGGGTTGAACTGAAGAGAAATACACGATTGCTTAGCCGCACATTAAATCATGCTATAGTAAATAAAATTCTTACTAACAAGTAATGTTTGGTAGGAGTGGCTCTGTCAGTGGAGTTTGCGGTATTTGGATACTCCACCTTACACTAATAACATGGAGTTATGGCCAAATTCTGCCAACTACCGCGTGGCAGAGCTTTTGCTCACACGTGGCTTGCCAATGGTAAGTTGGAGAGCAAGAGCGAGAATTGTCATCTTCTAGCACGATTTTCAGGCACTAGTAGGGCACCAGGTGTGATTTTCCAAACGTGGGCAGTCGCAAGTGTTCACGGTGAGAAAGCTGCCTCATGACTAGAAAATCTACCTGAATGGCAGCAAAATCTACTTGAGCGGCAGCGCCATCTGGCAAGCCACATGGTGCTGTTCATGCTGATTATTCAATAGCAGGGAAAACGCTAACTGCATAATCTCTAGAGAACCTGAGTACCGCTATATATCCAGAAAAACAATGGTTCACTACGGCATCAATCTGAACAAAAAAGCCATATGTCTTCAGTTATTAAAGACATAACAACAAAAATTGTCAAGGCAAAGAAGAAACAGGTAGGGAGTCATTACTGGATAGCAATTTAATCACCCATTGCATAATTTTATCATTATTACGCTTTTTTATGTTTTGGCAAAGATACATTGCTCTCAGTTAGGTGAAGTGAGGTGCAGTGATGGATGATAGAGAGGCGAGAAAGACCTGCATCAAACATAAAAAGACAAATGATTCCTTCAAATTACTTTTTACGTTGCCCTACTCTCCGAAACTAGTGACCACTACTGGAGTATGTCAATATATAGCAAAAACAACAAAACGCCTTCCCGGGATAAAGCAATGTCTGCTACCACTCCTATCATTGGTCCATACCTTAATGCAGGGTTTTGCAAAGGGCCTTCTGAATGCTAGTGGCGGTGGACCAACCGTGCTGACAGGGAAGACATCACAAGGATTGCAACAGGACATTGTAAATGAAGCTGATCGGTAGAACTAGTGAAGCACAGACACCAACTAGACTAAAATAAACCAGAATGAGTTGAAAATCATCAAGTACTGAGACTACCATAGTAAAATAACAATTAACTACATATCCTTGGACATACATTGTTGTAATTAAGTCTCTAATGTAAGATATCTCTTTTATGCTGGGGTTGGTGGGGTGGTCTGAGCAGCAAATATCAGTTTTGGTACAAACTACCTCCTATAACAGATGACATTGTTTAAACCTTATCCTCCCCACCAAGTTTAAGATCTGTTGATAGTGGAAATTAGCACGCAGCTTACCTGATCAAACAACCTGGGGGAGGAGGGTTAGGGGTTTTATGAATGGATGAGCAGGAGGAATCGGGGAAAGGTGCGAGACAGGCAAACACAATATTCATCAAGTCAATGAGCCCATGACATCTGTTGTGGAAGGAAGATGACAGTTCAGTTACCAAAAGCAAACAGTCATTCAGCCTCCAGATTCTCAAGTTATCTAGGCAATCTATTACCTGTGGCTTCAAAAATGCAAATTAGGAAGAACTATACAGTTCAATATAGTTAGAGTTATGAAAAGAAAAATGATACTGTACACAAATGAATGCTGCATATGCATGCTTCAAACATTTTCTGCCAGTAGGACTGGGCTGAGCTATGTAGCATTCTTCTTACAGAGAAGGCGACCTCTGTTACAATTGGAGACACAAGGTAAGCATTCTGGTGCCTGAGAAGCAAAAGGGCATAGCCCGGTGCAATGTTGTTCCATTCACTAAGAAGTGAGAAGATCCACCAATCACAGGCAACTAGTTTAATGTACCTGGCTGATCACACTTACAATAACAACATTTTGGTGTCTGCAGTAAAGCAAACCACAAGTCGATAACTTAATTTGAGTTTGCCATTTGAACCACTATTCTGCATTTTTCTAATCATCTAAATTTCAACTCCACAGGTCTCGGCCCTTTTTAGGCCTCTTGTACCTGATTGAAGCAGATACTAGGTAATGGTCTTTCTTTTGGTCATTGTCAACTGTATGTTAAGATTTATTATTTGAGCTGAAAGAGATAGATCTGAAGTGTTGATAAGGAAATGAAAATATTTTGGGGATTTGTAATGAAAGCTTGGTCTTGGTAAATAAACTGACTGGGCTCAGACATAGCTAGAGATGATGGACTTCAGTTAACAAAGGGAAAATTAAAGTAAATATTATGTGAAAGGCAAGCATTGATGGAGAATGATCCCCCCAAACAATGCATTATCAAGTGTAGCTTACCAGATCCGCCAATTAGAGTTTGTCCACAGCCTTGGGGGGTCATTGGAGGATAATAACTAACTAAACTTGGGATATCAGACTAGTTGCTTTGGTTATCCTTTGTTGCTTCCAGAGAACTATAATCCTTTGGAATGAAGTGTTTGTTCATTTTAATCATCACCAGTTTCTCTACATTTTGAGACAAGATATGGGTTCATATGACTGTGATAACTTCACCAGTTGCTCTGAAAACACAGAACTCCACAGAATCTTGTGGAGTTGTTAGAAGGAACCTCCACACGTTCCACCACCCCTACTTAAAACAACATTGCAGTAAAACGGTAAACAGATCAGATTAAAAATACCCACATACGAAAATAGAGAAAAAGTACATTTAATCCTAGGCCTCCACCATCAAAAAGTTCAAACATTTTCCCTTAAAAAAAGTTAATCCCACATACCCACCTACCCAAGCCCAAAATCCAGGCCACCCACCAACCAAAATACAAAAACTCACAAAAAAGGAAAAAATATACTGGTGCATACCCTCCCTCAAACAAACTTTTCCCCAAAGTCCTGCACTGCACTCAGTTGACGGTTCCCAAAAATGTAAGATTCCAGTGATGTGGACAGCAGGAATTGCAAAGAAAGAGTGATGCTTATCCTCTAAATTCCAGATCAAAAGTGACCAATGGCTGATAAAAAACAGAGAGGGGAATATTCATAACAGGAAACAAACATATTTGTTGTAAGTACACTAGCTTTCCAGCCTCTATACGACCTTCTTTCGGTTTAAAAAAAACTAATGAAAAGTGCATTTCACACTAAAAAAGGCCCAAATGGTAAAAATATCAACTCACAAAAGTGCATTTTTAGTTGATTTTCCCACCTTTTGAGTAAACAATCTACTAGAAATGCTGACAGTGACTGCCCGAGTTAAAGACATACTGGTGCTCACACTCAGAACAACTGCTGAACTTTTTGATCATGTTCGCCAAAGATCAACTTGAGCGTTTATGCTATCGCAATGTTTCAGTGCTTCTCCTGTCCGATTTTCCCTAGTGAGAGAATTGAGTATATGACATGGCCCTTTCAATCGATAATTCACAAGAGTAACACGAGATTACCAAATTACTCCAATTACTCTAGAGAAATTATAATTACACCCAGGCCAACAAATAATACATGAAAAATATTGAAAGGCATTTTCACAGTCTGGCTGGCAGAATACAGATTCTAGTGATCAGTCAGAAACAAGTCAAAACATAATTGGAAATCAAGTATTATACTTATAATCACTGCTAAAAGTATTAACCTCATCAGTGAGACATTATATAAATTGAACTATGAGCAACATGACTATGGTAGGGTGGATTTGCACTTCATGAGATAACATGTTTTGTAAACAGGTTACTGAGCTCATATTTAAAAGTGTTGCTTTAGGGCGCCTTCCTATGTGAGAGCAGCAGAGTTTCATTGTTTGTGACTTGCTTCAGCGAAATGTGTTTCAATGTCTTGTGGTAATGACAGTTAACCACCTTCAGCAGTAAAATTATTTTGCTGCATGGGTTGAGGGCCCCTCTAGATATTTTTAGTCTATATGAAAGACAGACTTGGGACGATGGTCTGTCTTGTATGTGATGCATGGAAGTGTGTTAGAATATCTTATTTTGTACAGGAACCATCCAAAATCCTTACGAAATGAAGTGATGCGATATTTACGATTTAGGCTACCTTCCAGACGCACAACTGCAATTAGGGGACTTTTAACAGTGCTAGCTAGCACTTAATAAGGTCAATGCAGTCACACATAATTACCTTGTCTTGCTGCATGGCCTTCATAATTCTATTTTGTTTTTTGTTATTTTCTATCTTTTTGTTTGGTACTTAGATGCAACCTATGTTTAGTTTTTGTTCTGATATGTGCTATCTTGTAATGGTACAGTGATAGGGATAGAACCGCTAGCGTGGGCCATCCATTACTTCTGTAATGTAGATTTTGGAAATGTAAAACCATTGGGTCTTCAGATCAGTGATGGGAGCGCATTGTGGTATTTTCTATTCATACATTACTAGAAATTAAATGATGAGGAAAATTCAACACTCACTGTCTGCCTCATGTTCCTTTATCTGCCGGGACACTACATGTTCCCAACTAAATTTTCCTGATTCCTCCTAACTGATCGTCTCGCCGTTTCAGTTCTCCTTGGTTTCTGTTGAGGTCATTGAGTTTCTCCTTTTATTGATTTTATTTAAAATAATGTATTTTCTTGTGCTTGAATACAGCGTTAGGGTTTTGCTTTTCCCCTTTCAAACGCATTTTCATCCCTCTAGTGTGGGTCTCTTTCTCACAACCCTCCATTTACACTGCTTTTCTAAGGCTCAATGGAGACCCAGCTTTAGGATTGCATATGAACCATGCTTAATTCATTGTTGTCATCTGGTCAAGTCTCATTCATACACCAGTCCTTTTACTATTCTCTGTTGTTCTTGCCATCCATGCCTAGCTGCGTCTGCTAACATAGAAAAAGATAGCAGTGGTATTTGGAAGTTACAATGTTAGTGTTATAGCTTCAAGCCTCCCTCCAACGGTGACCTTCCTTTAACATTTAATGTTGCCCTCTTTATCCCTGTTTTCCACAAAAGTCTATTCATAGCAACACCGGAGGACCGTTTAAAAGAAATAATTTATAATTTGAAAACATAACACGTAAATAAACACAAGCCTGACCGTACATGGTTATTTTCCCTATCGCCCCCGCCATCCCTCCTCCACAGTCTGGATCATTCAGGTTTTGTTCACTAATAGAAATCAAGCACGTGTTTTTCCCCGGAGGTCGATGTCCAGGTAATTACTGCTGCCTTCATGGTCCCCCCCAATGGGCTCTGAACATGCTCAGAGGTCTAAGTTCCGTGCTACAGAAACTGATTACAGTCTGCTCTTTGCTGAACAGTCGCATCATATCCCTCTTTGAACTTAAATTGAACATTAAGGAGCACTTTCGTTTGTTCTTCGCTATAGCCCACGACTACAGGGCAGTGCACATTCAGCCACTTCAACAATTTATTAGATTTGTGTTGTTGTCCCTCTGCGCGTAGCTTGCATTGATTTTGTTCTCTAAAGGGTTCTGCAATTTACCTTCGAATAGGAGAATAGATTTAGTGCCATGATTTATAATATGCTTTATATATTTTCTTTAAACTTCACAGGCAGGGAAACACACTTGCTCCCACCTGGCTGGAGCAAAAGAAAAGTTCCTCCCACCAGGTGTGACCAATGCCAGCTCCTGCCTTATCCAGCATGGGTGCTGGCAGGGGAGCCTGCATGGCTGCCGAGGTCTTCGGACTCCCGACGCAGGCCCCGAGGTTCAAAATGCTGTAGAGTGCCCCCAGTGGGCACTGGGATACCCCACTATTTAAAAAATGATGATAATGATGCTGGCTGGAGTCTTATTCATTGATGACTAGTCCTCCTGAATGAAGATCAGACCTGAATCTGGTGATTTGTAACTGCCTGCATTTTAAGCTGCAACAGGCAACACAATTACATAGGTACTTGGGAAGCTTTCAGGGTCTATCAGACCCTCTTCAAACAATGTGCCTATAGTACAGAGATGTCCAACTGCCCTCCTCCATTGAAATCTGGTAATTTATACTGAGATTTCCACTGGCCTGCCCTGGGCTAAGCCGTTCTACTGCTGAGATGACCAGTTGTCCTCCACCATGCAAAGCTGTCCTAGTATTGAGATGTTTGTTCACCCTACACTATAAAAATGTCCGCCTGCAGTGCCTGCTTTGCCGCATGAAATTGTCCTAGTACGAAGACGACAGGGGATTACAAAGTGCCTCTGACCTTCCCATGCAAAGCTGACCTAATACTGAAATGCCTAGTCCCTTGCAAACCTGTTCTAGTACTGAGATTTATCTGTCTCTCAAAGTACATCTAACTTGCCCCATGCACTGAGTCATGCGCTGTGTTTTCACAATGTATCCAAGCTCCTATAATGCACTCTGACCTGAACCTGCCCATTGCCAAACTGTCCTCGTTCAAATATGACCTATCTCTCACAATATGTCAGAGCTTCCACGTGCAGAGCTTTCCAATTACTAGGCATCTAATACACCCTCACAGTGCACCTGCCACAGCCAAGACAATTATTAATTTATCTCTTTTCAATTAATTTGTGAAACTATTTAAAAATGTTTTATAATGTGTATTGTTAGACCTGGCATCCTTGGCATGGTTTATCCCCATGTAGGTTTGCCTCTACTTCCTGTGTTTTTGAAAGTGTGCTAATTTTGGTACTCTGGGCACTTTACCACTGCTGATCAGTGCTAAAGTGCAAATGCTCTCTGTGTAATTTTTGCCCATGCTTGGCATATTTGATTAACTAGTACGTCCCTAGTAGAGTGCCCTAGAGGTGCCCAGGGCTTGTAAATCAAATGCTACTAGTGGGCCTGCAGCACTGATTGTGCCAACCACGGGTAGTCCTATAAACATGGCTCAGACCTGCCACTGCAGTGTCTGTGTGTGCAGTTTTGAGCTGCCAGTTCAACCTGGCAAGGGCACCCTCTTGCCAGGCCCAAACCTTCTGTTTTGTAAATGTAAGTCATCCATAATGTAGGCCCTAGGTAGCTCAATGCACAGGGTGCAGTATACGTTAAAGGTAGGACATGCACTGATGCGTTTTACATGTGTTGATCATGAAATGCTGCCAAATTTGGTTTTCACTATTGCAAGACCTATCTCTCCCATAGGTTAACATGGGGACTGCCTTTAAATATCTTTAAGGTGCAGATTCCCATTGGGAGCAGATAGAGATCAGGAGTTTGGGGTCTCCGCACTCACAATTTAAAAATACATATTTTGGGAAAGTTGTTTTTTAGATTGTCAGTTTGAAAATGACACTTTTATAAAGTGAGCATTTTCTTGCTTAAACATTATGTGCCACTGTCTGCTTGTGGAATGTATGTCTGAATCAGACTGACAGTTGGGCTGTTTGTGAATTCCCTCTAGACAGTGACACAAAGGGAGGTGAGAGTGTCCTACATATCCTGATAACGCTTCCGGGCTAGAGTGGGGAGGGAGGAGCTGACACACCTGAAAGGGTTGTGCCTGTCCTCACAAAATGCAGTCTCCAACCCCCTGGTGTGTGCCTGGGGTCAGGCCTGGGCAAGGCAGGGTCTTGACAACAACAGAGACTTTTCTTTGAAGTTTGCCTACTTCAAAGGCAGAAATGTGTATAAGTAGTAGACCCCAACCCCCAGGCTTTTAGAACACTTCTGGATAAAGAGGAACCTCTGCCAAGGAGACGAGCTGAAAATCTGGAGGAGGAGTACTACCCCTTTGCTGTGTGCGTTTTGCAGGGTTGCCCTGTAGTTGCTGCTTCTGCTTAGAGAGGGCAAAGACTGGACTTTTCTGAGTATCCTGCTTGTGAAGTTTCTCCAAGGGCTTGGACTGAGCTTGAATCCTGTTAAGAAGTCTCAGGGACAGCAAAGACTTCACCTATCAGCCTCTGGGTTGACTTGCTGTGGACTTTAACTCGCCAGGTGGTGCCCATTCTAGTTTCTGGGCCCTTGGTAGTGGAAGCTGGTAAACAAAGAAGAAAAACCAAGTGCACCGACTTTGGACAATGCCTGGACTGATGCCGCTGCCTGACCCCATGACGCAGCCCGCAACTGAAGCCGTGATCCCTGCTGAAGTGTGATGATCCTGACAGACATTGCAGGCCTGACGCCGCAGCAGCTGCTGACGTCCAGAGTCGCTTCCCCGACTCTGTGCACCAGCTTGTTTCCTCACTTTAAAAAAATACTGTACCTGGGGGTCCGTGCGACTTGGTGACCAGTGCCATCGGTGTTGGATTGTTGGGAACGACTCTGTCACGATGCCCTGACAATAGCAAATTGAAGCATTTGTATTTCTAAGCCCTACATTCAAGTTCAATCTTTGAAAACTCATAACTGTTCTTGTGTATGTTGGATGTTTGTCATTTTGGTATTGTTTTATTCAGATTAATATTGACTACTTTCTAAACTGGTGTTGAGTGCTTTTGTGGTATTTACACTGTGTTCCTGTGTGTGTTGGTACAAAAACTTTACACATTGTCTCTGTGATAAGCCTGACTGCTTGTGCCAGGCTACCAAGGGGGTGAGCAGGGGTTATCTGAGCTAAGTATCTCCTTTACCCTGACTAGAGTGAGAGTCCGTGCTTGGAAAGCGTGCAAACTAAAGATCCTGTTTCTAACATATATATTTATATATATTTAGGGCCTACTAAACTCGCAGTGGTGGTCGGACTGCCACCAATGCCAGGATCATAGATGCCGACAGGTTGGTGGCGGTCGGAGTCGTTCTCAGCCACGGCGGTGGCGAGTTCGGCACAGCCATGCTGATCATGACTCCCCTTTCCGGCAGCCCTTACATGGCAGTTGCACTGCCATGGAAAGGCTGGTGTAAAGCCAGTGCAGGGAGCCACAGGGGGGCTCCTGCCAGCACCCTTGGAAAGGCGCTGTCTTCTCTACAGATAGTATGCATTCCGAGGTTTCTGGCATGTGACGCCATTGGCCTCCGCTCCCTCACTTGTGCCGGTCATTGGCTGGGATGACCGATGAAAACATGGTAATTGCGATGTTTCCACTGGTCAGCCCAGTGGAAACATCGTAATATGACAAGGGTGAGGCCACCTTGATAACAGCCTCACCTCCACCATATTGACGGTCTTGGCAACAATACCGCCAAGATGGTAATGAGGCCCATAGTTTGTTTACAAGTGCTGTAGGCCTCATTATCAAATGTAATGCTTATATATTGTTTTATATGTTTTAAAGCTTTTTGGTTATTTTTTTATATTACTTTATATGAAGGCTGTATATGTTTGTTTGGGTGGCTCTGTATGTTTTTACTTTACATGTTTTTTTTCTGATGTCAGACTTTATTTCTAAAATGGATGTGCTTTTTTCAAGGATAATAATTGAATATTTTTAAATAAAGTAGTTTTTTTCAAAACAATTTCAGTTTTCAGGGAGTGCTTACTGACTTTAAAAAAAAATCTGGCTGGATTTTGCTAGATTACTAATGTTGTATAGGATGATCTATTTTCCTGTGGTTTATGTTTCTATATGGTCTTCTTTTATCATTTGTTTTGTGGAACAGATTTTTGGATTATCTTTTGACCTACATGAACAGCTCTGAAGTCTTATGCTATTTCATTTTATTTACATATGTTAGTGAGTGGGCATTGTTAATTTGTGATGTTTTCAATGTGGATTTCTTAAATATATGTATTTTTATCATACTGGAATACATGTAGAGGTGATAAAAAAAGAGTTTAGTTACTTAAATTTGTTGGCTATTTTGGCTTCAGTATTTGTTGAAGTTTTAAATATTTATTGTAGCAAATTTTAATTATCAATCTCCATGTTTGTCTTTTGAATAAAATGTGAGTATTTGTATTTTATAAACATTTAAAATTATTTGAAGTAAAATTAATATACATTAACTACAAAACAAGAATACTAATTAGAATTTACCATAAATGGTGCAAAAAGGTTCCAGCCAATGTATCAAAATAAACTTAAAATAGTTAACAAATAGAAACGCTTTTCCAGTTTAAAAAAAACTATAAAAAAGAGACAAAACACATAACAAAATGCTCCTTGAAGAAAAATTACAGCAAGATGACATCACAATACTGGTTTGCAACTCTATAGTAGAAGATTTCAAGACTTTAAAGGACAACTAAATACTAGAAATAAAGCAAGTTTGACAATAAATGATAGGTAAACAAAGCTGAATAAAAATTAAATTATTCTAAGATAAATTATACTACATATTAATTTCTCCCACATACCAGTACATGCTCTACATGAAGGAAACAATGGTAAGAGGAAAAGAAAAGAAAGGCACGGGCACCAAAAATAAAAATAAAACACCTGAAATTTACATATTGTAGCTAAAGCAAAAAACTAACTTTACAATTTAAAAATAATCATTGTATATAACTAAAAAGTAAAATAAAACTACCTAGCTCCAAAGTATAAGTTAATTTATGAAAGCGCAACACAACTACCAAATTTCTTCTTCTCAACAGAATGCAGGAAATGAAAACTGTGAACTGAAAACAGCGCCAACAACAACACCAACCAAGCCTGTAAAGCATACATCTGCAAATAAAATGAAGTAAAAATGACATCCAAAATGCAAGTAAAATGTGCAGCTGCAATATAAAAAGTGTTAAAATAAACAAAATAACATTAATTTTTAAAATAATTAATATATATTTTTACACTTGAAAAGGTGCTAGGGCAAGGCTTACACTAAAATGAAATTGTAGACTCTAAGAAAGGGGTGGGCATAGCCATTAGGCTACCTTTTGAAGCTCAGGAAGGCTGAGCACAATCCACTGGACAGCCTGCTCAGGAGAAAAACACCCTGCTCGACACCCAAGCCTTTTTGTCCCCTTATCTTTCTGTTCCCAAACTGAAGTAATCACTTATTAGGATTAATAAAGTAACCCATCGTTCATCTCAGGACAGATAGCCATAAAACAGTGAAAAAAGTATTTAGAAGTTTTTCACTGTCAGAACATGTAAAACTTAAACCCAGCTATCCTACTTTTTAAATACCATGCAATCTGCTCTATGAGCGGTGACAGCCTACTTTAGGTGTTTTTTATAAGTATTAGAAAGGAAGACTTTAGGCCTGGCAAAAGGTTTATTTTGCTAGGGCGAAATGTCAGCTTACAATTCCACTACAGGCTGCAGTGGTCGGCCTGATTTCCAGTGTTACTTTAGTGGGTGACATGATGAATGCTGCAGGGCCCCTAGTAGCTACTGTACCATTTATTTAGGAACTTATAAGTAAATTAAATGTACCAATCAGATGTATGGCAGTTATGTTTCCAAGGGCGAGCACAACCACTTTACCAGTCGTTAGCAGGCGTAAAGTGCACAGAGTCCTAAAAGTCAACAAAAATTGGTTCAGCAAACAAAGGCAAAATTCTAGGGTGACCCTTCAGAGAGGTGTAGGTGTAGGTGTAACAAGATCCAAATCAGCAATCATTCTGAGGAAGAAAACTATCAAGGAAGAGAACTTAGATGCCCTAGTGAAGGCCAGTAAAGATAAGGACAACACATTATTCTGGCTGGTGATTAAGCATCCATGTTTACAAGAAATGGAGGCGTTCTCTATGGAGATGGTGATTTCAGCTCATGAGTGGGTTACTCATGGTAGGTTAATCTATGACTCCACTGGTGGGGATAGGCAGCCTAATCCTGTCAGTTAGTGTCCCAGTAATACCTCTCTACTGACTAAGGATGGGATGATCTTTCAGCCCACTCTGCAAGAGGTGGTTACTGTTATTGCTTATTGTTCTAAGGCCAGAATATTGGGAGACAGATGGTTTCTCCTCATATCTCTTCAAGGCTAACATTGAGTTATGGATCCATTTTTAACCAATGTATTGAAGTCTGCTTATAGAACAAGAACCCTGAATACTTTGTCATAGCCCCTAGTTATACAATTATATAAAATAGAGAACCACAAAGGATCCCAGTTGCTATCACTAGATTTCCCATATTGGAGGTCCTGGTTAAGGTGTTGGGGAGAATACTGCTAGGCAGGTTGAAGGATTGGATGAAGGAACAACAGATCCTGAAAGACACTCATAATGATTTAAATGTGTTCCTACTGATTAGCAAGGACAAGATCACAAAAAGGGGTGCCCTATATCTCGCTTTTATGGACCTGTCAAGAAGCTTTTATTGTGTATCTTGTAGTAAGCTGTGGTGCTTGATGGAGAACATGGGCATCCTAAACCTGCTTAGAGACACTTATACCAGGACCACTGCAAGGGTGAGGTACGAAATAAAAGGGGACTATTCCGAGGAGTTTCATAGAGCTAGTGAGGTGAGACAGGGAAGTGTCTTTACACCCTTTTTCTTCACCATTTACATTGACAACACAAAGAGGGTGTTAGTTTAGAGGTGCAGGGAGATGCCCCAGATTGGGCATTGCCCTGTCCCAGCCCTATTGTTCATGGACAATAAGATCCTACTGGCCGACACTCTGAAAGCTTTATAAACTTTACTCGATACATTTGTTTTCCTTATGGGAGCTTTGGATGTAATGGCTAACTAAGTGAATCTTTTATAATGATTTCTGAGAGCAAATAGAGTCATTTTAGCATCAAGGATGTCCGGCTAAAACAGATCAGAACTTTCTCTTATGCAGCAGGCTCCGGGAAAAGCAGATCAGCTTATGAATTGACCAGTTGGCCAAGGCTATTCATGCACTTTTTGCCTTTGCAATCAAAATGTGAATGAAGCCGCAGCAGGAAATGTGTACTATATATCATACAAAGAGTATTTGGTGGCTACCTAGAGGCCATAATTTCAGGGCATGCTACAGTCACAAAGTTACAATTGACAGAAAATGCATGCTTACGGATGTTGCTGTCAGTCCCCCCAGCTGTTCCTCCATTTTGAGTTACATTGCATTGGGGGTGGCATTTAAGAAGACTTTAGTCTACTGTGACACAGGGTCTGGACATGACAGGAGGTGTTGTTAAATAGACAGAGTCTACAGGATTGCCTTTCTTTTGTCCAGGAGAGCTATGTACTATGGCTTATGTATATCAGAATGTTGAGTAATAAACTAGAGCAACCACACTGTTTTGAGGACCCTGCAAGACCAGGGCATATAGGCAAGGTAGAATTTAAAAACGTATGCATACAGTACACTACACAAACAAAACTCAAGCTGCTACACATGAGATGAATTATTAATCCATTTAAGGGAGACAAGTCTAATACCATACATGCTCACATTGGACAACACAAGATGATATACTTACCATTCCAAACAGAACACAATGCTATGAAACCACAATCACATTTACACCCACATATCTGTACAGTCAATATCTACCCTTGTCATGGGGGACACCAGCACTGCCCACAAAGTAAGATACTCCAAACAACAGCAAATGGATCAGCAAGCAGGCTGAAACACATAAAATGTTTGGCAGACACCACATGTTTCTTAAGAACAACATAAAGGTAGAAAGGAATCACAGGACAAATGTATACCCAAAAGAACAACTGCTTGGGTTTATTTTCATCCAAATTTGAAAAGTTCAAGGACATTGGCCAGTCCATATTGAAATGTCCACAGGAAGGGGCATCAAGTTGGCAGACAGGCACCTCAGAAATCATCTTTCGGGTGGGGCAGATTTGCGATGGGTGGGTTTGGGTTGGGGGGTAGCCTGCTTCTTCGTAGGGATGGGCTTCTCCTTTGGGGGGAGTGGTGTGGGTGCTTCCAAGGGGGGCAGGTATGACAGGGGAGGGCTTGGAAGTAGAAGGGATGGGTTGGGGGTCAGTGGGGGCCTCTTGGGTTTAGGACAGGGTTGGGGGGAACAGGAAAAAGGGCAAGCTCAATCAAAAAAATCAGACTTGGGAACAAAGGGATGGTCATCAGAAGTAGGTGGGGTTTTGGATGGTGAGCAAGTGATTCTCTACTGTGTCGGTGTGGATGTCTTGTGTAGGAAGCTGGCCTGATGTGTGGTGAGCGCCTATGGTGTTATCACCTTATACCAGGTATTTAGAATGTGTATTAGATTAGTCTTGGGAATCGAGTACTGGTTAAAAAGGGGTGGGGCCTACCATCTAAAATAAATCAATAGTTAGATTATGTTTTGGGCACATATTGGGTTTCGGCTTAAAAAGGGGATTAAGTTTACCCCCTAAGGTAAAGAGTGGTGGTTAGACCTGACAGCCTTAAGGTGGTCATCCCCCAACTTGTTGCCTGCCTCCCTTCACTTTTCTGACACTGTTTTAGCTGGCTGTAGGACTCTGCACACTTTACCAGTGCTAACCAGTGCTAAAGTGCCTATGCTCTTTCCCTTAAACATGGTAACATTGGCTCATACCCAATTGGCTTATTTAATTTACCTATAAGTCCCTAGTAAGGTGCACTACATGTGCCCAGGGCCTGTAAATTAAATGCTATTAGTGGGCCTGCAACACTGATTGTGCCACCCACACATGTAGCCTGTTTACCATTTCCCAGGCCTACCATTACAAGGCCTATGTGTGCAGTTTCACGGCCACTTCGACTTGGCATTTAAAAGTATTTTCCAAGCCTTAAACTCCCCTTTTTCTACATATATGTCACTCCTAAGGTAGGCCCTGGGTAACCCATAGGGCAAGGTGCTAAGTAGACAAAAGGCAGGACATGTGCCTGTGTGTTTTATATGTTCTGGCAGTGGAAAACTCCTAAATAAATTTTTCACTACTGTGAGGCCTGCTCCTTTCATAGGCTAGCATTAGGGATACCCTTGTATACTGTTTGAGTGGTAGATTCTGGTCAGAAAGGGTTAAACAGGTCATATTTATTATGGCCAGAATGGTAATAGAAAATACTGCATATTGGTGAGGTTGGATTTTATATTGCTATTCTAGAAATGCCACTTTTAGAAAGTGAGCATTTCTTTGTACTTAAATCCATCTGTGCCTTGCAGCCTGTCTCCAATCAATGTCTTGGCTTGGCTGGTTGCTAGCTCCCTTGTGCATTTCACCCAGACAACCACAAACACAGGATACTCAGTCACACCTGCACTCATCTGCATACTGAATGGGTCTTTCTGGGCTGGAAGGGTGGAGGGGCCAGACACTTACGTTTCAAAGGCTAGTGGCCTGACCTCACACAATGGACTGCCAAACCCCCTACTGGGACCCTGGCAGACAGGATTGTACTGAAAGGAGAACTTGTGCACTTCAAAACCACTCTATGAAGTCTCCCCCACTTCAAAGGCATCTTTGAGTATATAAACTGGATATCTGACCCCACCAAATCAGACACTTCCTGGAATTGACCCTGCATCTGGACATGAGGTACTGCCTGGCTCCCCAAAGGACTCACCTGGCCTGCTTTGCTGTGAAGGACTGCTGCCCTGCTGTTGCCCTGCTGCCTTGCTGATCTCTGTCTCTGCTGAGAAGTGCTCTCTGAGGGCTTGAATTGGGCTTGCCTCCTGTTTCCTGAAGTCTCAGGGCCAACAAGACTTCAACAACTACAGAAAAGGCTTGTGCACTGAAAATCAACGCACAGCCTGCCAGAAAAGCTGCACAGCCTGCTTTGCGACTGAGAAATTGCTGCAGAGCCAACCCGGAACGACAAAACCCGGTCCCCTGAGTGGAGAAACGACACAGCGCCTGCTGCGCAACCAAAGATTTAACGCATGGGCCTAGCGGAACGAAGCACAGATGAGCCAGAATGACATAGCCCAATTGCCCAAGTGGAACATTGATGCAGCGCCTGCCTCGCGACAGAAAATTCTACACATCGCCTCACCGGATTGATGCAAGCACCTGTAACTTCTCCAGAGTGTCAGGGATTTCCCCACATCGTCCCTGGGTGTCAAGGAAAAACCCTGCACTGAGGGACCCACAACTGCACACTGAAAATGGATGCAAACCCTGTGCAGCGGGAAAAGAAACAACATAACATCTGTGGCGCACCGGAAAACCCTACGCACACCCTATCGTCTCCACACATCTCCTCCTCTGTAGTCCCCATGCGTGTTATTTTTGACGCATACCAGCTTTGTGAAATCAAGCATTAACTATTTATCTTCTTGAAAAGAGACTATTCTACAACTTCTGAAATTCACAAGTCAACTTGTACTTATTGGATCTTTATTGTTTTTACCTTATTTTAATCAGATAAATATTCTCTATTTTTCCACTGTGCAGTGTATTTTTGTGGTGTTTTCACTGTGTTACTGTACGATTAATTGCACAAATACTTTACACATGGCCTTCTAAGTTAAGCCTGACGGCTCAGTGCCAAGCTACAAGAGGGTGGGCACAAGATATTTTGTATTGTGTGTGACTTACCCTGACTAGAGTGAGGGCCCTTGCGTGGACAGGGGGTAGCCCGACTGCCAACCAAAGACCCCATTTCTAACATTAATCAATATGACTTTTCACAAGACCTCTTTTAAAGGTCAATTGTGGGGGTGTATCAGAGCTGGTATTCCCATTACAAATTCTTGAGCCGTTCTCTATAATCAGATCTTCCAAATGGCCTGCGACCATGTTTAATTTTGCTGTAGTTTGATCAGGCACCCAAGAACTAACCGAGAAGCTAAGGCCATGCATAGAGTGATCCAACACCATCTGCCCTCTTTTGAGACTCGTGTTACAGTCACCTGCATTACGTTTTTATGTGCTACCTTTGAAGCGCTGTAAGACATTAGCGAGTTGGGCCGCTGTGGAGGAGCATACATTTAAGGGAACAGATCTAATATAAGTATTGATTATGGTCTATAGATTGGTACAAGAACTGCTCCTTGCCAAGCAGGCGGTAATTCTTCACCCCTCATAATGGCATTAGTAAGGACATTAAAATAGGGACACCACACCTCAGGATGGAATACACAAAGGTAATCCAGAATACCATCAATCCTGGGGGCCTTTTTGTTTCTTCAATTTAATTAGTGCTACCCTTGTGTCTTCAAGGGTGAAGTAGGAGGACTCTGGCTCAATGTTATCCACCTTCTGTAAGAGGTTAGTTCAAGCCACCAGAGCATGAAGGCAACCCCCCTCATTATGATACTCCAATGCAATCCCACCCCTCAGGATGCACTACTGTGTCAAGATGATTATCAATTATCTTCAAGCTGGATGCTACCAGTTTCCAAAATCCCTTTGTGTTCTTGCTCTTAAGTGCGTTAGTCAGCTCATCCCATTGACCCGTCTCCC